>NW_005355962.1:3129-8925 GCF_000412655.1 Myotis brandtii | reverse complement strand
GGACTGTGAGAGGGGGCAGGCCGGGCTGAGGGACGCCCCCTTCAGTGCATGAATTTTCATGCACCGGGCCTCTAGTTTTCAATAAAAGGGAGAGAAGGTAATTTTTCCAAGGTTGGAAAAATTAGAAAAATTTACTTTAGACAAAATAAAGTTAATATTGTTTTCTTTTAAAAAAGGTGCAAATCCTCTTCATTTAAAAATAAACAACAAAGTGTTCAGATTTTGAGTGACTTTTAGTTTTTTTCTCTCCAATTAAATATAGTTAAAAATGTCAGCTTCTGACTAAAGATACAATAAACTGTGTGATGTTTTAATATAATCATTTCATAGCCTTCATAGGGGAGATAAAAATTCTTATTTGAGAAAATACTTTCCAGTCCAATTTATAAAACAGATAGGTCAGAGAGGTTAATTTTAAAAATTGTTTTTAAGAAAAATCCTTATTTTTATAAGGGGTATTTATCGTGTCAAAAATGTTTATTTCTTAAAAAGAGTCACTATATGATTTATTTAATAACAAATGTAGCATTTATTGCATTAGAGCTATAACTTAATTTGTTGGAAGAAATGACAAAGTTGTTTCTCAGGAATACCATTTGTTTCAGGAAACGAGGCCCACATAGAGGAATGGTACATTTTAAAAGACATTTTAGAGAATGAAGCCAATGCTCTATGGGCTGTTGCTATGAGGTTACAGCACATTAAGGATAGATCCCCCAGCTCTTCCTACATATCCCCTAGATTTCTCCCGCCAAACTGCCCTCAGAGGGAAATGTCTTACACTGTTTTAGAAACAAACCAAGGGCTATTGCCTGTTCCCTGATGTCAAAAGCTTTAAGCAAGCTGGTCAGGGGTGTGCTGCAGCTTTCATTTTCTATTTTTCTCAAAGAAAACCCCGTGCTGTTAGATGAAAGTTTTTTCAACACTTAGCTAGTCTTTTGGGCATAGCTGGTGGAGGGTCATGAGGTTTTCAGAGTTAGAGAAAGTTTGGAGATTGTCCAGGTCAACTCCTCCACCCACCAGAGAAGGAGGTGAGGTCATTTATCAAGGTCTAGAAAATTCAGAGAGGAGGAGGAGCCAGCGAAACATTTCTTAACAAACAAATCATGGTATCCAAGCAACCACATTAGGTCTGGCTTGTATGAAAGAAAAATGGCATCTGCTTTTGAATAAGGCATCAACATACGTGAGGAAAGACTTTAAATGACACAGCCCAGACATGACCATCAACAAGCAACAAATGTGGTCCCTCTAGACCGTGGACTTTAAAGTCAAACGAGAAGAATGGTGGTGGTGAGAAATGTAACACTGCAATGACTAGAGATTTTGAGATTTAACAGAGAATTCTTAAATTGCTAAAAAAAAGAGAGAGAAAGAAAGAAAAAAGAGACAGAAGAAAAAGCATGACTAAGAGATTGAAGCTCTTCATAATGGTGAAGACCTAGGAAGGATTGAGTGGACAACACATTTTTGAAACAAAATGAATGTGTGAGAACCATTAGCACGGTGGACTCTCTCACAGAAAACTTTTTTTCCCGTTGGAAAGTAAAACACACGCACATTGAAAGCCAACACATTTTTGAAACAAAATGAATGTGTGAGAACCACTAGCACGGTGGACTCTCTCAGAGAAAACTTTTTTCCATTGGAAAATAAAACACACATTGAAAGTTTGGTTCTTTAAAAATAAAGAAACAAGTTAACCCCGATGCCCAGGTAAGTTCCCCGGCTGCCTGGGCACGCCTACCCTGCACGTGGCACCGGGTGTGTGCAGACCTGGGTACCCTTTCTCACGTCCTCTTACCAGGGCTGGTGAGGGCTCCCAGGGCGCTGCTCGTGGTGGACAGAGGGTTTGCGTTGGTGGTGGTGGCTGAGGTCTGGGCTGCGGCTGCAGCGGCCGCCAGCGTGGCCAGATTCTGTAACTGTAAAGCGTTCATGCCTGCGAAAGGAAGAGAAAGGCACCGTTAGCAACTGGCCCACTTTGCCGGGCAGATGACGGCAACAGAGCCCTGGGATGTAAGCCCTGGTGACTCGTGTGTCCCCTAACTTCTCAGCCCAGTCACCTCCCTGTGGTGCTGCCTGTCCTACCCCAGGATGCCCTTCCCAGATCAGCTCAGGGCTGGAGAGATCATCAGAAAAGACAGGTGGAGATTGCTCTGTGTGGACTGGCCACAGCCGGGCCTTCTACCAGAGAGCTGTCAAGAAGAGGTGAGGTCTGGGCGTGGACAGGGTGGGAGGGCTGAGGGGTAAACTCTCAGTCTCTAAACTTGATAGCTGCATGTAGAAGGTATTAGAGAGAAAATGAGAACTTATTGGGGAAAAGCTTTTGCTCTGAAGTTGAACTGATAGGGCTTCCTGGCTCTGCCACTGTACCTGCTGTGTGACTCTGGGCAAATTACTTAACCTCTCTGTTTCTTGTTCAGTGGGCGGTAATATTAACTGTATCTTACCTCAAAGGGTTGTTGTGAAGACTACATAAGATGGTGAATGCAAATCACTTAGCACAGTGATTGGTTCAATGTCAGCCCCCGATGGTAGTGACCACTGTTCTTACTATCGCCACTGAACTTCTCTGTCTAGACTTACTTTATATGTGAACTCTAAAATGTATCCATAGTAGGAACCCCAAAAATACTTGATGACTATGAGAATAAATAAATACAAATGGCAGTGGCTTATATTTTCACTTGTAAAATACCTGTATTGGCATGTTAAAGGTATTTGTATTTCAAGGAGGGGCTACTTTTAGCAAGAATAAATCTGTGGGTAGTGAAAATTGAGAAAAAAAAATAGCGGAGAGAAATGAAACTTTGCAACAGGAAGGTAGGATCAGCGGAGAGCTCTAGGGGCGACCTGTGTGTGTTGGGGGGAAGGGGGGCTTGCCATGCCCCGCAAGGGCCCGGGGGCTGGTGTCCAGGCCAGAAGCACGTTCAGTGTCTTTTCTCCTCTCTACTTCTACTGCTCAATGGAAGGGTCTCCGAGCATTCAAAGTCTTTCTCTGTGACTCATGTCACACCAATGCACATCTGAGAAGCAGAAAGCAATGGTTCTCTCCTTACACACAGGGATTTTCAATAGAAAGATACTGGAGTTAAGTAATCAGCTTAATTTTACCTTCTTTTCCTGTCTCAAATACAGGTACTTAATAAATGTCCATTGAGCAAATTTAATCTGCTTTGGAAAGAGTGGCCTAATGACAGCTTCCATAGATGTTGGGGAAGGTGGTGGATCGAGGGGCGAGAGAATGTTCTAGCAACCTACCTGCCAAGGCCCCAAGCCACAGTTGTGGAGCCTTCAGTCTAAACAGCCTCTGCACAGGGCTGCCAGGCTCCCCCGCCCCTCTGTCCTGAGCCCTCAGTCAGGATTTATCTACTCAGAAAAGACTTCCTGATGTCTTTGCTGCAAAATGGGCTCTCCTTTTGCTCAAATTGACACTCTACCTTCTTCCCGGAGACACCCAGCTCTACTGGCTTAGGGAGACAGCGAACACCTGTTTTCCAAAACCCACTTAGTTCTGGGGATTCTGGGAAGCGGGACACATGCAGCTTGGAGTCCTGTGAGTGCAACCTGCTGGCAAGCACAGCCACGGGACAAGGCACTGCAGGTCATGCTATGAGGATGCGGGAGTCGGGAAAGCAGTGTCTAATTTGTCAGGTTTGCTCCAGGAGAACGGGACCAGGGAAGTACAGGAGCTGCCTGGCTTCGGTGCAGACCCACCCGGGCCCAGTGGGGGGGCGACTTCTGAAGGCTGTGTGAATGCACCTTACACTTGAGTGTGATGAGAGCTCAGGCCTCGAGTGCCGCTGCCAGGAGTGAGGAACATGTGTATACCCATCTGTCCCCTCCTGGCCCTCCAGCGACGAATGTTCCCTCTAATGTTTTAATCATAGAAACCAGATGACCAGGCTACATTGCTCACAGCTGGCTGTGCAGCAAGGGAGGCTTTAGCACTAAAATGAAAACCTGCAATGCACATCTGGCACCAGTTACTGATATGCAGAGCCACTCTCGTAGGCCCAGGTTGCAGGGTCTTCCTCAGGGGTAGCTCCTCCGGTCCGCCCCAGGCAGAAGCCACGTGCCCGAGGGCAGAGTTCCCGAGCCGGAAGGAGCTCGGTCCACTCGCCTGGGTCGGAAGCTCAGGTCAGAGGGCACAGAACCAACGGTGGCAGAACCTCCCATCCGGGGCAGCGCTGCAGCCGCACCTCACACGGGTGTGCACTTTCTGTGTGTTACCTGCAAACTCCCTCATCTCCTTGTTCTTAACTCTGGGGTCACTCATTCACCATATCTCACTTTGATGCTATTTTTGTGTATTTCTTATCTTTATAGCTAGATACCAAGCTCCTTGAGGACAAAGATACAGATGTTGTCTTATTCATTATCAAGTCCATCTAAGCACATATGCATACACACACATGCAGGCACACACACATACACACACACGCACACACACACTGCTGTCTACATAGCAGGGGATGGACAACTCCATGTAGGATGAGTTGACAGAGTAATGAACAGTACTGTCCATAGATCCATCCAAGTTCTTAGCTTTCTCCACGTTTTGTCAGCTTGTCAGTATTGACAATGCATCAAGTATTGACTGTTTCCCTCAATCGTTAGTTAATCTGTTCTACAAATGTTAGTAGAGCCATGTGTATTCTTCATCTCAGCACTAACATGCCTTATAGGTCCCGGAGCCTGGCCACATGGCTCCGGTGCACTACCCACTGCCCTCTCTGCTCAGGAGCCCGGCCAGGCCCTGTGTGCCCCTCGGGGCCCCCTCTGCATTCCCTCCCACACTCCCCCACCGGAGTGTGCCAGCTGGTCAGGCTCCCCCTGCCTCAGCTAGAAACGCCAGGCAGCAGGATTTCGGCTCTGGAACACCGCATGGGGGGCGGGGTGGGGCACTCTGTTAAACAATCACATGGAAAGGAAGAAAATATGGGCTGAAGGAAGCAGAGATGGTGCGTGGAAAGGAGAGACTGCAATTATCCCTACCACCTGAGGGGTTTGGGGAAGAGTTAGATGGGGAGAACCAGCAGAGAATAGCACATGTATGTGCCTGCCCATCTATATACCTGTCTGTCCATCCATCTGTCCACCCACCCACCCATCCATCTGCCCATGCATCCATCCATTCATCTGTCCATCTGTCTGTCTGTCCATCAGTTACTGAGTGACCATATGAGCCAAACCCTGGGCACCGCACTGAGAATTAAGCAGAAAACAAGACAGTCCCTGCCCGAGAAGAGACTGCTGTATATTGGAACGGGGAGGAGCCAGGAGCTGGGGGATCATCCTGCTGTGACAGTTTCTGGAACTCAGAGACTCTTTCTCATTGATCTCTAGTTTGCCGGGGATGAGACAGAGCACAGGAAGGCACTGGGCAGCTGAAGCGCTCCAGGGGGAGGGGAGCACGCCCATCCTCTATCCTAGTCCCTTCAGGGCTGACCCTGGCAGGTTTCGAGGTGCCCCTTCCCCACTCACTCCCAGACAGAGGTGCTCAGCACACCAGAGGGGGTCAGGGCGGTTCCTTGCCCCCTATGCTGGGTGGGGCCCCATTTCCAGCCCCGACCCCCACATTTCTGCTTCTCAATGCAGAGGCATCTCTTCGTCTCCCTGTCCTGAGTTGCTAGGGCCTGGAATGCACAGCCTTCTCTGCTGGTGACAATGTGACAACTGCCATTGACTGGAGGCAGCGCGGCTGGTGGAGAAGAGTGCAGGCCGCACCCTAACCAGTTTTGGCTCAGTGGATAGAGCGTCAGCCTGCAGACTGAAGGGTCCCAGGTTCGATTC
>NW_005355962.1:0-3052 GCF_000412655.1 Myotis brandtii | reverse complement strand
GATGTTTCTAACTCTGTATCCCTCTCCCTTCCTCTCTGTAAAAAATCAATAAAATATATTTTTTAAAAAAAGAGTGCAGGCCGCCTTCTCAGACACCTGGGTTTCAACCGGGGCTCTGCCTCACCTGCCGCCCACTGACCTCCCTGAGCAAACGGCTAACTGTCTGTGCCTCGGACTTCTCGGCTGTGACGTGGGAATAAAGCGGAGCCCATCTTGCCTACAGCACGTGTCCTTGGGGACTGATATTTTGGCTCCTCCTGCTGCTCCCAACCTGGGAGTCCTCATCCATGGTGTTGACTTTCCACTTAAGAAGGAGGCTTGGGGGCCATGCTGCTTCCAGAAACTCAGAAAGCAGCTTGGAAAGCCTGTGGGGACCTGCTTGCAGCTCCTCTCTCTGCCTCCTTAACTGCACCAGACTTGCTGGCACGCTGACTGCATCTCTGTCTCTTCAGGCATCACCCGCCGCAGACCACCTGCTCCCGGCTGGAGAGAGGTCTCTTTCCTTTAACTCTGCGCTGGGCCAACACTGAGGCCCCAGAGCCCACTAATGGGGAGTTTCTGCTTCTGCTCACTTCGAATTCACATTTCTGGTTCTTTTCATCTTTTTATTTTTTAAATATTTTTTACTGATTTCAGAGAGGCAGGGAGAGGGAGATAGAAACATCAATGATGAGAGAGAATCATTGATTGGCTGCCTCCTGCACACCCCACACCAGGGATGGAGCCCACAACCCAGGCATGTGCCCTGACGGGGAATCAAACTGTGACCTCCTGGTTCAGAGGTTGATGCTCAACCACTGAGCCAGGCCGGTTGGGCTTTTCCGACTTTTTCTTTTTTTCTTTGGGGGGAGTCTGAGCGCATCCTTCCTCTGTCTCAGCTCCTTTCACAGGCGCCTCCTGGGTCCCACCTTCCCTTTCTAGCTGCTCCCATACGATGATCCAGAAAGGGCAGCAGAGGAGAGCAGAGAGGGCAGCATCCCGGGAAAGCCGGGTCTGACTGGGCGCAGGGCTCTTTTCTAAGAAGAAAGCCACCGCTGTGACCCTCATGAAGAAATCTGCTTGGATGGACACCCCTCGAAACAGGGGCGTTAATCTGGGTGACTAGGCATGCAATGCATTTACACGAGTTTTATGAAATCCAATAGTGTGCCAAGATCAAGACGGCAGGAAAAAAAAAAGGTGGGAATACAGGGATTGCCCGCTTCACTCACTGGTGGGAAAAGTAGGTCCTTCTCAAAGGGAAGAAATGGTGTGGAAAACAGATGTGCAAATATGCCCACTCGAAATTTAAGATTTAAAAAGAAATTATAAGGAGAGGGCATGAAAATTTAATTTAATGTTCACCTTAGGTAATTCTGTGTCTTATTGTTCATAGCAATTACCATAAATCTGCATATCAATAAGCGAGAACAGATGTCAGTTGTTACAAGTGCTTGCCAATCAGGTCTGTTAGAAAGTGACAGATGGGTGGTTATAAAAGGTTCTCATAAGGCCCATTAGCACATTCGCAGGAAGTGTGTGTGGTGGAGGGTGGGAGACGGGCCTTGGGAAGAACGGGAATCCTTGTGGGTCCGGGATGGGGCTGCACACCTCACACCTGGGCAGGGTCTCTAACGTCAGGTTCCCAGCCTCCAGTACAGTTTTTAAAATACCTTCCCTCTTTCCACTCATCACAGATATTCTAAGACAGTCTTCTCTGGGCATGGACCTCAAATTGATGAAAAGCACCGCCTTGTTGTTGTTCGAAGCAAATACTTGCACTCTATAATTTTACTGTTACTTTTAAAACGTAGACTAGATATTCTGAAACGGAGTAACTAGCAGCTTTACTGAATGTCAGAAGTAAAGTGAAAGTTTTCTCTTGTTTATCAAAAGATACTCTTCTTTGCCCTGGCCAGTGTGACTCCGTTGGTTGGGCATGGTCCAGTGTGCCAAGAGGTCAACAGTTCAATTCCCGGTCAGGACACATGCCCGGGTTGTAGGCTGGATCCCCAGTAGAAGGCATGCAGGAGGCTGCTGATGAATGTTTCTCTTCTCCCTCTCCCTTCCTCTCTCTCTCTCAAATCAATAAAAACAACAACAAAAAAAGATACTCTTCAGCCACTGATTGCCTCAGAATCTCTATAGTTTCCTAGTAACAATTCCTCACCCTAGAAAACAAATTCCCTTGACAAAAGCAAACCACACTTACACACTTGAAACGTGGTTCAGAATGGAGGGAGGCACTTTTCCTGCCTCTGAATTGCTTTTTTGGGGGCAGATTTGCGGCCCTCGCTGTATTATTTATCTAGAGCTTGCCCCTGAGTGTTACTTGGCCTGCTAAACCCTTGGTGTAGGCGAGTCACTGCAGCTGTACCTGTGCAAGCACACCTGCATTTGCTGAGACACCAAGAGCTGCTTCCCAAGCTGGGGACAAAGGAGAGCTCAGGTTTCAGGATCAGGTTGCAATGGATGTCAAAGGTGGATCAGCCACTTGCTTGCTCAGTAACTTTGGGCAAGTTTCTTCATTCACCTCTCTAAGCCTCAGCTGCCCCACCTGTAAAGTGGGATACTAACAGTCCCTACCTCATAAAGCTGTTTGATACTTGGGGATTCTGTACCCTCGTCCGTATTATGCCCCTTACTGGTGCTGTCGGGCTCACATAACTTATTTAACCTCTTCCTGCTTCAGTTTTCCCAACTGCAATGTAGTAACAAAGGGGTGATTTTGTTCTGGGCATGCTGTGAGGATAAATGGCATGGTTATTTCAAGGAGCTCTGTTAAAAACAAAATTGTAAAATACGACTCTTGTTTTTCTAACAATCCTCTTTTGTTAAAAGGAATTAATGACCTTAAGCCACTTTCCCCTTGTTCCTTCTTCTTCAGGAAAAATCCAGACTCTGAGCCCAAACTCAGACCCAAGTTTCTGAGATTTCAGAAATTCATGCAACAAATAACTGAGTGGGAAAATGGATAAGTTTTTTACTAGGAGTTTTAAGAGGGAAAATCAACTTCAAAGATGCACAAAAAGTACCATAAAAGCATTCCGTTTATTAAGATTTCATCCCAATC
>NW_005355961.1:0-2382 GCF_000412655.1 Myotis brandtii | reverse complement strand
GCCCCTGGACTCACACTCTGCTCTGTTGGGGTTGGAGAAAACAGAACAATAAACACAGATGCAGGTGGCCACCCGGCCTCTCCTGCCTGCTTCCTTGGCATGGGTCTGCTTTTCTAGGCTTCTCATGAAGCCCGTCCAAAACATGCCCCTGGGCAGCGTTCTTGCACGTTGGGCTTTCTCAACAGCCCCAGAGTTCAACTGAGCAACTATTCCCTACCCAGGTCTGCTTTCAGGTACTGTGTGGGGGTGTGGGGGGAAGGCGTACAGGCCTGAGGACCCCGGACATGGGCTCAGCCCTGAGATCTTTGGCTGGGAGCACATTCTGGCCACTGAGGACTCCGTCCCCTAGCTGTCTGGCCAGGACCAAAGTAGGGATTGTCATCCCCCAGGGTAGGGGTTGCTGGGGACCAGAACAGAGCAAATTAAACATTACCTAGGTGTACACAGGCCCAGAAGTAAGATCCCTCCTGACTAGAGGCTGCAGGGCCTCCCTTGGGCTGGGTGGAGTGGCTTTTGGCTCCCTAAGTTGCTATCTGAGCGAGGTCTGACCCCAGGCCTAGCCACTTTCTGGCTTTCCTGTCTCAGAGTTTTGGAGGAAGGATAGTAAAAATGCAAGATTCCTAGACTCATTTACCCCCCTCTCCAGGATGAATCCCTGTTGTTCCCCTGAGACATGTGCCCGAGACCTCAGACCTGGGGAGCCACTTTTTTGACCCATTGTCCAGGGATCCCAGTGTCCAGCCTGGTGGCACTCTTTGGCTCTGACCTAGGGAAATCCTATTCTTCCCCAACCCATGTGCCCATGCCCTGCAGCCCTCTGGGCAAAGACACTTTGCCAAGGCAGATGGGCTGGTCCTGCCACTTCCTTGTGATCCTGGCCAACATCTGGGACCATAACAGGTAGCTTTGCCAAGGCAGATGGGCTGGTCCTGCCACTTCCTTCTCTTGTGATCCTAGCCAACATCTGGGACCATAACAGGTAACCTTCTGGTCACCCTCCCCTATTTATAGTGCTTGCCTGGTCTCCCCCTCAGTTCCTGTTTCCAGCCTATGTTGCAGAGCCCTGAAGCCTGCCATCCCACACCCTGCTCCATTCAGACTCTGAGCAGTTCCTACTGCCTGGGGCTCTCCACTGCAGTCCACTGGACTGGATGCAGATGGTAGCCGGACAATGGTCATATTCTGGTTCCTGAGATGGGTCAGATGCCATGGTTGATAGGAATGAGATGTGATATCTGTCTTCAAAAATCTCTCAACTGTGCTCAAGCCACCATTTGAGTCGGCACTGCCCACTCCCTGGTCCAGAGTAGGCAGAACTAATCAATCATGTTTGCTATCAATTTGATGGACTGAATTGTGTCCTCCCCAAATTCATACATTCAAGCCCTAACCCTTTCCCCCCATATGACTATATTTAGAGATAGGGCCTTTAAGGAGGTGATTAAGGTTAAATAAGGTCATGAGGGTCGTGCCCTAGTCTGATAGAAGTGGTGTCCTTGTAAGAAGAGACCCCAGAGCTCTCTCTTCAGTATAGGAGGACACGGTGAGAAGGTGAGACTGTCTACAAGCCAGGAAGAGAGTCCTCGCCAGGAACCAAATCAGCTGGCACCTTGATCGCTGGTACTTGTAGTTTCCAGAACAATGGGAAAATAAATTTCTATTGTTTCAGCCACCTCGTCTATGGCATTTTGTTACGGTAGCCTTAAGTGACTATATAATTTTCTTTTTCACATGTCTTAGTTTGGGTTCCCCTAGAAGCAGAATCTGAGACAAGCTTCCTGCTGGAGAACTGGGGTAGACAGTGTAGAACACACCTCAGAGTTTTTCCACCTGAGGAGCAAGGGAGCTGGAGTATTTATACACCAACTTCCATCAGTCAGTGGGTGAGGGCTTCTGTGGGGAAGGGGAGCATTACCTTCCTGGCAATTCCAGTCAGCCCATGGGTGGTAAAACAGGTCCCAAAAGCTAGAGAAAATCCTCAGGCAAAAAGATGCAGGTGTTGGCAGATGGAATCAGACAGGTATGCACTGAAGAGATAAAGATGAGGAGATGTGGGTGGGACACAAAAGTGTCTACCGTGGAGATAGTCCCTGGGAGTCAACCTGTGGAGAAGGAAGTTGGTTTTTGTACTTGAAATAAGTTCAGAGCGGGCGTGAATTTTCCTTTATCTCCAAGTCCCAATTCTCCTGAGACCACGTGACAGAAACTACCCAGGTTGTTTCTAGATGCCAGGTGACAAAGAGACCCTTCTCAGCATCAGCCCACCCACAGGCTTTTTTCCCACAGGGCCAATCAGGATAAAGATAAGACAGCTGGTTACTCGATCTTCAGAGAGACAACATCTCCCAGAAATCCTCCGCTTTCTTCCCATATGTTTCCCAG
>NW_005355960.1:0-645 GCF_000412655.1 Myotis brandtii | reverse complement strand
GAGGCGGGGCGGGGGGCGGGGGCAGGGGGTGGAGTCCTGCTTGCTTCTTGGCTGAAGAAACTTTCCAAAGATCTGGAAATGTCTCAGATTTAGGGCATCTCCAGGCTTCAGTGCTTCCTAAGTTTGTTTTTCCTACCAAGTGAGAAATTTCCTAATGAATATATATATACATATGTCTTATTTTCAGATTTTCGAAGATCTAAGGAAGGGCCATGTCTCGGATATATTTGATGACAAAGAAGTAAGCACTTGCTCTCAGTCGTCAGGAAACATTTAAGATTTTCGAAGATCTAAGGAAGGGCCATGTCTCGGCTGTCTTTCTATCATTACAGAAAATTCTCCTACAGAAATTAGTTGCAACTGACCCCAAGATGCGACCTAAAACATCTGAAATACTGAAGACTTTGAAGGAGTGGAATAATGTTCCAAAGAAAAAAAGGCGAAACACATATTAGTGCCTTTCTAAAAAAGTAGTCTGCTTCTGATGTTTGATTTTCCTGTAATTGTCTAAAATCTGCTGGGGAATATTGATGATATTTACCTGTTATTTTCATTTTTCCCTTAATTTTTTAATACATTAGCATAAAGGTTTACACCTTTTTTTTTAATTTATTTTTTTTATTTTTTTTTATTGCTTAAAGTATT
>NW_005355959.1:567-838 GCF_000412655.1 Myotis brandtii | reverse complement strand
GCCAGAACCTGTTTTGCAAGGCTCAAATGTGGTTTTCAGGAGCCGCTGGAAAGTAAAAAGTAAAGTTTACTCTAATTTGCCTCATGAAAAATCTAGAGGACAGAATTAAATCTGTTGGTTAAGTATGTCTTGCATTTTTAAAGTTTATTCTTAAAGATGTTACTGATTGAGAAATGCTGAATATTTTGACTTGCCAGCTAAAAGTTTAAGGTTCGGATTGAATTGGGAAAAATTGTGTAATTGTGGTAACTAAATGCCTTTGCTTATTGGT
>NW_005355959.1:0-346 GCF_000412655.1 Myotis brandtii | reverse complement strand
AAAAGGACTAATAGCAGTAATCCAATTTACATTGTGCTTATAGACCCCAGAGTTCAGGGCAGGTAGAAAGGAACCATGAAAACTGGCAAGGACTGGGTGGCTCTCCATTATGTTTAGCAGGCCACCCCCTATCATTCCTAACCTTAAAGCTGACTTTCTTGCTGCAAGAACTATCTCTTTCCTTGACAGGGCTCCACAGGGCGCACAAGGACATTTGGCCACGCCTCGGTGCCATCCAGGAGACCGGCCCAAACCCAACTCCTCATCAGCACAAACGAGGAGATTGGGTCTACATCAAAAGGCACCACCAGGAAACCCTGGAGCCACTTTGGAAGGGTCCCTACAC
>NW_005355958.1:0-201 GCF_000412655.1 Myotis brandtii | reverse complement strand
AATAGGTTTTAGTATGTTTATAGAGTTAGGCAATTATAATCACAACTAGAGGCCTGGTGCATGGGATTTGTGCACTGGGGTCTGTGTGTGTGTGTGTGTGTGTGTGTGTGTGTGTGTGTGTGGCCTGAGGGGATTGGCCTGCTGTGGGAGCACTGCTCATCCCGGTCAGCCCAGCAACGCTCCCACTGTGGGAGCGCACTG
>NW_005355957.1:0-491 GCF_000412655.1 Myotis brandtii | reverse complement strand
GGTGTGCAGGAGGCAGCTAATCGATGTTCCTCTCTCACCGATGTTTCTGCCTCTCTGTCCCTTCTCCCTTCCTCTCTGTAAATCAATAAATATTTTTTTTTTTTTAAAGAGAAAGCTGGCTTAAGACAAAATGCACGCACAGTCCTATTTTGGATTTTAATAAAGTCTTGAGCTAAGCTTAACTCTCTTTACGAATGGTGTAGAAAGACCAAGACTGTTTTTTTTCCTCAGAAAGATGGCGGAAAGAAACCAAAAAGAAAAATCCAGGCTGGTTCTAGCAACAAGATTGGTATTTCCATAATAAAGAGTAGTTTTTAAAATGCTAATGAACCGCATTCAAAAGTTAACTTTAAGGCTGCCAAGAAAATCATTAAAATTGTCTCTGTTACAAAAATTTGCCAAAGAAAATGCCTTAAGAAATGCCTTAAGATAATTACAATTGGATTTAAATCTCAAAAAATTGTTGAAACATAGATAAATAATATATTAAT
>NW_005355956.1:0-1287 GCF_000412655.1 Myotis brandtii | reverse complement strand
TGTAGAAGAGAATTCTGGTTCCTCCACATCCTTTCCAACATCCAATAAATGTGCTCATTTATTCAAATATAGGCTTATCTTAGGCACTGCCAGCATTGGATTTTTCTATATGCAGGTCTTCCTCATGTTTCAGACAGTCATAAATATTTCAAAAATTTGTATCTTGAACCATATGCTTCCATTTCAAACAACTTACCTAGGGCTCATCAAATATAAAGCTTTTGCTAAAGTTGCTCAGTTCTTGACCTTGGAAATCCTTTTTTGCAAAATATTACATTATGTTTGCTAATAAAGGAAAGTATAGAACCAGATTTTTTTAGACAGGGTTTTAGGATAAAGCTTAGCTTACTATCCTTTTCCATTATGTTTTCTTCCAAATCAATCACAAATAGAGACATAAATAAAAGCAGTGTAACTCATAAGTGATTATATATTTCATTTTCTGCCAACTCTATGAAATTTATCAATATTAGTTACCATTTAGAGCAGGGGTTCTCAAACTACAGCCCTTGGCCCGCTGAAAACATTTATCTGGCCCACCGGGTGTTTTTGCCGCTGCTGCCTGTTGCTTAGCAACCGACTCCTTTGGGCCCACAGTGCGCATGTGTGGAATGTGCACTACATTGCTACCTAGAGGAAGAAGCAATGCCCTTAGAAGCTTACTTCCTGCCTTGTTGGGGAAGGCTTCACGCAAAAGGCAGAATCTGAGTTTGACTTTAGAAGAAGAGATGGAGAATTGACATTCAAGTAGAAGGTAGCAGAAAATAAAATACAAGACATTCTAAAGCAGGGGTCCTCAAACTACGGCCCGCGGGCCACATGCCAATACAAATATTGTATTTGTTCCCGTTTTGTTTTTTTACTTCAAAATAAGATATGTGCAGTGTGCATAGGAATTTGTTCATAGTTTTTTTTTAAACTATAGTCCGGCCCTCCAATGGTCTGAGGGACAGTGAAATGGCCCCCTGTTTAAAAAGTTTGAGGACCCCTGATTTAGAGTATTCATATTCACTTTTTGACATATTTTATCACAAAATTCCCTTAAATAGAAAATGTTGATAATGCAGAATTTTAAAAGATGATTTATGGCTTCCTGTATGTCCACATTGGAGAAGTGTCTATTTACTAGTAGGACCTTTGCCTATTTTTTAATTGGATTGTTTGTCTTCTTTATTAAGTTGTATGAGTTCCCTATATATTTTGGAGGTTAACTCCTTATCAGATGTGTCATTGGCAAAAATGTTCTCCCACATAGTGGGGTCTCTTGTTATTTATATGATGGTTTGC
>NW_005355955.1:436-761 GCF_000412655.1 Myotis brandtii | reverse complement strand
GTGACAGGGGGCGGGGCCGAAACCTCCCTATCCGCCCCGGCTCTGTTCCTGACAGGGGAAGGTGCCCCAACCCCCTGATCGGCCCTGCTCTGTGCCTGATAGCGGGAGCTACCCAAACCCCTGATGGGCCCTGCTCTGTGTGTGACAGGGTGCAGCGCCCCAACCCCCCCATGGGCCCTACTCTGTGTGTGACTGGGTAGAGCCATAACCTCCCCATTGGCCCTGCCCTGAGTGTTACAGCAGTGGTGCTCCAACCCCCTGATCGGCCCTGCCCTGAGTGTTACAAGGGGGAGTGACCCAACCCCCTGATCGGCCCTGCTCTGTG
>NW_005355955.1:0-348 GCF_000412655.1 Myotis brandtii | reverse complement strand
GGCGCCCCAACCCCCCAATCAGCCCTACCCTGAGCGTGACTGAGGGTGGCATCGCAACATCCTGATCTGCCCTGCTCTGTGCATGACAGGGGGTGGTGCCCCAACTCCCCAATCGGCCCTGCTTTGAGCCTGACCAGGAGCTGCGGGACAGGCACCTAGGGATTGGGCCTGCCCTCTGCTACCCGGGAGTGGGCCTAAGCCAGCAGGTTGTTATCCCCCGAGGGGTCCCAGACTGTGAGAGGGCACAAGTGGGGCTGAGGGACCCCCCGCCCCCCCGCCAGTGCACAAATTGTTGTGCACGGGGCTTCTAGTTTATTTATAAAAAAAAAAAAAGTTCCATCATTTTGA
>NW_005355954.1:0-1026 GCF_000412655.1 Myotis brandtii | reverse complement strand
GCTCTATCCACTGAGCCAAACTGGTTAGGGCTACGCTCAGTCTTAATGAGAACAGCATCACCTGTCAGCTCTGTGGTTTTTCCAGGGGAACAGTTGAGTCTGAGCTCTAATTTGTTTGCCTCTTTGAGCCTTTGATAATTTGGGCTGGGTCCCCTCACCTTCACCCACCTTTTGGGTGACAGATTTTGATTCATCCATTGAGGTGAATTTGATACCTCGGTTTGTGTCTCAGAGTGTTGCTGGACATGGCTGTGACATTCACTCTGCAGGACAGGGGACAACAGGATGTGAATTTTGGGACGTCATACTCAGAAGTGATGCTGGAGATCAGCAGACTCGGTCTCATTGCGTGCATGCTCGCCTCTCACCCATGAAAAGGTCTCAGGGCATATGTTCTTCTATCATCTATGTCCACAGTGGCTGTATGCAGCAAAGGTGCTCACCATGTCTTTCCTGCTGCCCGGACCATATGTTGAGCCCATGATGTTTCTTGCACCAAATTTCTCTGGGTTGGATTTTTCTAAAAAACCCAAACCTAGACCCCAGTGCGCAGCACACTTGCAAAACTGACATCCTTACTCCTCATTCGTTAGTAGAGATCCACATCCACTGTTTAGGATATATATAATCTCCATAAGAAAAATTAAATGTAGATTATTTTAAAGAGAATAATAACCATGGTCACAGCAAAAGTCCCCTAAAGATAGACCTCATGTCAGATCAGTTGCAGCTACAGTTCAAACTTTCGTCTTTAAATTATAACATCAGCCTCATTTTTTAGCTTTGAGATCCTTTACAAGCATGATTATGTTGCTTTTTTGTATTTTACAATATTTTATTGACCTCTTAATTGTATCTTTTCACTAAATGCAGTGGGAAGTTTTGATACCCACCTTTATCAAAAACATCTCACGTACACACACACACACACACACACACACACACACACACACAAAATCAACTCAGGAAGATACTGCTACAGAATCCATTTACAACTCATGCTCTGAGAATGTCAAAAATATCTAC
>NW_005355953.1:0-521 GCF_000412655.1 Myotis brandtii | reverse complement strand
GAGAATACTTTTAATGTTTACAATTCCGCCTAATTTATTTGGCGTTTTTCCGAAGTTTGTTCTTTCAAACATTAAGAATTGCCGTTTGTAGAGCTTAGAATTTGTGTATAAAGCCTTTAAATGAAGAGAATACTGTTCCTATTTACAATTGAGACTGAACTGTCTGCCGTTTTTTGAATAAAACAATTTAAATCATAAAGATTCACTTATATATTTCTAAGAAATCTGTCTCATTTTGATAAAACCCTTAAAATACACAATGATAGTACATGGAAATGATTATGAAGGTCTAAGAAACACTTGTAATAAAAGTAAATATAGCCATACTATATTTGTGGCCGTGTTCAATCACGGAGATTAGAGGTAGAAAGCATTGAAATGACGAGAATACTTTTAATGTTTACAATTTCGGCTAATTTACTTGGCCTTTTTCTGAAGAAAGTTCTTTCAAACATTAAGAATTGCCATTTATGGAGCTTAGAATTTGTGTATAAAGCCTTTAAATGAAGAGAATACTGTTC
>NW_005355952.1:0-438 GCF_000412655.1 Myotis brandtii | reverse complement strand
CAGGCAGGCAAGTCCAACTCAAGGAGAAGGACTTCCATCGGTGCTCAGGCCGCACCAACTATTTTATAGTCAGAGGTAAACAAGGTAGTGGTTACCATAGTTACACAGTTCTTGTGAGTTTCACTTGTTTTGACCATAGTTACACTTCCTGCACTTCTCTCAGCCCATTAGCTTCCCAGATAAAATCTAGGGAGTGTTATAAGGTCAAGCCTAATTATGCTAAGAGGACTGTGCCCTCTAAGCTGGGACTTGTTTGTGACTTTGCCAACAGGTCAGTCCGAGGCTTAACCCTATATCAGTTTCCCACAGGCCTGGTCCCCCCCAACTGCCCTCCCCTGCCAGCCACCTTGTGACAATGTGGGGGCGGCCATCTTGTGACAACCATCTTGTGACGACTTGGGGATGGCCATCTTGTGATGACATGGGGGTGGCCATCTT
>NW_005355951.1:379016-383283 GCF_000412655.1 Myotis brandtii | reverse complement strand
TCCCTCAGTCGCCCCCCCAGAAGCCTTCTGGTGCAGCAGGAGGTCCGGTCAGAAACCCGGCTGCGGGATCTTTTTCTCCATTGTCACTGAAGGTGCCTCACCCAGAGGGACACAGTGGGGGTGCAGCCCTTAGTAGGGCAGAAGGGTGGCCCCATGATCCAGGGAAGGGGATGGGAGCAGCCAGACTCTGTGTCTCACAGGCTTAAAAGGAAAAACCGCCTGAGCCCTGGTGGGGGATGGGGGATGGCACCTGGGCAGACCAGCCGTGTTTGGAAACTGAGCTGAGCAGTCAGAAGAGTGGCCCTGGGAGCCCAGCTGGGAAGGTGTCCTTGACTGGTGGGCCTCCTCTCGTCCTGACGTCCTGGTGGGTCGGTGTGGAGACCTGTCCCTGGAAGGCTCCTGGCGGCCCTGGGGGACTCCCGCTGCTTTTCCAGGCGAGGGCAACGGCTCCAACAGCAGCAATTACTTCAAAGGGCCAGCAGCCCCCAGCCCCGGGGGTTTGGTGGTTGTCCCTGAGCTTCCTGGAAAATAGGTGTGTGTGTGTGTCTATGTGCGTGTGTGTGAGTGTGTGTGTGTGTGTGTGTGTGTGAGAGAGAGAGAGTGTATGTAACGGTGTGTGCATGTGTGTCTATGTGTGTAAGTATGTGTGTGTATGGGTGTGTATGAGTGTGCATATGTATGTTCTTTTGGGAAGAAGGTTTCATGAGGAACATACTGAATTTTTGTCGTTGTTGTTAATATGTGAGTTGAGGGCTTGAGCAACTAGAAACATAATTGTTACTATATTTGCACCTGCATCAATAGAGCCGTTTGCCTAGTTTACACTATTGTGTTTCACTTGAACACCGTTCTCCGTGGCGGAAATACTTTTCAAGAACACTGTCCTGGCATGAAGTCCGGCCCTGAGCGGCTCTCCAGCGGCAGGAGCTGGCTGCATCTCCCTCTTCGCTCTCCTGGCGCTGCAAATGGTGCAGGACCCAGAAAGCCTGCTCCCCCTCCAGGGGCCACAGCCTGGGAGGCAGCAGAGGAGACCAGTTCAGCTCGGGTCTGCGATGGGGGAGTGCAGGCTGACCCTGGAAAGCTCCACGATGGAGTGAGCCTGGCTGTAATGGAAGTGTCTCCCCTGAAAATATGTTGAAACTCCAGCCAGAAGCAGAAGGTGGGGCCTGTGGGAGGTGATTGGAGGTAGACGAGGGCATCAGGGTGAGCTCCCATGATGGGATTAGTGCCCTTTTAGAAAGAGACACCAGAAAGCTTGTGGTCACTCAAACCCCATCACTTGAGGACCCAGAAAACAGACCGTCATCTGAAAACCACGAAGAGAGCTCACACTCCGAACAGTGTCTGTGCACCTTGACCTTGGATCACTGGCTCCAGAACTGAGAGGAATAAATGTCTGTTAAGGCCCCCGTGTGTGGAGTTTCATTAGGGCAGCCCAAGCTGCCTAAGACTAGCCTTTCTCAGGAAAGAAAGATCGCAGCAAAGGAGGAAAACTGAGCTAAAGGAAAAGGTATCACAGAGCTGTGTGGCTGTCCCAGAGGCAGCAGGTGAACTCCATGGGCAGAAGGGTTCTGAAGTCAACCCCACGGCACCTTGGCGTCAGCTCGCTTTTTAGCCTTTGGGAATGATGGGTTGGGGGTGCAGCCCTTAGTAGGGCAGAAGGGTGGCCCCATGATCCAGGGAAGGGGATGGGAGCAGCCAGACTCTGTGTCTCACAGGCTTAAAAGGAAAAACCGCCTGAGCCCTGGTGGGGGATGGGGGATGGCACCTGGGCAGACCAGCCGTGTTTGGAAACTGAGCTGAGCAGTCAGAAGAGTGGCCCTGGGAGCCCAGCTGGGAAGGTGTCCTTGACTGGTGGGCCTCCTCTCGTCCTGACGTCCTGGTGGGTCGGTGTGGAGACCTGTCCCTGGAAGGCTCCTGGCGGCCCTGGGGGACTCCCGCTGCTTTTCCAGGCGAGGGCAACGGCTCCAACAGCAGCAATTACTTCAAAGGGCCAGCAGCCCCCAGCCCCGGGGGTTTGGTGGTTGTCCCTGAGCTTCCTGGAAAATAGGTGTGTGTGTGTGTCTATGTGCGTGTGTGTGAGTGTGTGTGTGTGTGTGTGTGTGTGAGAGAGAGAGAGTGTATGTAACGGTGTGTGCATGTGTGTCTATGTGTGTAAGTATGTGTGTGTATGGGAGTGTGCATGTGTGCATATGTATGTTCTTTTGGGAAGAAGGTTTCATGAGGAACATACTGAATTTTTGTCGTTGTTGTTAGTTGAGGGCGGCTTGAGCAACTAGAAAAATAATTGTTACTATATTTGCACCTGCATCAATAGAGCCCTTTGCCTAGTTTACACTATTGTGTTTCACTTGAACACCATTCTCCGTGGCGGAAATACTTTTCAAGAACACTGTCCTGGCATGGAGGCCGGCCCTGAGCGGCTCTCCGGCGGCAGGAGCTGGCTGCACCTCCCTCAGGGCTCTCCTGGCGCTGCAAATGGTGCAGGGCCCAGAGAACCTGCTCCCCCTCCAGGGGCCACAGCCTGGGAGGCAGCAGAGGAGACCAGCTCAGACCCTGGAAAGCTCTGCGATGGAGTGAGCCTGGCTGTAATGGAAGTGTCTCCCCTGAAAATATGTTGAAACTCCAGCCAGAAGCAGAAGGTGGGGCCTGTGGGAGGTGATTGGAGGTAGACGAGGGCATCAGGGTGAGCTCCCATGATGGGATTAGTGCCCTTTTAGAAAGAGACACCAGAAAGCTTGTGGTCACTCAAACCCCATCACTTGAGGACCCAGAAAACAGACCGTCATCTGAAAACCACGAAGAGAGCTCACACTCCGAACAGTGTCTGTGCACCTTGACCTTGGATCACTGGCTCCAGAACTGAGAGGAATAAATGTCTGTTAAGGCCCCCGTGTGTGGAGTTTCATTAGGGCAGCCCAAGCTGCCTAAGACTAGCCTTTCTCAGGAAAGAAAGATCGCAGCAAAGGAGGAAAACTGAGCTAAAGGAAAAGGTATCACAGAGCTGTGTGGCTGTCCCAGAGGCAGCAGGTGAACTCCATGGGCAGAAGGGTTCTGAAGTCAACCCCACGGCACCTTGGCGTCAGCTCGCTTTTTAGCCTTTGGGAATGATGGGTTGGGGGGGGTTCAGTCGGGGGGGGGGGCGGGGCAAACCTTTATTGTCGCTGTAGACTGGCCCCGGAAAGTGTCAGCCTGGCAGGATGCTGAAACCAAACAACACAAGACATTGCTGGGATGGAGCAGCCACGCCCACCTCCCCTGGCCTATTTCCCTGTCATTTCCAAGCCGGAAAAGTATGCAAAGGAAAGTAATCTAGACATTAACCAAGAAGTGGAAGGAGCGACCACCCTCTTCTTCACCAAACTGGATGGAGCTGGATGGAGTTCAGCCTGAGAAAGAGGATTGGGAGCAAGATTGGGTGGGAAGCTGGCCTGGCAGTTTTTGTCGGCAAACTCGAGAAGTTTCTAACTATAAACTGGTGAAGGGCGTGGTCCTTTAAGAAACAAGGGGCCAGGCCATGGCACAGTCTTTGCAGACGAGGTCAGAACAGAGGAGAAGACCTTCCTCGTTTGTGAGAGAGGAGTGTGTGGGCCAAGCACACGCGGCCTGAGCAGAAGCAGCAGGTGCTCAGCAGCGGCCGCACGGCCTGCGTCAGGAGAGGAGAGCTCACCCCCGCAGTCACGCCCCTGGAATGCTAAGAAGGGAAATTATATCTTTTTAAAACCACATTTACTCTGGATATTTAAGACACAAACACGGTGTAAGGAATAACGGTGCCTGCCGTGTGCTCCCCAGTTAGTTTGACAATAAGTCTTTTCCTCCGTCTCCCTCCGAAAACCTCCCTGACTCGTGTTGGCCGGGGGGAGCGTCTCTGTACTTTCCTGCTGCGTGTGCACACGGAAATGATACCTTCACCCCGAGAATGGCTGTGCAAGGCCGGGACTGAGGCAGGAATCTGGGTCGTTCGTGGGTGAAAGGAGGAGCAGGGAGGTGGAGAGTCGCCCAGGCCCACCTCCCATCACCTTGGCCACAACCTTTCGCTCTGTGCTGCCATCATCATCTGCTGCGGGCTCCTTGCAGGCGAGCGCTACCTTATTCCTCGACAGGTGTACTGAGGTGTGCAGAAGGCGCCCAGAACATACCTGTCGAGTTAATGAGAGAACATATCAGAGAGAACAGTGGGCTCTGCGGCCTGAAAGAGGGCTTGCATTTTCCTCACGTGCAGTGTGTCAGGGTGATTAACAATGGCAGTAACGTGTAGCATGAA
>NW_005355951.1:376889-378635 GCF_000412655.1 Myotis brandtii | reverse complement strand
TGCCATGCGGTTCTGGATCTCGAGGGCTGCTCTCAGAGGCCCAGCTCCTGCAGGTGCGCCAGGTGCTGAGTCCGAGCCGGCGTCAGGCTGCCCTGCAGTCACACCACCCTCCTCGTTCATCTGCTCTTTCCTCCTGGTGAACAAAACCTAAAAGGGGTGGAAATGGTCATTGCATAGGTTTAGCTACAGACCTCTGTTCTAATGAACCGTGAGGAAAAGGATGTGGTCCTGAAGTTTCCAGAACCGCATCACGGAAGTTTCATGCATCAGACACCTCAGCAGACCTGCAATGCAACTGCCCAAACAGAGAGACCTCGGAGCTGGCTGGCCTGTGGGCAGGTGACGGGCCTGGCCGAGTGGCAGCTGGTCACACGGAGGGAACAGAATCCTGCCGTTTCCGGATCTGGCCGAATCCAAGCCTCTGTGTCAGAAACTTGACATTAATAGGAAGCTCGAACGAAGCCGTAAACAAATGAGAGAGAGGAGGAGAAGCTTTCCCAGGGGCTAAGGTCGGAGGTCAAGTGGTCCGTCAGCCAAACAGCATCCACTCGCAGAGAAACTTGGCTGCTTCCCAGGCCTCTCCTCTCCCAGACGTCCCCCTGCGTGTTTCCAACATCCTCTTCTCACAGCTCCTGGGGTTTCCAGGCACAGGCTCTTGGAGGAGCAGCGGGTGGTAAGAGCCGGCTGAGGGGACATGGGGAGGGGTTGGGCAGGCTGGAGGCTGGGCGCGGCTGAGGCAGGAGCAGCAGCCCTCGCTCCATGGCAGCTGGGCTGGGGACACTGTGCACCAGAAGAGACAGGCCGGGCGGCAGCCCATCTCAGAGAGCTCGGGTGTCCCGAGGAGAACAAGTGCTTGGTCTTATTTGTGAGAGCCAAGCGCACTGTCACCGCAGCCAGTCCTTCCAGGCGGCCTGTCTCAGGCTGCGCTTCCTCCAGCCCCAAGGGCAGCTGGGCCTGCATTTAAGGAAAGGCTCAGTTACAGGTCTTTTCTGACAGGAGATGGAACCACTGCGGGTGAGGGAGTTGTTGGGGAAGGAGCCTGCTAGAAACCTTTGCAAGAATGCTACGTTCCTGCGCTGAGAATATACACACGCATTCCCAGGCTGCTGCCTAGAGAAGCCTCAGAAGGCAGGGGCTCTGGGCCGACTGTGGCAGGAAGTGCACAGCTGGAGCGTGGGGGGGGGGGGGGGGGGGGGGGGGTGCGGGCAGCACCCGTGAGCTCCCAGCCTCTCCTCCCACCTGCACGGAGTCTGTTCAGAAGACCATGTTGCACAGACATGGGATTGGTTGATTTGATAGAAAGGAGAAAAGGAAATTCAGATCTGGAGTAATGCAGGAAGGAGGGGCCTAAAGAAGCAAAGGAAATCTCAGTTGGGGAGGAGGTGACATAAAAGAGGCCTGCACACTTCCAAACTGACCCCACCCCCCCTGCCCACCCGGTGGCCTCTGCAAGCTTCAAACTGCAAAAGATATCACCCACACTGTCCTCAATCAGGTGGTATGAAGTGAAGGACTCAAGGGGTTAGATCAGTGATGGCAAACCTATGACACGCGTGTCAGAGGTGACAGGCGAACTCATTTTTTTTGGTTGATTTTTCTTTGTTAAATGGCATTTAAGTATATAAAATAAATATCAAAAATATAAGTCTTGCCCTAACTGGTTTGGCTCAATGGATAGAGCGTCGGCCTGCGGACTGAAGGGTCCCAGGTTCGATTCCGGTCAAGGGCATGTACCTTGGTTGTGGG
>NW_005355951.1:368160-376763 GCF_000412655.1 Myotis brandtii | reverse complement strand
AAATATATATATGTCTTTGTTTTACTATGGTTGCAAATATCAAAAAATTTCTATATATGACATGGCACCAGAGTTAAGTTAGGGTTTTTCAAAATGCTGACACGCCGAGCTCAAAAGGTTTGCCATCACTGGGTTAGATAAATCTATATTATTTGTTTGTTAATTTTTTAATATTTTTGTTGAAAGCTCAGAAATTCATGATATGTTTTCTTAAATGGAATTTATTGAGGAACCATCTATAATAATAAAAGCATAATATGCTAATTAGACCAGACCTCCTTCCGGATGACCTTCCGGATGAAGCCAGGGCTGTGAGGGAAGCCCGGGTCCCGAGTGCCAGAGGGAAGCAGGTGCCGGCAGCCAGGGAAAGGAAGGCCTACTCTTGCATGAATTTTGTGCATTGGGCCTCTAGTGGGTTAATAAAATTATGTAGGTGTCAAGTGCAGATTTCTGTGATACATCATCTGTATACTGCATTGCATGCCCACCACCCAAAGTCAAGTCTTCTTCAGTCACCGAATGTTAATTCATGCTGTTTTAGTGTCCCCATCTTGACACTTATTCAAGAAGGATCATGTACCTGTCTCTTACCTGCCTCACAGGAGAAAGCACAGCCCCTGGAAATGGATCTGGGAGAGAGTGGATCACCTGGCCCAACCACAGTGACAAAACTATGTTCACAAGTAAAGGAATTTGTGTAAGTCACACAACTAGGAAAGGTAATAAGGCAAACTAATGGCAGTGTTAGAAACAGCAGCTAACAGTTCCAAGCTGGCCATCTCAAAGAGTATGTCACAAGGGCTCCTGATCATGAGAGGCCCAGAAGTGCTATAATAACAGTGACACTGAAAATCAATCAACAATAAATAAATAAATAAATAAATAAATAAATAAGCAAGCAAGCAAGCAGTGAGAGGAAGACAAGCATTTTAACCTCGCAGAACCTTGTTCATCTGCTCTTTCCTCCTGGTGAACAAAACCTAAATGGGGCGGAAATGGTCACTGTATAAGTTTAGCTACAGTCCTCTGTTCTAATGAACTGTGAGGAAAAGGGTGTTGTCCTGAGGTTTCCAGAACTG
Source organism: Myotis brandtii (assembly GCF_000412655.1). Taxonomy (NCBI): domain Eukaryota; kingdom Metazoa; phylum Chordata; class Mammalia; order Chiroptera; family Vespertilionidae; genus Myotis; species Myotis brandtii. Next base: position 375,684 of record NW_005355951.1, on the reverse strand, counting down.
CATCATGGAAGTTTCATGCATCAGACATCTCAGCAGACCTGCGATGCAACTGCCCAAACAGAGAGACCTCGGAGCCGGCTGGCCTGTGGGCAGGTGACAGGCCTGGCCGAGTGGCAGCTGGTCACACGGAGGGAACAGAATCCTGCCGTTTCCGGATCTGGCCGAATCCAAGCCTCTGTGTCAGAAACTTGACATTAATAGGAAGCTCGAACGAAGCCGTAAACAAATGAGAGAGAGGAGGAGAAGCTTTCCCAGGGGCTAAGGTCGGAGGTCAAGTGGTCCGTCAGCCAAACAGCATCCACTCGCAGAGAAAGTTGGCTGCTTCCCAGGTCTCTCCTCTCCCAGACGTCCCCGTGCGTGTTTCCAACATCCAACTAATGGCAGTGTTAGAAACAGCAGCTACCAGTTCCAAGCTGGCCATCCCACAGAGTATGTCACAAGGGCTCCTGATCATGAAAGGCCCAGAAGTGCTATAATAACAGTGACACTGAAAATCAATCAACAACAAATAAATAAATAAATAAATAAATAAGCAGTGAGAGGAAGAAGAGCATTTTAACCTCGCAGAACCTCGAAACCACCTTCTGAGTGAAGAGAAGAAAAGTAACTGTCCTTTCAAGGCAGAAGAGCTTTGTTTGTTTGTTTGTTTTTGTTAATCCTCACCCGAGGATATTTTTCCATTGATTTTTAGGGAGAGTGGAAGAGAGAGGGAAAGACAGAGAGAAACATTGATGTCAGAGAAACACATCTATTGGTTGCCTCCTGCACGAGCCCTGACCAGTGCCCGGGCCAGGGAGGAGTATGCAACCACGGTTCGTGCCCTTGACTGGAATGGAACCTGGGACCCTTCAGTCCGCAGGCCGACGCTCTATCCACTGAGTCAAACCAGCTAGGGCATCAGTGCAGAAGAGCTTTGAGTGACGTCATGGATATATGTGAAAACTATTCATCATCTAGAAAGTGTGGTTCAAATACAGGTATTTAAAACACAGGATTGTGCTTGAACCCGAGAATCTGAAAGTTGACACTAGGAACACATGATTTGCCAATCAATTTGCAAATATTGTCAGAGAACTAGCTACATAAAATTTATAGACACAAGGATGCAGGTCCACTTCTAATATTTGCTGATCCAGGAAGAAACAAATGGAGGCTTGCCTAGCATGTGTCTAAATATTGATGTTCTAAATTGAAATCAAACTGTTAAATAGATCCTACCCTCCTATCCTTATATCAACCTGGGAGACCAGTTTTGGAGATCAGATGCTTTGATTCCTCAGCACTCACGCCAGAATGTGCTGGTGTGGGGACAGCCCCCAACCTGCCCCCTCTCTCCCTCTCCCAGCCCTGCCTCAGCAAGACCAAAGCCTTGCACACATATGCCTGGATGCCTCCGCCTGTAGGTCCCAGCCTCGTCCCCACCGTCTGGAAGCTGTTGCTGCTCTGAACCAGGCAGAAATACTGGGAACAGGGTGCTCACGAAGCCCAGAGGTAACCAGGGATGCCAGCTGCCATCTTGGGAACATTCTACCTGTTCCAGCTTGCAAGTGCTGCGGAATATGGCAGCTCAAGGTCAGCAGCACGAAAAAGACGTCTGGAATAAATTGTCAAGGCAGTCTTCAAGTACCATGAAAATATAATACAATGTTTGTTAAGAAAAAATATAGTAAAAAACATATACAAACAAAATCTCTGATCTTTATTATAAAGCTATTTCTGCTACCTATATTGCCTCAAAAATAATTAGATTTTGATTGCTACTGTAGTGTGACACTAAAATGGTGAGGGAGAAAAAGAGAGAGAGAGAGGTGGTAGAGATTTGAATATAGCAATATACAGGGTCTCTCAAAAAATAGATAGCTCAATTTTGAAACTGAAATGTATTTTAATAAACACTGCCTTTATAATTATTCAAAGTGTGTGTATGTCAAGGGCATGTACCTTGGTTGCGGGCACATCCCCAGTAGGGGGTGTGCAGGAGGCAGCTGATCGATGTTTCTCTCTCATCAATGTTTCTAACTCTCTATCCCGCTCCCTTCCTCTCTGTAAAATATCAATAAAATATATTTTTTTAAAAAAAGAAAAAGAGAGAGAGAGAGAAGTGGTAGAGATTTGAATATAGCAATATACAGGGTCTCTCAAAAAATGGATAGCTCAATTTTGAAACTGAAATGTATTTTAATAAACACTGCCTTTATAATTATTCAAAGTGTGTGTATACATCTTTTGGAGACACCCTATATTGTATTTCTCAATTATGAGAGACACACAAATGATAGACACATCTGAGGAATGTTCTCAATAGGTGATTATTGACCTGTGGTAGGAGAAGCTGGGGATGGAGGGGCAGTTCCATAGATACCCATTCTCCATCCTGAGAAGAAGAGTCTGATCAGTAATGTGAATAATGAAACAGAGAGTGTTCCTAAGGCTGGTGGTGGGAGAACAAGATGCCAGGGAGACATGATCCAGGTGCAGGCAGGTCTCCTGCAGACTGACAGAGGAAGAGGCTGTGTAAACAGGTTGCACAACATGAGCTGGCAGCTGTGCAGCTGCAAGTGTGTCCAGAAGACAGATAAGGGAAGAGGAAACACAGACAGTGAAGTAGCAACAGGCTGCAGCTAACCCAGCCCCACACGCACTGGTTGAACACTAGGGGAGGCGAAGAGGAAGGAGGCCAGTAATTATATGATGGCCCCAGCATGGTCAGGGATCACCAGCGGCTGTGGTCTGGGACCTCATTCCTAGAGCAAGAAATAACATGGGCAAAGACTCCAGGGTGATAACTAAAATATGTACATGTTTAGGCATGAGACTTTCCAAACCAGTATCTTAGTTGAAAGGAAAGAAAGCCAAGTTATTAATAAAAATATTTAAAATATGACAGCCTAGCACAGAATATAATGTAACATCACCATATCAGATGGGAACAGAAATTACAGATATGATTTAGTTGCTTTGCCTTCCAAATCACTGATTTAATTTCTGATTCATCCAACCTACTGTTGATTTCTTCTAGTGTATTCTTCATTTCAGATATTGTAGTCTTCATTTCTGACTGGCTCTTTTTTATGGTTTCTATGTCTTTTTTTCATGCTATTAAAGTTCTTACTAAGTTCCTTGAGCATCCTTATAATCTTTTTTTTTTGGTGTTTTGTTTAATATCTGACAGGTTGCTTGCCTCCATTTCATTCAGCTCTTTTGTTGGATATTTTTCCTGTTCTTTCATTTGGGGCATGTTTCTTTGTCTCCCCATTTTGGATGCCTCTCTGTGTATTAGGAAGATCTGCTATGCCTCCCAGTCTTGGTAGCGTGGCCTTACGAAGTAGGTGTCCTGTGAAACATAGTGGTGTAGTCTCCCTCATCACCTGAGCTGGGCACTCCAGGAATGTCCCTTGTGTGTGATGTGAGCCCTGCTGTTGTAGTTGAGTCTTGATTGCTGTTGGTCTGTGTGTGTCGGGGGTGGGCCTCAGGCTGGCTGGCTGTGAGAATTCACCCTGACCACAGTGCCTGAGCTGCTGTCTGGGTGCTGACCACATGAAGTGAAATTCGCATCAGCATGGTCTGCTGCCTGCCAAGACATCCTTTGGGAGATGCCACTTGTGGAGTGCATTGGATCTTGTTCTGATGTCTGAAACTTGCCACTGGGCAAGTTGGTTCTGGGCCTCTTGGTGCAGTAAATTTCAGATGCTGCCTGTGAGTGGCTCTGGGCAATCTATCTTGGGCTACAAAGTGATCCATAGTTTGTGGCTGCCGCTGGTGGGCCTGGGTACGCATGGGAAGGGCCACGCTGTGCACTAAGCTTGGCTTCCACCAGCACTGAGCCCAGGGGCAGGTCAGCAAAAGGCTCAAGACACCCTGAGAGCTGGCTCTGCCTGCTGGCGCCTGCCGGCTTTCTGTTAGGCTTAGTCACCGACAAGCTACTGGCTGTCCTCGAGGTGCCCGAGGCAGGCTCTCAGTGAGTCACCAGGCAGGGTGCGTGCATTCACCAGATTGATACACATTCAGACTCAGTGACAGTGCTGGGTCTGAGGCCACTCAGCAGAAGTCCCAAAGTACACCAAGCCTAGCTGCCACCACTGGGTACCCGCAGACCTTTGTGGGAGACGGGGGTCTCAGAGAGTCGTCACAGAGAGGCCAGAAGAGTTCATTAAGCCCAAACAGATCAAGATTTGGCCAACTTGTGAAGGGGGGGCTCTGAACATGACGGGCATGTGAGGGGAATGGCCCCTGCCCTCGAGCCACCCAACACAGTCTGTTCCAGATTCCGCCTTGGCAGGTGGGGTTGCTTAGGGTCAGGAGGGTGGGGCTAGTGGGTCTCCCAGATGGGGAGGTGCCAGTTAGGCTCTTGGGAAGGTGGAGAGAATGGCCCATCTCAGAGTGACACAACTCAGTCACTGACACCCCTGAGTCTGCCCGGACCTGTACAACATGGGCCCAGGCAGCTGATTTCTCCACAGGGGTGAGCTCTGCAGGGCAGGGCGACAGGGAGTCGGGAAGACGGGGTTATGGCATTCTCCAGGCTGATGCCATGTGGACGGGGTGCTGAACTCAGGAACTCTGTGGGCAGTGTGGTCTTAGACCCTGGCAGCTGTCCCTTCAGCTCTCTCTGTGGAACCACAAAACCCTGTCTCTCCTTGCAGGACTCCAGTCTGCTCCGAGGCCCCTTCCCTCTGCCAGAGCCCAGGGTGAGTGGCGGAGAATGAGATTTTGCGTGCAGACCCTTTAAGAGGGTGCTGAGGCCTGTAGCATACTCCATCTCTCCCTGGTAAACAGAATCGCCACAGATTGTCACAGCCAGATGTTATGTGGGCTCCTTTTTCCAGCTCTGATGCTCTGGTATGGGGAGTGCGGCATGGGGTTCAGACCCCACTCTCCTCAGGGGGAACCTTTGCTGCTGAGATTTCGCTCTGATTCTCGATCACCACACTTCGAGTAGGGGGCAGCCCTTTTCATGTCTTTGTCCTGCCTACCTGTCTCGATGTGGCTTCTTCTCTAAATCCATGGTTATAAAATTCCTGTTCAGCTATTCTCCAGTTGGATATTCTAGTTGATTGTTGTATAATTTAGTTGTAATTTCAGTTCGGTCCTGGGAGGAGGTGAGTGTAACTTCCACCTACTCCACAGTCATCTTGAAATCCTCTTCATCTAATTTTTTTAGTAGACTATTTATTAGAGCGCTTTTAGGTTCACAGCACAAGTGAGTGGAAGGTACAGAGATGACCCATCCTGCCCGCCCCCGCCCCGCAACATCCCACCAGAGGGGGCGTCTGTTACAACTGCTGAGTCTGCACTGACACGTCGTCACCCAAGTTCGGTTTACATCTGGGCTTGCTCTCACTGATGTACATTCTGTAGGTTTGGGTAAATGTGTAACTCCATGTCTCCTCATTGTAGGACCATATAGAACAGTTTCACTGCCCTGAAAATCCTCTGTGCTCTGCCCATTCTTCTCTGCCCTCTCCACCCACCCAAGTCCATGGCAGTCACTGACCTATTTACCGTCTCCCTAACTTAGCTTCCCTATAATGTCACATAGTTGGAGTCCTATGGTGCAGCCTTTCCAGGCTGGCTTCGTTTACTCGGTGATGTGCATTTAAGCTTCTCCATATCTTTTCATGGCTTATAGCTCATTTTCTTTTACTGCTAAATATTATTCCATTATCTGGATGTATTGGTTTTCTTATCTATTCACATACTAAGGACATCTAGTTGCCTCCACGTTTTGACAATTATGAATGAAGCTGCTGTAAGCATACGTGTGCTGAGTGTTTTTTTGGTGGACATAAGTTTACAGCTCATTTGGATAAATAAGGAGTGTGATTGCTGGGTATATAGTTTAATTTTTAATAACGGCAGTGTTTAACTATTGTCTTGAGAAGTTCCTGGAAATTTAACAGCTTTGATGAGCTGTGTGAGCCAGCTTGGAACAGCTCTGCATTATAACTGTGTCCCTCCCTCCCTCCAAGCTGTGCTTACTTAAAAACACAAACTTGCACTTTTGGGCGGCTCTATCTAGAGTGTGTTTGTGATACAGTGTCTTATGGTTGCGTGTGTGTGTGTGTGTGTGTGTGTGTGTGTGTGTGTGTGTATGTTCTAGTGGGTTTATTAAACAAGAAGATAGATTGGTTCGTTCTCAGCTTTCCAATAAAAGCAAATCAAGGCTAGTTCGGTTGCGTGTGTGTGTGTGTGTGTGTGTGTGTGTGTGTGTGTGTTCTAGTGGGTTTATGAAACAAGAAGATAGATTGGTTCATTCTCAGCTTTCCAATAAAAGCAAATCGAGGCTAGTTTCATTCCTTTTTGCTCCCACAAGGCCTATGGGCAGAGTGTGGCAAACCCCTATGACCGAGGCCCTCAAGCTGTTCACAGAGCGCAGGCCTGGAAAAGTGCCTCAGAGACCAACTGCATTTACTCAGAGCTTCTCGTGGCCCCACATTGGCCATTCTCCCCGCAGGTCCTACAGCCAGAGCTTCTCCACTTTCCATTTGATGTGTGAAGTGTCTGCACTAGATTTTGTTTGAAGAAGGATTTTGTTGACTTAAAACATTTTCAAATCACTGCCTTGGTGATGCCATTGTAATAACTTGGTTATTAATTAGCTGGAAGGGAACAGGGGGAAGCCCAATATTATCCCCTTACCTGTCAGTCATACCTGGGAACAGGGCATTGGCCAGGGTAGGCGTGTGGGCATGGCCACTGCACACAAGGGAAGATTTAATATTTAAACTCTAAACAAAGGAGTTTGCTCTCTGGGTCTCTTGCTGCAGGGGTATGCCCTCACTCGCGTGGCTCAGGGCTTCTTGCACCCCACACGATGGACTGATGGGCTGCAGTTAGCAATGCGCTGCCAGACCCAGCTCCACAGGTAACGGAAGCTCTGGGCATGGCTCTGCTTCTAGCTCTGCTGAGTCCCCAGCTGCACCTTTTCCAGGACTGGTTTAAGGGAAATGGGACTTTTCAAACCAAGGGATATAACTTCACTCATTCTCCCGTGTGAGTCTTAGAAAATTATTTTTCTCAAGATATCATTAGAACCCCACTCCCACTAGCAACAGAGAAATTCCACGCATGCAATTCCCCAGAAACATTGGAACTCAGAATGTTATGAAGGAATTGGGTGCACCTCACCCACTGCTCCCTGTCCCATCGGCCATGCTGTTCACATGCGCTCCATCTGCCCCAACAAAACATGCTCTGAGGCGTCAAGGTGTGTGAGAGGAGGCTGCTGGCGCTTCGGTCCAGATGCCCAACTCCAGACAAGCGCTGGAAAACAGAACCAACTTAATAGGCAAGGTACCTCCCAAGTCCTTACAGTTATGTGTGCGATGATTTTAGATTCATCCCTGGGGCTGCCAGGAAGAAACAAGTATGAACAATTTTATTTTCTTTTTTCACTCAGTTCTTCCCGCAGGGGGGACCCACTGAAATATGGCTTTTATAATCAACTAGAGGCCCGTGCACAAAAATTTGTGCACTTGGGGGGTCCCTCAGCCCGGCCTGTGCCCTCTTGCAGTCTGGGACCCC
>NW_005355951.1:356112-367238 GCF_000412655.1 Myotis brandtii | reverse complement strand
GGGGCAACTAAGCCTCCTGCTTGCTCCAGCTCCGTGGCTGCCAGCCACCATCTTGGTTGGGTTAATTTGCATATAGTCGCTCTGATTGGCTGGTGGGCGTGGCTTGGGTTGTAGCAGAGGTGCGGTCAATTTGCATGTTTCTCTTTTATTAGATTAGATACTTTAAAAAACACAGTCTTGACAAAACCCATTCCAGTCCCATTAGACAAGATGTCCTACAATTTATGTTGTTCAGGACCCATTTCTTTGCTATCATGTTGAGAGGTTTAGCACGTTGATTCCGGCATTATCTAGTTACTAGAGGCCCGGGGCATGAAATTCATGTGGGGGGCAGGGGACGGGGTCCCTCAGCCCAGCCTGTGTCCTCTCACAGTCCAGAATCCCTTGGGGGATGTCCAACTGCCAGTTTAAGCCCAACATCCCTCTTGAAATCCTGGACCACTGGCTCCTAACCGCTCGCCTGCCTGCCTGCCTGATCACCCCTAACCACTTGCCTGCCTGCCTGCTCAGTGTGCTTCATAGCGACTGGTCATTCTGGTCATTCTGGTCGTTCTGCCATAATGGTCACTTAGGCTTTCATTATATAGATGTGTGGTAAGTGCTGTGGATCTGAAAGCTGGGTCGGGAGCGGGAGCCTCTGTGACACCCAGTCCGGGCTACAGTCACTCCACCTGCCAGCCTTCCTGTCCCCATGACAAGGGTGTAGAGATGTGGCAGGCGTTCAGAGCTGCAGCTTGCTGGGGAAGAGCCCGTTTGCTCACGTCCATTTTTGAGGCCAGTTAGAGGACAATTATGTATTTTCCCCCTTTGGCCAGCAACCTTCTAGAGAGGTTAATAAATCTCCTTGTTTTATTTTTGTTCCCTCCCGTCATCTGTGCTCATGCAGGGATTGCAGCTGGGTCTCTCCCTGGATGGGGCTTGGTGGCTACTCCCCCTGAGATTTCACACTGGACTGATGAGCAGCCTGTGAAGACTGTATGAGTTGTATGCCCTGGAAGGAGATATAGCAGATGTCATCTCACAGATGTTGATGCTCTGAATTGGAGGAACAACTCCGTTTCAGAAGCTCTTCCAGTCCATTTGGAGACAGAGCTTACAGTTACTTGGAAATGATCAGTGATCTGAAACTCTGTTACGTTCCCAAGATGTTAGTATCAAAAACTCCAGAGCTTGAAACCACTTTCCAGTGCATCTGAGTAAGCCCTTTCATTTCATAAGTGAGAAACCTGAAACCAGAGGCCGCCATTCTGCGGGGCCGCCAGCTGAGACAGGCAGCCAGAGGCAGTCATCTCCTGTTTACTGGGTGATCTTTTGAGTTTGTTCGGTTTTATCTTCCTGAAACTTTCTTGCAGGGCAAGACTTTAAATAAAAACTGGCCCTGCCAGAGTGGCTCAGTGGTTGAGCATCAACCTATGAACCAGGAGGTCACAGTTGGATTCCCTCATGGGCACATGCGTAGGTTGTTGGGCTCAGTGGTGTGTGTTCAGGAGGCAGCAGATCCATGATTCTCACCATTGATGTTTCTTTCTCTCTCCCCCTCTCCTTTCCTCTCTCTGAAATTGATAAAAACACATTTTAAGAAAAACCTGTAAAGAATTTTTGTGAGTTTATTTGAGCCAAACTGTCGACAATTGCTGGGAAGCAGAACCTCAACAAATTGAGATAATGCTCCGGAGAATGGCGGGTTATATCTGTATTTATACATTGCAATCAAAGTAAGGGATGTAGGTGGGTTACATGAAATTCATTGGTGCTAGACTAGAGAGGCGGGAGAAAGCAAAGGGCAGGGGGAACCCCTGGGATTGGATAAAAAGTAAAATGATAGACACACAATTAACATGATAACAATGAAGGAATTTGTGGTATCTGTACTGGTGCCCAGCACATTAGGTTGTGCTCCAAGAGGTCCAGAAAAGGGATGTTACAAGTTACACAGACATTTCAAGGGTATGTTATCATAGATGCAAAAAGACACATAGGCTCAGTTAAGGTAAAGGTTGACCTTGTCAGTGAAGATACCGGCCTAGGATGTAACTACCCACCATAACTGCTCTTAGTTAAAATTTAATTTCAGACCATCCTTTGAAGTTACTTTAGGTCTCTGAGTTTGCAAGACTGCCATGCAGGCCTCCCCTGAGCTTGTCAGGTCAGCATGTGGCCCCTTTCGTCCACAAAAACAAACAAAACAAAACAAAAAACACTGAATGAGCCCTGGCAGGTGCTCTGTTGGTTGGAGCACCGTCCTGTACACCAAAAAGTTGCAGTTCCGATTCCAGGTTAGGGCACATACCCAGATTGCAAGTTTGATCCCTGGTCAGGCACATATGGGAAGCAAACGATCAGTGTTTCTCTCTCCCTCTTGTCTCTCTAACATCAATGAAAGCATATCCTCGGGTGAGGATTTAAAAAAAATGGAATGAAGTTGGGGCTCTGGCTGGGAGCTGAAAGTGCCTGTGAGGAGAGAGGAAGGGGCCTCTCTTGATACAGCATGACATGTAGACAGAACAGGTTTTTTTTCTATTTGTTTCTAAGAAAAAATTAAACCATAATGTGAAGAAATAAATTAGGATTCTAAACTGCAAAAGGCTTAAAGAGATCTAAGCAGGTGCTGAAAGGGAGGGACAGGGCCTTCCGTGTCCTCGGGAATGTGCTGAGTTGCTCCCTGGGGGAGATGGTGGAATTCTACAGGAAACGGGCCTCTGTTACCCTGAGTCAGTGAAGGGCTCCCAGTTACCCTGCCTGCTCCCACCCACACCTGAGCTTGCACCTGAGAGGGGAGGTGACATGCAGGGCAAAAGGTCCAGCCACAGCCACAGGGGCTTTGCAAACCCCAGCAAATAGCAAACAGCCCTTGTCTGGTTTGCTGACAAGGCTGTTTCTGGGCGAGTTAAATGCAGGGCTGGCTCTAGGCAAAACTGTAAAAGTAGGTAAGTCTGCTTCGGGCACCTTCTCCTCCTGCCCATCAGCAGCATGCTGCCCAGCTGTCACCGAGTCCCGCATGGCCAGCTCCCGCTGCTGCCAGGCCTTTCCCCACCTCCCTCCCCAGCACGTCCCCACCCCCACGCAGGGCCCAGGGCATCCTGGCTGCCCCTTTGTGCCAACGCAGTGTGACTGCTCATGAATTACTCCAGTCACCTTTTCTCAGGTAATGCGCTTTCACATATTGTGTCCAGGCTGGCTGGACGCAACACCATTGGGTAGTAGGTGTAGACGTTTCCAGCTCGGGCGTGGCTGAGAGAGCAGCTGAGGGGCCTGGGTGCTGGTGTCTGCACCGGCCGTGTCCCTGTGACAGGGAGCATCGCTGCGCAGCCCTTTGCCTCCTGCGCGGCCGCAGCCTGGAAGCTCCCTCCTAGCTTTTCTCCTGTGCGCTTGCTGACTCCACGCACACGCGCCTGCCCACCTGCTCCATTGTGTCAGAGGCTGTTTCCCGAGACCGGTGGTGCCTTTGCCCATGGGCGAACTGTAGGCTGGTGTCAGGGAGACGCTGCCAACAGGATGGGTCCATGGACTCCTGTCTCTCTGCTCCCCAGTAGCTGGGCCTGCGGGCATGTTGTCCCAGGACAAGCCAGCAGCACGTGAGCAGCTCTAGAGCAGGAGGTTGGTGATGGAGGGGCCTAAGAAGTCTTGGGGAGAGTGACAGTGAGGCGGAGAGGCGACGCCCGCACTCCAGGCTGGAATGCCACTTGCTCTCCAGAAAGGACACCCTGAAGCCTGTGCTCCAGCAGGGGTGCAAGAGCCCCCGCCCCCCCCCCCCCCCCCCCTCGCCACTCCTACTCCCAGCAGGCAGGCATGCAGCCGCAGCATGAGCTGTTCCTGTCTGCTAGGCTCTGTAATTTTCTTTGGATGAACCAACCTCACAAAAGCAAGATAGGCACTCTTGCGAGTCATCCACAAAATAATCACAAGGCTTTATTTTAGAAGCAACCACAGAAATAGCGGAGGCTCCAGGAACGGTTTCAGGAGTGTCTGTGAGCGATGATTACGTGTGGGTACCTCCCACGCCCAAGACAGCTTCCGAGTCAGTGACAACCTCAAGGGCAATGTCAGCCATGCAGCTTGTGACTTCTTCAACGCCAGTGTGGCCGCAGAATTCTCAATGCCCGAGCAAGCACTTCAACATGCACCTGCATGAAATGCACTTTCGTAAAAGCAGTCATGTATGCCCAGCTCCCGCCATCACAGAGCGGGCTCCAGGACCCCAGAGGAGGGAGCCTCTGGGAACTCAGCTGAGGCCTCCAGTGAGGTTAAAGCTTTCGGGTACAGTCAACCCCCAAATCCGCATCTCTTTTCAGACTTCGTTTTGGGAGAGGGCTGGTGTGGGGCCTCAGGCAGCCCAGTTCCCTTCCCAGCGAGAACAAGCTGTGATGCTCTCGGTAGGCACGTGGCTGCCTGGAAATGTGGCCTCGGGCCTTGGCAGGACCCTGAGGCGTTTCCAGAAGGGGACCCTCTTGCCTGAGCCCCTGTCTCAGGAAGTTGCCATTGACGGGGCCAAGCTTCATCTCGGCCACGTGCATGCGTCAGCTCGGCCCCTAAACTGAGCCTTTGCTTGGTCTCCTCCCCCTTCTCCCTCTTCCCCCAGCGCACCTGCCTTGCCCTTCGCAACTCTGCACCCATGTAAACCCTACTCTTCATTCAGAGCCACGTTCAAATTCCACTTCCTTTATGAAATCTGTGCCAGCAGAGATGATACTACCATAATAATGCCTCACAGCCAGTCATGTTTTATGGGCTCTGCACACATTGTCTCATCGAAGAGCTGAGAGTTGTGGAGCTGGGGAGCCTCAGGGACCATCACACTGCGTCTTACGGATGAGGAGCGGACTGTTGTCGTCAGAGCAAGAAAGAGATCAGGTCTCTTGACCACCTGACCAGCTTTCCATCCATCTCTCTATGGACGCACGTACCTGCGTGTTTCAGGTGCAATATCAGCCCAGTGACTCAGCCAAGATCAGTCAAACCGGGCGGGTCGTCCAGTGCTTTCAAGGAGACGGAGCTGCCGTCATGCACCAGTGATTCTCACTGCAGAGCAGCTCTAGCGGCTGGGAGGGCAGGTCTATCCCACCACCCCCATGACTCAGCCCTGCCAGCGTCTGTTCTTATTAAAATCTTTCGACCACAGTAAGCCCCTGGAGAACAGGCCAGCATCGTGCACCTCCGGGGCCCGTGCTGCCCACCTCCCCGCCCCGGCAGGCAGGACAGGCTCTGCGTGGAGGGGAGCTCGCTGTGCAACGAGGAGTGATGGTTGTTTGACTTTTGTCCTCCCGGGTTCATCACAGGTGAGGGAGGAGAGGAAAAGGCGGGGACCAGAGAGGAGCAGAGCCTGCTCCGCCTGGGAGAGGCCGGGGCACGGGCACACAGGGAGGCTGGGCGTGCTCTGAAGGTGGAGGGCAGGACTTGCACGGTGGGCAAAGCAGTGGAAGAGGCTGCCGTGGCCTCCTTCCAGGCCAGTCCTTCACCACCGCCCCATCAGGAAGGCGTCTGTCCTGCAGATGCCAAGGCACACCGGCCGTCACTCGTCGAACCGCTCCGCCCTCTCCACACTAAGGCGGAAGCCACCACCTGGGGGCCACCTGCTCCTGGCCTGATGCCGTCCACTCCAGGGTGAGCCCAGCCTGGGCCGTTCCGAAAGGAGGCGCCACCACAGCACACTCCCCAGGTCTCCCTGCCCTTCTTCTTGCAAAGGCCCCAGACGCAGCCTCTGCCAGTGCCGCTGGCTTTTCTGCCTCACAACACGCGTGTCTACGGCGAAGGCCCAGCCAGAAGGCCCTGGCACTGGTGACATCTGCAGAGACCTTTGGCCTTGGCTCTCACCGTTTGGTAGAATCTAATACTGGGTCCTCACCACCGTTGTTTCCTCTTTTCTTACTGTGGTTTTCAATATCAATGGCCTTTGCTCACGCCCTTGCTGGGCTGTCACAAGGAGGCGGACAGGTGACTGCCCTGCTGGGGAACTGCCCTGCCCCACAAAACCAGAACGGGGTCCCCTGGTGGCCTGCGGCGGGCCTGGCGCGCTCACGCTCCTGTGGGACTCCGACACGTCTCCAGCAGCTTCCTGTTACATGCATAGCACGTGGGACACTGAAAGCTCAGGTCTGTGCAGAACGCCACAGTCATCCCTAAAGAAGAACAAAGAAACAGACTCGGTGGATGAATCCCTCAGATGATTCCAATAACAAATGTGCGCTTTGGGATTTAGAGAGGCAGGTGGTGGGAGGCTCTGCCTGTTGGTGGCACCAGACTTATGACACTGTGTGCGGCCTCCAGCACCTCCGCGGAGGGAGGCCAGGTGCCCGCCAGTCAGGCTGAGGGTCTCGGGCGAGAGCTGAGCCTGAGAGCTCCTTCTGCACTCCTGGCCGGGTGTGTATGTGTATGTTGGGGGCGGCGGGGAGCACTGACAGAGTGGATCCAGGCCGATGGGCCAGTGCTGTGGGGGACAGCCAGGCGGATGCCCAGCTGGGGGAGGAGAGAGGGGGCCGGTCAGTAAGAGGTCGCCAGGCCGGTGCGTTCACTTTGCACTGAGCACTGGCAGGCAGCGGCCTCGTCTCGGGCCAGTCAGGGAGCAGAGGCTCCAGGAGTCAGGGAGCTGCGGGCTGTGCTGCTTCCCAGGGAGGGACGCTGCCCAGCCGCCAGGGCCCGCTGGCTGCCACCCCTCCTGTCTGTCCTCTCCCTTTGGGGACACAGAGTCCGCTGCTGGGTAGACCTCCTTGCACCCCAAGCACTCCCTTTGTCTGCCCTCGGACTCCCTCCGTCCATCACTGGCCCATAGCAAGGATGAGGCCACTGGCACGTGGGGAAACAGCCGTGCTGTTACAAATGCACGTACAGGCCTCTTCCTTTTTGTTGAAAATGTCCCCAAGTCGCAGGGTCAGCACCTCAGTGGCGGAGCAGGGGGGTCGTGGGGAGGCGCGTGCCGCTGTGTCTGAGCAGAGCCCGCTCCGCAGCACGACGACTGATGCCGAGCTGTGAGAGCAGCCCTCCCTCAGCTACCCACGAGGAAGGGTTCCGTCCACATGCTGGTCCCTCACAGGACGGGCAGTGAAGGGTCCGAGCCGCGCACCGAGGCGCTCAGCCTGCGGCACAAAGCGAGGCCTCCAGTTCACCCGTGAAAATACCGTCTTACTTTCTGGATATTCCGGGGCTTTCAAAGATGCATAATTCGTTATGACATTTTTGCTGTAAGTACACTCAGTTTCATGTGGGATTTTGCATTAGTGGCTTTGTACTCATTTTCTTAAAGAAGCCCTCCCCTGCCCCAGTTCCCAGCCCCATGAAAGCCAGCTCTGCCCCTGCTGTTGGACACCAGGGTGCAGGAGGCAGAGGGAGGAGTGAGGGAGGAGGGCTGGCGGGGGTGGGGTTTGGAGGCCGTGCACCACACTACAGAGGCCGAGGTCTCACTGGGGAGCCAAGGGGTTTTAAGCAGGGAAATGGCAGAATGAGATCTGTGTCCTGAGAGACTCCTGGAAGGAGGGAGGAGGACAGGCCACAGAGGGGAGGTACGGTGGGAGCGAGGTCATTCAGGAGGCCCAGGCGACAGCAGAATCCAGACAGGCAGACCCTGCGCTGGGGTGGGAGGAGTGACAAGGAGGGGTTCCAGAGGCATTTAGAAAGTAAACCGTGACAGGGAGGAATGTGTGTGGGGTGCTGGGGTGCTGGGACCAGGGGCAAAAAGTGGGAGTACAGTGAGGGGGAGACAGGCGAGAGGAACCTGGAGTGTGGCCTTGGGTGGCTGGGGGCGGGGGGGTGCCATTCAGAGAGAGCCCGGGAGCAGTTCTAAGGTAATAAGGTAAAGACCCGGGGAGCGGGGGGGAGGGCCGAGACCTCCCGTGCGGACGTGCAGAGCTAAAAGGATGGGTCATCCGGGTCAACCAACCACGTATTAAATGAGCCCAATTGCTTGCCAGGCAGCAGAAGTGCAGGGGAGATTGCAGGGTGCGGACCGCCCCCGTCTGCGTTCCACTTGACCTACACAATCTCTTAGTTGATGATTAAAATAGGAAATGCCTTCAATGGTTCAAAAATCAAAACTTACAAAAGGATATTTGCGAGCAGAATCCTCCTGGAGGCAACCAAGAGCCAGCTTCTTGCATGTTCTGAGAGGGTCTGTGGAAAGGGGACCACAGTACGCCCAGTCCTGCCCGACCCTCCCTCCTCTGCTCTGCGCCTCGGAGAGAGAGCCACGTGCGTACACTCACCAGTGAGTCGGAGAGAGAGCCACGGGCATACATTCAGCAGTGAGTCGGAGAGAGAGCCACGAGCGTACATTCACCAGTGAGTCCAAGAGAGAGCCACGGGCGTACGTTAAGCAGTGAGTCGGAGAGAGAGCCACGAGCGTACATTCACCTGTGAGTTGGAGAGAGAGCCACGGGCATACGTTCAGCAGTGAGTCGGAGAGAGAGCCACGAGCGTACATTCACCCGTGAGTCGGAGAGAGAGCCACGTGTGTACATTCACCAGTGAGTCGGAGAGAGAGCCACGAGCGTACATTCACCCGTGAGTCGGAGAGAGAGCCACGTGTGTACATTCACCAGTGAGTCGGAGAGAGAGCCACGTGCGTACATTCACCAGTGAGTTGGAGAGAGAGCCACGGGCGTACGTTCAGCAGTGAGTTGCTGCAGCGGCTGCCGCTCATCCTCCATCCCACAGCCCAGCCTTCCCTTGGCGGGTCTCTGAGGGGTGCCCCCGGCTGCTGCACAGGCGCCCGGTGCGTCACAGGGCAGGACCCCGAGGTGCCCGGCTGAGTCAGAGGACATGAGCGCCAATGATCTTGGCTTGCGCCCACAGAGCCACTTTTAAAGGTGAATCGGAGTCTCTTCAATATGTGGGGTCTCCGGCTCATCATGGTCCCCACCGCGCCCCGTTGCCTGGTGGCCGTCATGGGCCTTGGCAGCGCCTGTCTGCCTACAGAGGCATCAGGAAAAGCCAAGGGCTAAGAGTGAGAGGAGGGCCTGGTTCCTGTCCCAGCCTCACTGCTTACCTTTCTCCCTCCCCAGTAAGGCGAACGTAATATAACCATGCCCCGTGTTTCCGAGGGAATGAAACAGGGTCCTGTGCGTGCGCGTGCTGTGTGAAGGCGAGGCGTGTATGACTGCTCGTGGTGGAGGACTGGTCTCTGTCCGGCCGGTGCAGGTGAGAGGACTGCCCCCCCGCCCCCCGGCGCAGGTGAGAGGATTCTCCGACTCACTGGTGAATGTACGCACGTGGCTCTCTCTCCGAGGCGCAGAGCAGAGGAGGGAGGATACGGTGAGAGGACCCTCCCCCTCAGAAGCACCCGCTCTGCCTCGCTCCTGCCCCATTAGCCCTCAGCGGTGAGGGAAGGAAGCATAGAATAGACCGAACGCCTGGAGGCAGGGCCCTTCCTGTCTGCTCACGCTGTGCCCCAGCTCTCAGAGCACCTAGCACACGCTCCGTCGGTGTCTGTGGAGAGACGTGGAAGAAGGGAGCTCACCCTGTCCCGTCTACACGTTTCTAACTGCTCAGAGGGCAGGTGGGCAGCTGCGTAGGGAGTCGCCTTTCCATTCCTCAGTTACTCAAGGCTCACATACTGGGTGGAACCGTGTCTCCTCCAGCCTTCCCCCACCCTCCTCCCCACCCCCCAAAAAATCATTCATGTCTCCCAGAACCTCAGAATGTGGTCTGACTTAGATGGAAACAGGTCTTTGCTGATGTAATTGTTTTGGTTAAGATGGGCCATACTAGATCAGGGTGGCCCTAATTCAATGACAGGTGTGCTTATGAGAAGAGGACACTCAGAGAGGAGAAGGCCATGGACGGAGACAGAGATTGGAGTGACGTCTCTACGCCAAGGACTGCTGGAGCCACCACAGCTTAGAAGAGACCTGGAGCAGATCCTACACCCAGGGCCTCCGGGCAGGGCGTGCTCCTCCCTTACAGAGGGGACAGCAATACACCCACCACACACACACACACACACACACACACACACACACACACACCCACCACACACACACACACACACACACACACACACACACACACTCATCTGTACATGCATGCTCACACATGTCCAAACATAGTTCAGAGCCTGGTGGCAAAAGCATAATGACCAAGAATCAGGAGACCTGATTTTTATGCCAATTCTACTTCTAATCAGTTTCTCTGGATTCTGTTATCTTGAAAAAGCCATGTATCCTCTTTATGTCTATGTTTCTCTATTTTTAAAATGAGGGTAACAAACTCTCCCCTTGAGGGGTTAAATGGGATTGTAGTTCAAGTGTAAGAACAAGATAGATGGTGTCAAGTAGAACCACATTGCCCCCCACAACCCCGCCCCCCCCCCCACACACACACACACACACACCACCAGGCACACACACACAGGGTTGCTTGAAGATCCGTGAAGTTACATGCAAGAATGCACACATACAAAAGGTACTTGATAAATGTTTGTTCTCTCCTCTTTCAAACAATACAAAAGCTAACAATTTTTTCTTTAATTGAAAGTAATAATAGCACCTCATCTTTTATGATATTTTGCCATAAGCTTTAACCTGAAGATGACCTTAATTGCTTAAACAGTTCTTTGGCAAAAGAAGACCTACAGCAAAATTGCTGACAAGCATTAATATTTTTGGTGTGTAAGATGCCGTTATTATAAAATGCGGGTAAATTTAATAAGGGAGCAGAGTGAGAAGAGTGTCACATACAAAGGCATGTGTACTTGTAGTGCGTGTGACAGCTCTCATAGTGCATCTCGTCACATCCTTATCAACACGGACTGGTCCCCTGTCCTTCTCTGGAAAGCAGCTGTCAATATCAGCGTCATCTCACAGAGGAACAGCCTGAAGCCATCGTGGTTTCTGCCTCTGGAGTTTCTCTATTTAAACAAATCAACCTACACGAAGAACAAACGTGAGTGTATCTATCAGATAACTTTCTCAGTTAAGCACCTGTGAAACCCTCAGCAATTCTGGCATCTTCTGTTCTTTTTTTTTAAATTTTAACAAAGAAGGGAGAGGGAGAGAGAGAAACATCAATGATGAGAGAGAATCATTATCAGCTGCCTCCTACTGGGGAAGGAGCCTGCAACCCAGGAATGTGCCCTTGACTGGAATTGAACCCGTTACCCTTCACTCCACAGCAGTGGTTCTCAACCTTCCTAATGCCAC
>NW_005355951.1:346153-354123 GCF_000412655.1 Myotis brandtii | reverse complement strand
CTGTTGTGCGGTATGTTACTGACTGCGACTGTGCGGTATGTTACCGACTGTGCAGTATGTTACCGGCTGAGCTGTATGTTACCGGCTGTGTGGTATGTTACCGGCTGTGCTGTATGTTACCTGCTGTGCGGTATGTTACCGCCTGTGCGGTATGTTACCGGCTGTGCGGTATGTTACCGACTGTGCGGTATGTTACCGGCTGTGCTGTATGTTACTGGCTGTGCTGTATGTTGCTACTGTGCTGTATGTTACTGACTGTTCTGTATGTTAATGACTGTGCTGTATGTTGCTGACTGTGCTGTATGTTAATGACTGTGCTGTATGTTACTGTGGTGGTTGTTTCTTAAACACCTTTCCCTCTGCCCTTTCTTTCTTGCTAGTAGAGATTGCCTCCCAGGTAGAGGCTGAAAACACAAGACTGTCACTTCCCCTGCCTCTCTTGCCGCTAGTTCATGGGCCTGAGATCAAACCACATCCCATGCCAGGAGGGTGCATCTGCTGAAGGCCCCCTAAGCAAGTAAGGGAGCTCTCCTTCCTCCTTCGGTGGATTATGTGAAGATGGTGCCTGGCCAGTGGCTGCCACCTTGTGGCCTCAGAGCGGGAGAGCAGCAAGGACAAAACCCCATTGTATGAGGTGGCAGTGAAGGAGTCTTCAGAATTTGTATGTGAGATAATAATTAACTCTTAATTTTAATCCCCCAGAAATGGAATATCCTGTTAATGGATGAAAGCATCGGAAAGAGTGGACTTGGTGTCCAAGCCCATGCCATGCCTTCACATGTGTGTTTCTGCTTGACACGTTTACCCAGTATCTTCAGATGAGCCGTCTGTGAAAGAGTTCGTGTTATCAGCCTGTAATGTTGACATGTGTGCACGGTGAGGGAGGAGGCTTGACCTAAACAATAATGACTGGAAACCATAGATGGTGGTAAATATTTCTTTCCCAAACGTACAATCTCCACACTTACATCCTGGCCTGGATGTGTTAAATACCCTCAACTTTTTCTCTGAAAGAAAGCACCACACTAGGAATGAGTTCCATTCATGAGCATATACCGAATGCCTGCAACACACTAGGCCATGTGCTAGACCGAGGGAAACAAAGAGGGATGCGTCAGAACCATCGTCCTCAGGGGCTCATGCTGTGGGGAGACTGAGAGGAAACCAGTTGGCATGGCTGCAGGCCAGACTCGCACCAGTCAGGGTCTCGGAGAAAATGGACGGCACAACCAGAAAGCCTGCTGAACAGAGTTTAATTAAACAGCTATTAGACAGTGTGGGGTTCCACGGACCAACACGAGGTGGTCAGTCCCTGAGGGAGCTGTCAGCACCTCAGGCCTAGCCGAGGAACAGCGGGAGGGAGCCAGGTCGTGGGGCCGGAGCAAGCGCACTGCACCTGGGTCTGCAGCCACCACCACACCCTTTCCCGGAACCCAAGCGTCTCACCAGAAGCAAAGGGCCAAGAAGCCGAGCGAAGCAGCCTGGACGGTCACACCCTGGGGCACAAAGGGTAGGGAACAGTGGGGTCCTGGGAACAAGCAGCCACACTAAACTCAGCTTTGTCTCAGAGCTGTTGCTGCTGTTGACATTGACTATGACAATGACCTACGTTGATTTTTCCAAAGTGCACTTCCATCCTGACTTCTGTCCAGTACTTCCATCCAGTACTGCCATCCTGTACTTTCATCCTGCATTTCCGTCCTCCACTTCCATCGTACACTTCCATCCTGCAATTCCATCCTGCACTTGCATCCTGTACGTCCCTCCTTTACTTCCATTCTATCATGCTGTGGGGAGACTGAGAGGAAACCAGTTGGCATGGCTGCAGGCCAGACTCGCACCAGTCAGGGTCTCGGAGAAAATGGACGGCACAACCAGAAAGCCTGCTGAACAGAGTTTAATTAAACAGCTATTAGACAGTGTGGGGTTCCACGGACCAACACGAGGTGGTCAGTCCCTGAGGGAGCTGTCAGCACCTCGGGCCTAGCCGAGGAACAGCGGGAGGGAGCCAGGTCGTGGGGCCGGAGCAAGCACACTGCACCTGGGTCTGCAGCCACCACCCCACCCTTTCCTGGAACCCAAGCGTCTCACCAGAAGCAAAGGGCCAAGAAGCCGAGCCAAGCAGCCTGGACAGTCACACCCTGGGGCACAAAGGGTAGGGAACAGTGGGGTCCTGGGAACAAGCAGCCACACTAAACTCAGCTTTGTCTCAGAGCTGTTGCTGCTGTTGACATTGACTATGACAATGACCTACGTTGATTTTTCCAAAGTGCACTTCCGTCCTGTACTTCCATCCTGCATTTCCGTCCTCCACTTCCATCCTACACTTCCATCCTGCAATTCCATCCTGCACTTGCATCCTGTACGTCCCTCCTTTACTTCCATTCTACACTTCCATCCTGTACTTCCGTCCTCCACTTCCATCCTACACTTCCGTCCTGCACTTCTATCCTGCACTTTCATCCTGCACTTCCATTCTGCACTTTTGTCCTGCACTTCTATCCTGCCCTTCCATCCTCCACTTCCATCCTGCACTTCCGTCCTCCACTTCCATCTTGCACTTCTATCCTGCACTTCCATCCTGCACTTCCATCCTGTACTTCCATTTTGCAGAGGTTTGTTTCCGGCCTTGTTAGGAAGGGCCATCCAGACAGCAGCAGGAAACTTATCTGCATCTCAGAGAACGTGTAACTACATATACATCATTAACTCTCGCTCAATTAAAAATTCACAGCATCCATTGGGGGCAGCAGGCCAGGGAGGAAAATGGTGAGGATTAAAGAGATTTCACCAACTATGTCTGCGTGGAGATTAAGTGTGACTCCTAGGAGGGGTACATGGGGGAGAGGAAAAGGGTGTCCTTACCTGTTTTGGCTTTAGCTGAGGGATTTGGGGCAGGACAAACTCAAGACCAGCAAACCACATTTTGCTAACTGAGATGAACATTCTGAGAAATAAGAACACTTAACTTATCATGAACTTGAATCTCTTTAATCAAATTTATAATTAATTCTCATGCTACCCAGGGTACATTGGAATCTTCATTCATTAACTCACATTGTGATCCATATGTCCTACCCCAGACATGCACACACTTTCTAATGTTGCACAGCAGTAGCAGGAGGTGATGGGAGCGTACCTGTTTCCCAACAGAAGGGTCCCGTCTCAGAAGCAAGCTCTCTGCATCTCACTCAGAGGATGAGGTGCCATTGGAAACACACCCACCCTACACCCCACCCCTCGCTCCTGCCCCACGGGAATGCTGGGCTCTCAATGCCTGACCCGTCTCAGTTCCCTGCCGTGGCCCTGGACTGACTGCGCTTAGAGGTCAATGTCCTCTCCCTTCCTGATTTGGTTGTGGTTTTCCAGCCTCTGTATATTTGCACATATTGCAAAGTCAATTGTCCTGCCGGCTTTTTATGAAAACCGCGGAACCTGCTTAGCACTGTTTCTCCCTGAGGCAGCCCGCTGGCCACGAGCTGAGCACATTCCTTCGGCATTTCATTCCATATCTGCAAAAACACAATGCTCCTCTTCCAGAATCTTCCATTTTAGGCGCTATCTAGGACTTCCCCTCCTGGAGGATGGCAAGTCCGTTCTCACACGTCACCCCCCGGCCATCGTACCCCAGCTTCGCTCAGACACTTCTCATCTTTCCACACTCGCTCTCGATATGGCAGCACTCGGCGTTTCCATCACTGCGCTTGTAGGGGCTGCGCCAGGCTGAGTCACAGTGTGCTGCCAGGGCAGTTTCTTTCTTGCACAATATCCCCCCCCACCCCCCGGAGCTTATTGCTATAGTGTGTGTGTGTGTGTGTGTGTGTGTGTGTGTGTGTGTCTTTATTAGTACTATACATCCTGTTTGTACAAATCTCTCTCTCTATTCAAACATGTGAGGACTTCTAGCAGGTCATTCCTCCTGAAGAAACGGCCCTGTCATTGCCTTTCTTTTCTGTATCCCATTTCTTCCTCTTCTGTGGTCCCCTCCCCATCCCCCAACCCCCGTCTTACGGACCACATCCTGGCAGCTTCCTGAGTAATTTCTTGCGAAGGTAAATCTCTAGAAAGCTTGGGTGTCCTCACAGGTCTTTATTCTCTTCTCGCATTTATTGATTTTCTGTCTGGGAACAAAACTCTACGATAGAAATAATTTCTTCCTAGAACCTCGAAAGTCTTGTTTCATTGCCTCCTTGCTCCCGGGGTCGACACAGACAGCTCTGGTGTCTTTCTGATTCTCGATTCTTTCTCTGTGAACAGCCCGCTGGCCCCGTGAGGTGCCGTGAGCCTCCTCTTTGCCCCCGGCATGTGGTGCGGGTCAGTTCCCTACTCGGGGCAGGTGCGCAGCTGCCCTTCTATCCAGAAAGCAGTGCCCTCAGTGCGGGACACGCTCCTGCTCTGTCTCAGGGACTCCCGCCCCTGCTCCTGTTTCACTCCAGGACTTGCTTGTCGGATTCCTGTGTGGTTGGCTCTCTAATTTCCCCTCTAGTTCCCCTCTCTCATTCGTGGTCTTTTTACTCTGTTTTATGGACGATTCCCGCAGGCTTGTCTCCCAGCTTCCTCACTGGGTGTTGAATGTCAGCGGTGATACTTTTATCTTCTCGGATCTCGGATCTCCTTTGTGCCCTGCAGGTTCTTTCACATGAGCCCCTCTCCTTGCTCCACGGGCGCAGCGCCCTCCTGTGCTCTGTTCTGCTGGATGTCTCCGCCACCACAAGGCACTCTCTCTTTTTATCTTCTCGGATCTCGGATCTCCTTTGTGCCCTGTAGGTTCTGTCACCTGAGCCCCTCCCCTTGCTCCACGGGCAGCGCCCTCCTGTGCTCTGTTCTGCTGGGTGTCTCCACCGCCACAAGGTGCACTCACCGCGCCTTGTCTCCGTGGTGCTGGGTTGTACTTCCCCGAGCCCCTGGCTGAGGGTGCTTTGGCAGCACATAAAGGGTGGGCCACTAAGGACTGGCCAGAAGCCTCGTGTGGCTTGTCACCCAGGAGCTTCCCTGTGGGGGTCAGGGCGGGCCATTTCCTTAGGAGACCCCAGGGTCAGTATCTTCCTCATCTGGTGGAGAGGTTCCCCCAGAAAAGACACCTCCATCTTCTGCCTGGAGGACATATGGCTGGTTGCCAGGGCCTCACCCCCAAATGGGAAGGAGGTTGGAGTTTCGAACATTTACTTGTAAACTGCCTCTTGCTCTCCCTCCCCCACATCCTTCCTTCAGCTGCACGTGGTGCTCCACGTCCCGACAGCCTCACGGTCCGCTCCCCAGCAGACACCCTGCGGCTGCTGCTGACTGGCTGCCTCCCCAGGGAGCCCCCTCGGGCCTCGCACCCGCCAGCAGCAGCACGAGCTCCCACCGATTTAGGGGAGTTTGTCTGTGAAGAGCACAGGGACCGCCCGTACAGAAGCTTGTTTCTCAGCATTTGCCACCACAGCCAGGGGGGGCGGAGGTGCTTTCTCCAATCTGCTGGGTCAGGTGCCGCTTCTCCATCCGCTTCCAGCTGCCAGTCTTCCCAGTTCTCTTTGTCTTTGTGGGTTTATGACTTTAAAGACCCATGATGGTCACTTCAGTGGGACTTCACGAGGCTAGCTGGTGCTTGCCTGGTCCAGTGCTGAGACCAAGGGGGCATCGGAAGCTCAGCCATCAAGACAAATAATACTTAATGCAACCTCTCAGTACCTGAGAATGAACCCCAAATCACAAAGAACGGAATGTCACAATTTCGAGTAAAGACGGGGCCGGCGTGACCTTTTCCGGCATCGTGTTCAGTGTGGCCTGGCACGGCCTTGCCATCCACTACCATTGCCCAGTCCTGGTGAGCTTCCTTCATGACACATCAGGCTGTGAAAGTCACAGAGGCTGAAAGTTATATCTGCACCCGTCCCTCATGCCAGTTCCTTGAACATCCAGAGAAGAAGGGCCACAGCCGTCAGCCTGAGCTCTCGTGGACTGAATGGGCCCCACCAGCACATGGTGGTCGCCCTTCCCGGCGTGAGGGACACTATGTGTCCTGCGAGTGGGATTTCTCCCACCACAAGGAGCACCTCTTTGGAAAACTCGGGTGAGTTCAAAGGCCTGCGCTTTGTCATTGAGTCAAAGAAGGAAGCCCTGACGCTGGTGTGTTAGGTCTTCGGGGGCACTTGGCGTGTATTCGGGGCATTAGTCAAACAGCAAGGCCGCCCCACACCCGGAGGACAATGTTAGTTCAGGGTTTTTGCCAGAATTTGTCAGGAGCCTTCTTATAACCTCCCAGCACGAGCAGTGAGTGTGGCTGAGCCTCCAGCCCTGCCCCGGGCTGCGCCTGCCTGAGCATGGCCCTGGCCCTGGACTAAGTCAGGTGGGAGCTGGGCTGCCCCCGAAGCCGCCTGGGCTCAGGGAGCTCTCCCTGTCTGACGTTTGCCAGTAATTACTTGAGTCTCTTAGAAAAGTGATATCCTGACAAATTGTGGTTCACCCTTCCCCCGGTGGCCACATTCCTGGGGGCTCTTTCACTGATGTCACCCGGTTCTTTCCAAAGGCCCGACCTCTGGCTACACTTTTCCCAGAATCTCCCGCGATACATTTAAACTAGACGGGTCACATTCCAACGCAGGTGCTGCTCCCATGGGGACATGAGCAAGGCAGGCTTCATTTCCCACCTGCAGTCTGAGGCCTGAGAGGATTGGCTTCTGTCAGAAACACACTGTGCTCAGTGGGTGTCTTGAAAAAGCAGGAGGGCTCCTGCTGGCAGCTCTGTGTTCTGCAGGAGCGGGACCTGCTTTTGCTCAGCCTTAGGAAGTGAGCGAGTGTCCGAGTGTGTGTGGTGCATGGTGCGTGGGCACTGCTCGCCACCAGCAATGGGTTCTGCTTGTGAAGTGCCAGGTAGGAGCGAGGTGTCACCATGAAGAGAAACGCTACCTCCCAACCCCGAGGGGACCACACCTGGGGCACTTGGTTCCGTCTCAGGGAGCTGGAAAGGTGAGGTGCCGGCTGCCGGGAGAACAGAAAACAACGAGACGCAGGAAATGAAAGCTGCCAGAAGCAAGAGGACGTCTCAAGAAGGCACCGCCCCCACCTTTGATAACTTACCATTATTGACCAAGAGTCTAAATGTAAGTCTCTGCACTCGAGAGAATCAAAGGTGAGTGAGAGGCAGCCCAGCCCTCCGAGCACATGCTCTAGGGACAGAGTGGCCAGGGCGGCCGTGACTCGAACACCCCGCTCCCCGGCTGCTCCCTGGCCACCACTTGCCCTGCTGGGCAGGCTGTTGTTCCCCCGGAACATGGCGAGTTTCCTGAGCTCTTGTTAGACAAGCATGGCAGCGTCACGCTGGACAGACAGGCTTAAGCAAGACACCTCTGTCTTCTACCAAAGAAGGTTTTAATTGAAAAGCAAAGCAAAGCCTACCTTAAAGTGGCATGTGGCTCCAGGCACCGGACATGCTCCTTTAACGGAAACACGAAGCAAGACAGAGAGAGGGAGGCAAAGAGAAACGGCCCTGAGCCAGCGCCCTCCCCTCGGACACTCAGGAGCCATGCGCACAGCCATGGGGAGGTGGCACGCAATCACAGCCAAGTGCGTCACTGTGCTGTACACGCCATCGGGAGCAGCGGGTCAGGAAAGCTGTCAGCGCAATGCACTGTGCGCCATGGCTCCAGTGTTTCCTTGCAGCCGCTGTGACAAATGACCACAGATTCAGCGGCTTGAGACAACACATTGCATTCTCTTGCAGCTCGGTGGGTGAGAAGCCCAGTGTTATGGGGTGACCCACGGATATGACCACCAGGGACTCAGATCAAGATTTAGGAGCCTTTATTAAGCTGGCCAGCGACTACAGTTATAGCACCCTGCTGAAGCAGAGGCTGAACTGCAGTGCTGACTACAGGAGTTACAGCGTTTTTATTTGCAAAAACCACAAAGTTAGTTATAAAGCCTTGTTTACACAATTTGTTCCCGACACAGTACAGTATCAGTATAGTGACTACCTTCCTATCTATGTG
>NW_005355951.1:343989-345560 GCF_000412655.1 Myotis brandtii | reverse complement strand
CTGTAAGGACTTGAGTAAAGATTGGTTATGGATTACAGCTTTTATAGATTGGGTAGATCGTACTTATCTCTTAGAAGCTCTGCAAGCTTAGTGTGGTTCCATGTAAGCTGGTGAGGTGGGTAGGTCAGGGTCTGGAAGAATCATTAGAATCTGAAGAGGCCCCACTGGTTTTCGGGCAGGTTCCCGGGCTGCTTCGTCTGCTTCCTTGACAAGTATGGTGGCGGCTGCTACTGCCTGGAGGCTGGCAGGCTACCTAGATGCAACGGGGTCAAGTCTTCTGGACAAGTAGGCTACTGGCCTTTTCTAGGGGCTGAGACTTTGGGCGAGAGCCCCGTTGGCTATTCCCTTTGTTTCATATACATAGAGGTGGAAAGACTTAGTTACATTTGGTAGTGCTAGTTGGCCCATCATCCTTGCTCTGCTCATGTCTGTCTAACTGCCTACTATATTACCTTAAGGATCCTGGCTCTGAATTCTTTTAGGGAAAAATGGACGTTGGATTTCTTCTGTAATTACTTCCTGCTGAGGTGGGTCAGAAGTTTCTCTCAGAGCCAAGACATCCTTGCTGTCTGTCAGAGGGACGATGAGGCCTGGGCATAGAAGGAGGTGGGCTTGTGACCTGGTGGAGACAAACTATAACAAATGGTCTAGTGGAAGGGAAAGAAAACATTTCAGTTTTAATAACCTGTATTGAAATAGATTTTTTCTGCTCAAAATTACCCCTATGTTTATTAAAAGAGCTAAATTAAGACTAATTTATTTATTGTATCAATTTGGCCTGATTGTTTGTATAAACACAACAAGAATGGTAACTGACTTGTATAAACACAACAAGAATGGTAACTGACTGCCTTTGCTGGAATGTTATGATTGAATCTTAATGTGCCCCATAGGGCCAGGAAGCCAAGCCATGCAGCTGCCATCAGGCCTGCCTGCAGTATCTGCTGAGTTAGGTAAATTCCTCACCTGCAGTGGCTCTGCCTGGGCCCATTGTCCTTGCTTTAAGGCCCTTCTCAGCAGCCCGCCTACTCGTCGCGGCCTCGAGTGCATGGGGGTTCCGCAGAGACACAGAGGCGTCCTTATTGCTCCCCTTCTACTTGAACCAACCGCCAGTGATGGTAGGGCATGAGCCTGATGCTCTAGCGCCAGCTATTTTTAGGGCTACTAAGCAAGATACAAGGCTTTCTCCATGGCACTCTTATTGGCTTTAAGTCTTCAGAGCTTAGACAGGGCTCTTTAAAACATGATACTCCAGTCAAAGTTTTTGGTCAATAAAACTACTATTGGAAACCAGTCTTATTGAATTTATGCAAAGAAATGTATTGCTATGATTTATTTAGCATTTCCAAATTTTGGAGGAATTACATAAGGAGAAAAAGCTACTGACCTGCCTTAAGATCTTCTGATTTTCCTTGCTAGTCCTTTTTATGGACTCTCTAGAGTTATAACAAAACAGTAACTGTTGGATTTCTTTTATTAGTCCCCCCTAAGTCCTTTGGCATAACTATTTACTCTCTGTTTAGGGAGGCAGAATATAAATTATTTACTCTTTCTGGCTTACTGGCCTGTAT
>NW_005355951.1:336902-343374 GCF_000412655.1 Myotis brandtii | reverse complement strand
GACTACAGGAGTTACAGCGTTTTTATTTGCAAAAACCACAAAGTTAGTTATAAAGCCTTGTTTACACAATTTGTTCCCGACACAGTACAGTATCAGTATAGTGACTACCTTCCTATCTATGTGTTCTAGGAACAGAGAGCACAGCGTGCCCCGTCTGGCCGAAGCACCAGATATGCAGCCCAGCACACCCAACAGAGTCTCCCGGGCTAAGATCACGCTGTCTGCAGGGCCGAGTTTGTTCTGGGGGCTCCAGGGAGAGCCAGCCCCTTGCTTGTGCAACTTTGGGGGCCCTGGTCCTGGGCCCTTCCTCCAGCTTCAAAGCCAGCGGTGGTGGTGGGTCCTCGCACTGCGTCACGCAGCCTGCTGCTTTGCTTGCCTTTTCTACTGTTAAGGAGCCTGTGATTTCCCTGGGCCCACCCGGATAGCCCCAAAAATCTGTTCACTAAAGGTCAGTTGATTACCCCTTGTCATGTGTTATGGGTTACATTATGTCACACACACACACACACCCCTCAATGATACGCTGAAGTTCGCACCACGGCACCTCAGGACACGGCCTTGTTTGGGAACAGGGTCTTTGCAGGAGTAAGTAGTTAAGAGGAGGGCAGGTCCTGGTCCAATGTGATGGGTGTCCTTGGATAAGAGAGACAGATGCAGGGAGGAGGCCACGTGCAGATGGCAGAGGTCGGATGAGGTATCTGCAAGCCAAAGAATGCCTTGGCCGACCAGAAGTTCGAAAAGGCCAGGAAGTGTCTTCCCCTGACTTCCCAGGGAGACGGCCCTACCCACACCTTGACTTCTGGCCTCCAACACTCGGACACAGGCACCCACCACTTTATGATGGGGTTGTGCTCTGAGAAATGACTTGGTCAGCAACGTCGTCACTGTGCAAACAGCCTAGGGTGCACTTACACGAAGCACCAGATATGCAGCCCAGCACACCCAACAGAGTCTCCCGGGCTAAGATCACGCTGTCTGCAGGGCCGAGTTTGTTCTGGGGGCTCCAGGGAGAGCCAGCCCCTTGCTTGTGCAACTTTGGGGGCCCTGGTCCTGGGCCCTTCCTCCAGCTTCAAAGCCAGCGGTGGTGGTGGGTCCTCGCACTGCGTCACGCAGCCTGCTGCTTTGCTTGCCTTTTCTACTGTTAAGGAGCCTGTGATTTCCCTGGGCCCACCCGGATAGCCCCAAAAATCTGTTCACTAAAGGTCAGTTGATTACCCCTTGTCATGTGTTATGGGTTACATTATGTCACACACACACACACACCCCTCAATGATACGCTGAAGTTCGCACCACGGCACCTCAGGACACGGCCTTGTTTGGGAACAGGGTCTTTGCAGGAGTAAGTAGTTAAGAGGAGGGCAGGTCCTGGTCCAATGTGATGGGTGTCCTTGGATAAGAGAGACAGATGCAGGGAGGAGGCCACGTGCAGATGGCAGAGGTCGGATGAGGTATCTGCAAGCCAAAGAATGCCTTGGCCGACCAGAAGTTCGAAAAGGCCAGGAAGTGTCTTCCCCTGACTTCCCAGGGAGACGGCCCTACCCACACCTTGACTTCTGGCCTCCAACACTAGGACACAGGCACCCACCACTTTATGATGGGGTTGTGCTCTGAGAAATGACTTGGTCAGCAACGTCATCACTGTGCAAACAGCCTAGGGTGCACTTACACAGGCCGAGATGGGATAGCCCACTGCACACCTAGGCTAGATGGTACAGCCTATTGCTCCCAGGCTATAAGCCTTTACAGCATGAAACTGTGTAAAACAATACCGAATTAGATCGAGCACAAGAGAGAATATGCAATTTAAGAGACATGGTCAACACAAGCTGTACGAGGCTGCTGCTCACAGCAAGCACTTTTTACAAGTAGAATGAGTAACTCTAAAATAATGATTAAAAAGCATAGTGTGGTAAACACATAAAGCAATAACATAGCTCTTCATTATCATCACCCGGTGTTATGTACTGTGCATAGCTGTGTGCGCTATACTTTTATGTGACTGGTGGCACAGTGGGTCTCTTTACAGCAGCGTCACCACAAGCATGAAAGTAATGTGCTGTGCGATGGTGTCACCAGGGCTACGACGTCACCAGGCGACAGGACTTTCTCGGCTCCACTGTACTCTTATACACGTGGTCCTCTGCTGACTGAAACGTCGCTGTGTGGTTTGTGGCTGTGTTGTGTTAGAGCAGCCCCAGGAGACTAGCACACCGTGTAAGTTAGGGTACTCACAGTTCCAGGGACCAAGCTGGGAACATCTTGGGGGGGCACTATTCTGCCTACCACAGTGGCTGTCAAAGAATGTTGGATTTGGGGGTTTCCAAGGAGAGGGATTGGTAGGAAATGCAGAGGGTGTTTGGAGCCTGTCACCCACGGGTCTTGAGTAGAGGTGCACAGGGACTTTGTCCCACACTGTGTTTTTAAGAATGTTTGTATAGCAACGCTCTTGGCATATGGGACCAGTATCCACCCCTGGGACAAAGGTGAGTTTTTTCTTTTTACTGTCAGTGTCAGAAGGAAAGGTCTCCTCCAGGGCAGCAGGCAAGCTTACTGTCGATTACAAAGCATGGTTCCCAAAGCCTGGAGCTCCGCTGCAGATCCAGAGCCCACACAGGGCAGGGGTCCCCGCCCACTGAGCATCACCTGTGGGCCGGGCTCTCGGGGAGCTGGCATAAGTGCTGATGCTCTGGCTGCTGCTGCGATGGAGCTGGAACCTGCCCTTTGTCTGACCTTCTCCTGCCAGCCTCTTAGAATCTGAGGCAGGCTAGCAGCAGGGTGGCTTGTCCGCAGGGTGAATCTCAGGCCCCCGAGTACCTGACAGAGGGAAATCCAGGTGGAAAATGGAACGTGGGAGGAGTGAATTGTTGTCACGAACAGTCGGCGTCCCGATCAAACGCTCGCGCACTTTAGCTCACCTGCGGGGTCACCACTTGCTGGCCCAGCTGTCCTCCCAGCAGGTCCCTGGCTGCAGCATCAGCATCACTTGGAAACCGATGAAGTGGCGCTCCAGGGGCCCATTCCAGACTCGGTGACTCGGGCACTCTGGGCGGGGCCTGCCACCTGAGCTTTACCGCCTCCCAGGTCGGGTGATGCTCGCCGTTGGGGAACCACGGGCCTGACCTGCGGTGAGCACTCCAGTGCAGTCCCGGTGTGTGCCCATGCCGTCCTCATAGGAGACACCAAGCCCAGGATGAGAGTGAGGCCAAAGGACACTCGTCACCTTTCCACCCTTTGTGGCTTCGCTGAACTCAGTTCAATGAAACATGGTGGTAGTTTCTGCATTTTCCACAACGTTTGCTCCCTCCATCCTCATCCCAGAGGAGACCAGGCCGTTTACTAGAGGAACACCTGAAATCGGACTATGAAACTTCGTCCACACCAGCAGCCATTCTCAGTGAGGCAACCTGGACCCCCTGACCATCCCCAAGAGAAGGGAGGCTCAGAAAACGGAGGGAGGATGACGGGAGAAGAAGGATTTGGGGGCAGGATTTGTCCCAAAGCAAAAAGTAACCTGAAGTGGAAACACTGCAGACGGCCGGCACGGTCCTTGCACCAGGAGGGGCCTGTGTGGCCTGCCAAGGAGACGTGTTCTTCCTGGTGGAGCCAGCGAGCCGCATGAGAAGAGGAGGAAGTGTGCACACACCCCTTACAAGGAGAGTGGACCATTCTCTGTGCCTGTGAACTAACTACTTACAGGACAGAGTAGAGAACAAAGGCTGTAAGAATCATTGAAAGGCTCTAAGAGGACCAGGAGGAACAAAACAGAATCAGCAATACATGGGGATGACCCCTGAGTCTCCATGTGACCAGCACCATATTTCCCTTTTCTCAGGTAAAAATGACCTCAGAAAGCCTCCTTATCTGTAGCTCAAGAACAAAGTGCAGCCGCCTGGCTGATGCAGCCCCTGCTTGGTGCCTGGTGCCTGGTGCCTGGTGCAGCCCCTGACTGGTGCCTGATGCAGCCACTGCCTGGTGCCTGGTGCCTGGTGCCTGGTGCAGCCCCTGACTGGTGCCTGATGCAGCCACTGCCTGGTGCCTGGTGCCTGGTGCCTGGTGCAGCCCCTGGGTCACTGGAGAGCCTGCTCGCCTCAGCAGGGAACCATTCTGATAACCAGCACCCACCCTGGCGTTTCTGGAGGCCCTTCTCTCCCGTGCACGCCTGTCTGTCTGTTCACCCTACAGAAGTCTTCTCCCCTTAGGAAGGCACATTCTCCACGGGCTTTGCAGGAGGAAAGGCCTGCTTAGTGCATGCCCTAAGGTCCCCAGGCATCAAAGCTGCTGTGTTTGAAAGGGTTGGACCCAGTGTTCTTGAGGTGCCACAAAGCTCCCGGGGCAAAGGCGCCGGCCACCTGCTCTGTGGGCTCTTCCTACTCCCAACCTGGGCTTCTTGGGTGTGAACTAAGAAATGACCCCCTCACACACACACCGCAGTTCTTCCCCCACATGATGAGATGTGTCCTTGGAGGCGGAGCCAGGACAATCACCGGGACCCCTCCCTCCCTACTGGCCAGCTGAGAAGCAGCCAGCTTCAAAGATTGCTCCTTCTGCTCTTTTCCAGTTGCTGTCAGGACCCTGACATCTGGGTTGGTTTAATGACCCACTTATTCATTCATTCACTGATCAAATATTACTGAGCCACTCGGGGCAAGGGGCAGTCAACCCTGCATTAACTTGCTGATCAAAGGCAAGGCGATGTTATAAAAACTAGACTTCATCGTGGCATGAAGGTGAGCTTCAATTGTTAACACCTCACGTGGAAACAGAGAAGTTTAAGATTTACATTGCTCTGTCCGTCTGCATGATTACGCAATATTATGCCGGAAGGCACAGCATTCAAAGATTACCAATCCTCGGGGAGACTGCAACCTGATGAGGGCCTTTGCTGGTCGTTGCGTCACTAAGCCACGCCCTGCACTGGCTCATTCCCTATGAAGCTCATTTCCCATGAGGACACTATTGCTATTGTTGTTGTTTAAAATCAGAATATATATGGCCAAGAAGTATAGCATATGTAACCCAAAGAAATAAATCAAATGATCTAGGATAATGTTTTCCCTTAATTATCTGGACATTTTATGAACTAAAGGCCTTGTTTAAATGGAAACATCATTAGAAAATTAACTGAATTCTTTCCTTCAGTTTGCCCTGTGCTTCGATTCTGCACAGACTCATCCCTGACAGGAGATAGCAGTGCCCGTGGGTCTCAGAGATGAAGACATGGAGAGACACTCAGAAACCAGAAGCGAAGTGTGCGGGCTCCGCTGGGTGAAGACATACACTGTGGTCTTTCTCTCCAGTGGATGGTAACCACTCCCCCGACGTCAGCCACAGCCCCTGCAGCTGGAGCTACGCCGTGAGAGTCGTGTGTGACACTGCCAAGAGCACACCATGGAGAGTCTCTCTGTGTGGTGAGAGGGCTTTAGACTGGCCCTCACCCCTCCTACAGTCTCACTGGGAAGCAAAGGGGCGCTGGCATCCCGGCACCTGCCCTGGCAGGTGAGTGTGGCCTGCACGTGGGCCTTGGTTTTGCTGCCTGTAGAGCAGGTCCCCTGCAGTCGCCTGCCCTTCCGCAGCAGCATTACCTGTGCTAATGAGCTCACAGCTCCCAGCCACGAGACGTGTCCGTCTTCTCAAGGTTGGGACTTCCACGTTCCCTTCCATTCAGAGATTTTTTTAAGGGATGTTAAGGTGGGCGAGAGTGGGAGGAGTGTATCTTCTTATTTTATGAGCTCACAGCTCCCAGCCACGAGACGTGTCCGTCTCAAGGTTGGAACTTCCACGTTCCCTTCCATTCAGAGATTTTTTAAGGGATGTTAAGGGGGGCGAGAGTGGGAGGAGTGTATCTTCTTATTTTTAACGTTTTTACATTTATTTTTTAATTAAAATATTTATTATTGTTTTAAATTTTTTCTTGGAATTTTTCTGTGTTGAAATGAAACCTTCTAAGACTTTCCACACATGAATACATGTGTGTATGTATTTGCTTATTTAGTATTTTTAGTTCAGTTCATCATATTACGGATCTACACACAGCATGGCCACTGATTACAATCCTGCCAGGAAGACTAGTGGTCACAGTGTCTGTGCAGGCGTCAGCGCTGTGTGCACTGCGGTTTCTGGGGGAACCACCCACCTTTTCTGTGTCGCACCAGAGCCGCCAGGCAGTCTGCGAAGGGAGGACGTGGCCGTGTTCCAATAAAGCTTCAGCCACCAGCTCCATTTGAACTTCAAGAATGTCCAGGTGTCACGGAGTGTCCTTACTTTGATTTTCCCCAACTCTTTAAAAATATAAAAATCATTCTTGCAAGACAGACACAATTTTGGTTAAATTCGGCTTTTCTAGTTTCCTAGAACTAGAGAGTTCTCATAGGTGAGTTATCTGTGAAAACTGCCACAAGTGGAAATTTTCAAAAATTTGCATTTTAGATGACTATTTCCAAAGTTATATAGAAAGAAGCATCTAGTTCTTTTT
>NW_005355951.1:332212-336614 GCF_000412655.1 Myotis brandtii | reverse complement strand
TTCCCAGTAGGGAGTGTGCAGGAGGCAGCTGATCGGTGTTTCTAACTCTCTATCCCTCTCCCTTCCTCTCTGTAAAAAAAAATCAATAAAATATATTTAAAAAAATAAATCTCTCCTAGCCATGGGTTAATTGCTTGTGACAATTACTAAGGAGAAAAGAATTATTGCTTTCTCTTCTTTGTATGAAATATGTGCTTGTTTAGAAGAATCATTCTGCATTGTCATTTGAACTTTTTGTACGCTGATAAAATAGACAAACTTTAAAGAAACTTTAAAAGTTTTTTGAATGAGATTAAGTCTAGAGGCTAGAATGAATGATGAGCCAACAAATGTTCGTCTCATAGAATTAAGTGAATTTACACGTAGGTGCTGCAAAGACCCCTAAGCTGAATGTTTACCAGAAAGTGAAGTCTCAGTGCTCAATTGATTTCCTTGATTCTAACCCTCACATTTTGCAAATGTGTCCCTGACGGACAGTGGCTACAGAAGAGAGCGAGGGTGCTCAGGGCAGGGCCGGGTGTCCCCAGGGCAAGCTCCTCTCTGGACTGGAGGCAGTGAGCTAGGTCATGCTCGTGAGGAGCCTGCTGATTCTCCAAGAGCCACGCCCCGGGTTTCCTGCTGGAGGAATTCTTTTAGTAACTTTCTCATCAACAGCTTTTTTTAACAGCGTAAGTTACCTGGAAACCCCACGCAGCTGGAGTGTCGCCAGGTCACACCCTTCATCAGTGAGGAACAGCAGGATTGGGTGTTATTTTTCATTGGAAGGAAAAAAGAGTTGCAATGACGTGTTTTATCACAGCAGAGGCACACGTGATTTTCCTCTGGCTTTTTAAAAACAGACTTTCCAAAACAGCAGCCGGCCCGCTTTATAGGCACAGACCATTTGGAGCTGACCACGGAAGGGAGATATAACTTGGGTAACAACTTTCATGCCAGGACGGAACACACTGAAATTACTTTACCCTAAACCTTTTCCTCAAGAAGTGGAAATGCAGACCCCACAGGCTGTGACTGGGCTAGTTCATACCTATTTTGTCAAAGGAATAAGTGTGTTTAAATGACACCTGTAGTTACTTTTAAATTGGCATAATTTCACACGTGGTTTAAAATGTTTTACACACAGTTATACAATATACAGGCCTATCATTCCTCATTTATAGAACCTCAACTAGACAGTTCCCCAACTGCATACACGTCTACTACTCTTACCAATTACAAGGAACTAATTTATACTCTTATGCCTTCTTTTGTGTGTTATTTATTTTATGTTCATTTTATTTTTTCCTATTAACTTGAGAGCAAAGACTAAAATACTAAGAGAGAAATTCCTTTTTAACTACTAGTATAATAAACCTCCCATACGCCTGCTATGATAAAATAGACCTTCTCTCTAGTTCTAGCAATAAATGACTATTCAGCAGACACAGATGTCCATGCAAGTTATAGTACTACCACACATTTTTCAAAATTTAGCCCTAAATTCCAAAAGTGTAATTATAACCAAGCGTTGGGACGGTGAAATTTCTTCGTTCACATGTCATGTTGTCATCTTTACTTCTGTGGACTCGTCTTAGCGCAACTCTCACGTGTAAACTCTTTGGAGCTTAGAGATCGACTTCACCGTCCTGATGTCCCTCGCGTGCAGGGCTGTGTCCCGGCGGAATACCCAACAGCACTGGGCGTGAATGAGCGGGTGGGGGTGAGAGAAGAGGGGCTACAGTTCGGGGCAGTGTAGGGTCCCGAGACCCTGCATTCATCCCACGTATCTCACCGTTTCGTTCTTATTGATCTCACCGCCCAGGAGAGATTGTGGACGCCCTGAGCCCTGCCTGGCACAGGACCAGAATTCACTAAATGCGAAGGGCCTCCGGCCTCCTCCTCCATCTGTGACTAGAGCCTAGAGAACACTGGAAGCGAGAGGATATGAAACAAATGAAACAATCAGTCTCTACATCACTGAAAAGCAGTTGAAAATCTGGTTTCACCAAATTGCAATTAATTTGGTTAAAACAAGCCCTTGCTAATTTTTCCAATGCAAGCTCTTTACTGTCAATGAAGAAATGATTTTTTTACTTCAAGACAAATTAAAATTTAGCGATGCCATATGGTTTGAATTCCAATAAATAATGTTGCATGACTTAGCATTCTAATTTTTTTCTGATTTTTAAACTACTTCATTCTTTGCGTTTGATTAATTTTGAATAGCCACTTTGGGCAAAACAATTTCTTATAGACATGGAAGAAAGGAAATAAAAGTTCAACATGCAAAAGGCTACCTTGGGCTCCTTTTCATTCTGTGTTCACACACTAATGTAACATCTACTGAGAGTGTAATATTAACAGCAGCCAGACTTTATTAGCTCTCACTGTGGGCCAAGCGTGATTCTGAGCACTTTGCCTGTATTCACTCACTTAATTTTTTAAAAACCTCTGAGCGAAATGCTGCTCTGAGCCCCATTGTGCAGGGAAGGGCCCGGAGCTGTGGGTGCCGCTGAATCCTCTAACTGCTTATCGCACCCACATGCAAACTGCTCGGTTATAAACTACGGCACCGCAGCACCTTCCCCAGCAGAGAAGGAAAACTGCTCCGCGTGGGGAGTGAGGCAGAGCGCCCCTGAGAGATTCACTTATGGGGGCGTCGCGGGAGGAGGGTCGGGAGGCACAGCAGCAAATAGGAGCTGCTGCCCTGACCAGCCGGTGGGCACCGGCCGGGGAGGAGGGGGGCTCTCCAGGCTGCGCTCAGGCTTGGGGTTACCCCTGTAGAGTGAGGGAGCAGAGTGTGATGCCTTTCGGGGATATTAATTATTTTAAGCTGGTTATTTTTAAGAAATGAAAGGCTAAGGGAAAACGTTGACTCTCCCCCTAACTGCCTAAAAGCATGTAGGGGAGGACCTGCCCCAGAAGGGAGATGTCACACAGGCCATGTGTCTAATATGAACCACACGGCAGCCCCGGGCAGCCAGCGAGGCCCATTTGCTCAAAGTCCCCTGCGTCCCTTTGCTAAGGACGGCCCAGCAGACGTTTGCTGACCACACATTTGCTTCTCCATCTCCATTGCCTTCACCCCTTGAAGCCCACGCCCAGCTCCGCTTCTCCTCAGCTCAGAAGGCCTGTGGGCCTCCACGCCGGCCTGTCCGAGGGCCCATGTTCTTATGGAGCTCCCATATGTACATGTGTCATAAAATTTCCTCATTTCCCCTGTAATCTGTCTCGTGTGAATGTGATTATTAAGACCAGCCAGAAGAACTTTAAAAGGTAGGGAGACAAATTATTTTTCCGGTCCTAGAAGAGCAAATGGCTTTGTTTCCAGCAGGGAAGTTACCGGGGTGGCTAACAAAGCTACAGTGCGAGAGGAGCTGCGCGGAGGGCGTGGGCCTGTGGGACTCCCCGAGGCAGAAGGGGACGCTGTGCGGGTGCATCTGTCCCCTGGCCTGGGCCTCTCTGAGCTTCACTCCCTCAGGGGTGACCTGGGGGTGCCCTGACCGACTCCTCTGTTTGTTGGGAGGACTGAGTGAGCAGAGGGCTGAGTGCCTATAAAGGAGCTACTCATCAGTGTTAGAGCCTGTCCTCCCACAGACCCGCTCCCCAGCCGTCCTCCACCCCGACTCCAAGGCAGTAATAGCCCAGAGAGAGGGCTTTCCTGAAGATGCAAGCCATGCTGGGCTCTACCCTCGCCTCCCACCGGCCCCTCAGCACCTGTGACAATTACTGTCAGTGTCACCCAGGAGGACTCCAGCTGGGAGCCCGCCCCCAACCAGCTCCCATGGGTCCCACCAAGGGCCCGGACTCCGCCCAGGGCTCATTCTAGCGTCACCCCGGCCCTCTACACACGCACATGTGGTGCTTCCCGACAGCTCCTCATAAAAAGGCTCCAAATTCCTTCGCCACCTGCCTGCGTGGGGCCATCGCTGCCACACCCTGCGGGGCACGCTGAGGTGGCAGCCAGCTGCAGGTCCCTGGGGCAGTCCCGGCTTGAGTGGCATTCCACGGAGGGCGCGGGCCGGTGGAGAGGCAGCATGCCAGGAGCCCCGCAGCCCGCTCAGCCCAGGCACGCATCCAGGCTCAGTCCTCGGCCAAGTCTGCGAGCGCCGGCGGTCTGTCGTAGAGAACAGGGAGTCGGGGCTGTGCCCCCACAGGAGCCCCTGCTGCTTGGAGAGAAACCAGGTCTCGGGCCCTGAAACAGGAGTTCGCTATTGAACCTGCCTTGCCACGTTCCCGTCTAGAAATCAGAATAGCAGCGCCAGGGGCTGTTGGCCGGATGCTGGAAGGCAGGTGTGCACGGGGCTTTGCAGGAAAGCGGGGTGCGCTGCCCGACTCGTCCCATCTGAATGCCCCCCATTCCCACCCCCCAGGGCCTGGGTGTTGCTAGTTCCTTTGATACATCAGTCCATGCCGTGGTGAC
>NW_005355951.1:322123-323330 GCF_000412655.1 Myotis brandtii | reverse complement strand
GGCTGAGTGCCTATAAAGGAGCTACTCATCAGTGTTAGAGCCTGTCCTCCCACAGACCCGCTCCCCAGCCGTCCTCCACCCCGACTCCAAGGCAGTAATAGCCCAGAGAGAGGGCTTTCCTGAAGATGCAAGCCATGCTGGGCTCTACCCTCGCCTCCCACCGGCCCCTCAGCACCTGTGACAATTACTGTCAGTGTCACCCAGGAGGACTCCAGCTGGGAGCCCGCCCCCAACCAGCTCCCATGGGTCCCACCAAGGGCCCGGACTCCGCCCAGGGCTCATTCTAGCGTCACCCCGGCCCTCTACACACGCACATGTGGTGCTTCCCGACAGCTCCTCATAAAAAGGCTCCAAATTCCTTCGCCACCTGCCTGCGTGGGGCCATCGCTGCCACACCCTGCGGGGCACGCTGAGGTGGCAGCCAGCTGCAGGTCCCTGGGGCAGTCCCGGCTTGAGTGGCATTCCACGGAGGGCGCGGGCCGGTGGAGAGGCAGCATGCCAGGAGCCCCGCAGCCCGCTCAGCCCAGGCACGCATCCAGGCTCAGTCCTCGGCCAAGTCTGCGAGCGCCGGCGGTCTGTCGTAGAGAACAGGGAGCCGGGGTTGTGCCCCCACAGGAGCCCCTGCTGCTTGGAGAGAAACCAGGTCTCGGGCCCTGAAACAGGAGTTCGCTATTGAACCTGCTCTGCCACGTTCCCGTCTAGAAATCAGAATAGCAGCGCCAGGGGCTGTTGGCCGGATGCTGGAAGGCAGGTGTGCACGGGGCTTTGCAGGAAAGCGGGGTGCGCTGCCCGACTCGTCCCATCTGAATGCCCCCCATTCCCACCCCCCAGGGCCTGGGTGTTGCTAGTTCCTTTGATACATCAGTCCATGCCGTGGTGACAAGGCACGAATGTCGCTTACTAAATCCCTCTGCCACCATCCAGTCTGTCCTTTCTCTCATCAAGTGTGAGTGGTGGTGCCCTGAGTGCCTTAAGCTGAGAAGGGTTGGGGGCGGGGGGGGCTGGGCTGTGGGTACCCTGATGTAGGAACTAGTGGGCCGTCACAGTCCTTCCAGGGGAAGCACACTTATCGGTCCCAGCGTGCTGACCCACAGCCCGGCCGGGCAAGGGCCACTGGCTGCCACCCTGCAGAGCTGCTCTCTGCCCTCCCAGCCTGGCCCTGCTCTCATTTCACCCAGACTGGCTACTGACCACTCCCCCACCCGCC
>NW_005355951.1:314242-322020 GCF_000412655.1 Myotis brandtii | reverse complement strand
CACACCCCCACCCCCCCACCCCGGAGATTCTGGTTCACATTCTCCCTCCAGCCAGTTCTGCTCCCGACAGGGAGAGACAGGGAGAGTGCATGGGCCTGGCAGGACGCCCCAGGGGTGCGGCTCCGAGTGCTAGAAGGTGCAGCCGCCAGCCCCCTGGGGGAGCCCCCGGGAATTCAGGCTGGGGACCATGAGCAGGAGCCTTCTCAGGTGGGAAAACGATTTCTAAGTGCATGTGTTTGTGTGTGCGCACAGCCACGTGCACGTGTTGGCGGGGGCGAGGGCGAGGGCATGCTTATTTTTTTTTTTAATATGTTTTATTGATTTTTTACAGAGAGGAAGGGAGGGAGATAGTCAGAAACATCTATGAGAGAGAAACATCGATCAGCTGCCTCCTGCACACTCCCTACTGGAGATGTGCCCACAACCAACGTACATGCCCTTGACTGGAATCGAACCTGGGACCTTTCAGTCCGCAGGCCGACGCTCTATCCACTGAGCCAAACCAGTTACGGCAGAGGGCATGCTTATTAATTTGCAGAAAAACTCGTCACCAGTGCCCTCGAAACTCAGTGGCTGCCACAGCAAGCTTCATTCCTCACCTCCGCACAAGGGCCCGTGGGGCTCTGCTGGTGAGCTGGGCTTGGCTCCAGGTGTGGGCTAGATTCAGTGTGCTCCCACATCTCTGGATTTGGGGACCAGCAGTTACTCGGGAAGAGATGACATGATGGGTGGGAACACACAAGAGGGTGAGCAGTAACCCACCGTGCCTCTTCAGACCCTGGCCCAGCACCAGCACATGTCCCTCTGTCCCGTTCCCTTGGCCAGAGCAAGTCATATGTCCACCTCCGTAGGCAGGGGCCTGCTTCACCCCGTGACCGTGCGGGGGAGGCGGGGAAAGGACGGTGATGAATCTGCACTGGGCCATGAGCAACGCCTGCAGCCACAGGGGGTTCGAGGAGCCTGGTGATGTTCAGAGGTGGGTCTGGGAGCAGGGCCCGGGGAGGAGACGGCAGGGCCAGGGCTGGAGAGAGAGGCTGGCGTGGTCAGCAGGGAGCATGGCGCCCCAATTAAGGAGAAAAGCCTCAATCCTGCGGGCCGTGCAGCACATTCAGGGCTATGGGCTCGCCTAGCTGTCGCTCCCTCCCCCCAGCGGCTGCTCCTGCCCTGGAGCACGGAGCACACAGGAGCATGTGGGCTGGATGGAAACTGCCACCTGCTGCCAGGGACAGACCCAGGCAGACTGCCAGTGTCACCCGTGTGTCAACACGTACACTTAACTCGGAGTGAGCAGGCTTGCCAAGTACAAGTGAGTCCTCTGGAAGCATTTGACAACTAAAGGGCAAGAGCCTTAACACACAAGACTCGTGGTATAAAAATAAATGGTTAATTAGAAAAGAACTGAGGGGGAACCTGAAATACTTAGATTCCAACACAGCGCCACTAATTCCCGGTTCATTGCTGAACTCAAGGCTCTGTTCCCGTTTCTGTAAAATGCTGCCACTAATGCCCACACTGCTCAGAATGTGTAAGACTCGAGTGCAGATCGTCACACAAGCATCAGCTGCTGTGTCCCCTAGGCGCTGGAGCAAACGCGGGGGCTCATGCCCCCTGGATGTGCGGGTGGGCTGGCTGGCAGGGGTGGGTGGCCGACGGAAGCATGCCCCTCCTGGGAGATCGGAGAGGCAGGCAGTGCCAGTCTTCTGAGCACACAGAGCAGATGGCACTGAGAGGCACTGTAGACGGACCTGTGCCCACAAGTGATGTGGTGATGCAGCCTCCACTCCAGCTGGCCCCTCACAGCAGAAGCCCTGCCACCGCCCCCAGGCCTCCTGGAACCCGGGAGACTCTGCCCCTCTCCACGCCCTGGAGAAAGGGAGCAGGGAAGACCCTGCAGGGCAGGGCAGCGAACCCAGAAAAGGAACGTGAGGGGCAGCAGGAGTGACAGGAGACGGCCTAGCACCTTAGAAATGTGGAAAGTTGGGGTCGGTGCTGCTTTCAGCTAAAAATAATCGCTGGGAATAGGACTCCTGCCTGGAGGCGGCTTGTCTGCTTCAGGAGCAAGCACATGGCGGCAGCTGGGAGAGGAGCTGGCCCTGCACCTAACAGTGAGGGGCAGGCCACGCTTCCTTCGAGGCCAGACATAGGCCAGAGGCCGGCTTTGTAAAGGAGACCAGGAAGCCAGCTGGCTTTGCGGCCAGGCTGTGTGCCTGTTCGTGAGGTCTGCCCGACCCCCGGGCGGCAGGGGCGCAGGGCCGCCTCACAGAGCCTGCCTTTGGGAGAATAAGCCTTCATCTCAAGGAAGCCAGCCTCGAAGTTCACATGTGCTCCTGGCCAGTTAACTATAAAATACGGGTTGCTGGGATTACTGAACGAAAGTGAGAGCATGGATTCCCAGCGTCTGTATTTTGATGGCTTAATGGGACTCATTAGGGAGCAAATACACCCTAAAAAAACCAATGACCAAATTTGCCTTACATCATCAGCAAAGTGGGAAGTATGCTAAGCATTAAAGGACTTTATATTTAAAAATTGGATAGTGCAAAATTACCATGGTAGAAGGACTTGCTTTTTGTAAGGCCCAAATGAATAGATATTTATCTTTGATTGATTTCCATAAAGACTACTTGGCATAAAAGTTAATTTACATATTCACGTTTGCTAAAATGAGATGTGTGAAAAGCGATGAAATGGGGAAAGTGGCAAAGGTTTTCTTTAGTTTCTGCACAGTCTCTACAGATGCACTTCCTCTTGTGCAAGTCGCCCTCGTAGGGGTCAAACAACAAGACAGCAATTCAGTTGCTGGGAGGGTGACTGCGCCATGCGCCCCAGCCTACTTCCTGGGGGTTTTTCACTTTCTTCCTGGTCATCATCCTTACAGTGGTTCTTCATGGTCTTTGCTGTCCTTTGTTTTCACATTATCTCTGAGGAGTCTTCCTACTCTATTCCAGTAGATGGCG
Organism: Myotis brandtii; assembly: GCF_000412655.1. Classification (NCBI taxonomy): domain Eukaryota; kingdom Metazoa; phylum Chordata; class Mammalia; order Chiroptera; family Vespertilionidae; genus Myotis; species Myotis brandtii. Next base: position 319,063 of record NW_005355951.1, on the reverse strand, counting down.
CCCAATCATAAGATTTTTAGCCCTGTGGCAGGGAGCTCTGTGATGGACTTTGAAAGTCCACTGCCAGGCCCAGCGGTGGGGAGCCGCTCACTCAGCTGACTCAGTGTCCGCTCTTGCCGCTCACACGCGACGCAGACCCTATTCGTAGGGTGCCCACAATTCAGACACCGCACCCCTCACAGCTTGCAGGCGTGACCACGTAACTCAGACAGGCAATGTCCTCTCTTGCCGCTGGCAGCTCACTGCTTGCCACTCGCAGATTGCCTTGCTGGGCTGCACCCGCATCTCTGTGTTCCTCCCGACCGAAGTACAAGTAAGTGCCGGCTACTGCTGCTGGCTTTCCGGGCTGGGCTGCGAGTTCCCGGCTGCGCTGCAGACACACTGTGCTGTGGGATGCTGCGTCTGTGCTGGCCATGTCTGCCCTTCTCGTCTCCTTATTCCAGGAAGGCACCTTAGTTTGCGGATCTCTCGGGCGTGCATCCAGGTTGAGCAGGGACTTCTTTGTTGAAGTACAGATGGTTAACTTGTTTAAATGTCAGAGGGAAAGGAAAAGACGCACGCTTACCTTGCCATCCCTCTGACGTCACCTCAGTAATTCTCTTATTAAAATGTAAGAGCTTGCGGTAATGCAAGGAGCAAAGATGGTGGCCAAATAGGCAGGCCTTTATTGCACCTCCTCCCAGGGCCAGACTGGAAATTAAACGGAATTGGGGAATATGCACCCGGAATTACCAACTGAGGTCCCGCTGAGGAGGAGACTTATATCAAGGAAGGACTGAAAACACCTGCAGACGGTAGGAAGGGCCTGGTTGCAGGGGGGCTGACCCAGGTTCCACAGGCAGCAGGCTGAGAGTGAGGAGGGGTTCTCAGCTACGGGAGGCCTGTCCCCTCAGAAAATCCGAGCCCGGAACCCAGGCTGGGCTCCACAGCCAGAGCACCAGAGCCAGCCCGTGGCCCCTGCCATCCAGCCATGAAGGTGGCAGGGCTGCTGCCTGGAGACCAGAGCCAGTCGGAGAAACATCCTCAGGTTTCTGTTGATTGATTGTTTGTTATTTGTTTTGTTTTTTAAGGCCCAGCTACTCACCCAAGGCTTCCTTCAGTGGAGGGAGGGAGTGTGAACTTGAGTTGCCTAAGAGGAGGCTGGGGTGGAAAGCATTGGGGGGATGTGGAAAAGCAGTCCCTCATTTGTTCATTACCCCCCTCCTGCCCCCTCCCACCCCGCACCCCCGCTGCCAAACTGAAACAATGGCCATATTTTCTGAGAAGCACCAGAATCCACAGCTCGGGAAAAGGAAAACACCCCTGTGAGGTGATACAACCCAGCACACACTCAGGAGCCCCGCCTGCCGCACCCTGCATCTCGCCCTCTGCAGAGGAGACAGCAGCAGAGGCCAGGCCTACGGGTTTGAACAGTCTCGGGCAGCATCTGTGACTGGATAGGAGGTGGGGCCGTCTACCTCAGTATCCTGGGAACCTGGCTGGTGCTTTCCCCACTCGGGAGAGCTGGTAGAAACCCCCGATGTCCAGCCGATCCCACTGGACTGTTCTCAAGGACCTCCGCAGAGCCAAGGACAGAGTAATATTCTGGGCCCCTCTCAGAGGAGGAGCTCTGGACAGGGAAACACAACCACCACTTCCTCTGAGATCTGAACAGCACCTCCCTGTCATGGGAGACCCAGAGGTCTAGACTTCCCATTCAGCCTACAGCCTTGCAGAAGCAGATTTCTGAGTGATGAAGATTGACAGTTGGATGGCAGGTGAAGGTGGGTGCAGGAGCCTGGGGAACCTGGGGAAGTTTGCTGGCCCAGCCCTGGCCCACATGCTGTTAACAAACTGGCCTTCGAGTGCAGTGTGCCCCTCCCAAATGCAGCCAAGTCCTGTGGAAACAGACACAAACTGTGGATCAGTTGGAGCTTCCAGGTTGCTGAAAGCTAACGGAGGACTGTTTCTCACAGTGGTTAGCACCTGACTACCTCCCGGGCAGCCCAGAACTGGAGGACGAACCGTCTGCTGCAGTCATCAGAAGAGCCGGACCCAAAGGGAGCTCCCAGGAGCACTGAGCTCTGCTGAGTTAAGTGCCACTTCCCTTTTTTCCCTTCCTTTTTACTTTTTAAAAAAATGTATCTTCTTTATCTAGCTGCTTTATTGATTTATTATCTTCATCTCTATTGTTTCTTTTATAGATCTAATTTTTCTCTTCCCTTTTCCTAATCCATTTAAAAAAAACTTTTCTCCTGCTTTCTCATCTGCTTTCCTTTTCTTATTTTTAGGTGTATCTGCTTTTTTTCTTCCTCTTTTATACTGTGTTCCTTCCCTATTTTCATCCTTATTTTCTTTATTTCATCTCTGTTTCTTCCCCTTTTTCTCCTCAGAAGAGCCGGACCCAAAGGGAGCTCCCAGGGGCACTGAGCTCTGCTGAGTTAAGTGCAACTTCCCTTTTTCCCTTCCTTTTTACTTTTTAAAAAAATGTATCGTCTTTATCTAGCTGCTTTATTGATTATTATCTTCATCTCTATTGTTTCTTTTATAGATCTAATTTTTCTCTTCCCTTTTCCTAATCCATTTAAAAAAAACTTTTCTCCTGCTTTCTCATCTGCTTTCCTTTTCTTATTTTTAGGTGTATCTGCTTTTTTTCTTCCTCTTTTATACTGTGTTCCTTCCCTATTTTCATCCTTATTTTCTTTATTTCATCTCTGTTTCTTCCCCTTTTTTTCTCCTCGTATTTTTTCCTTTTATTTCTTCAATTATTCTTGCTTTCTTTTCTCTTCCCTAATTTTATCTTCTGTTGTGTTTGCTTTTGTTGTTGTTGTTGTAGGGTCTTGTGTATGTTTTTGTTTTGTTTCTTTTGTTTCTTGTTTTGTTTTGTGTTGTTCTGTTCTGTCAGCACCACCACAACAGCTCACATGACATGATTGGGGGTGAGCCTCATAGTCAGCCAGCCTGAGAGAAGATTCCATCCACAAATGAGACAACAACATTCAAGACTCAGTTACAACAGAAGAACCCAAATAACTCATACAAGAGGCATTCCCAGCGCACCCAGCTCAGGAGATCTTGAGAGACTGCACCAATGGGTCCCTCAAAACACCTACAACATAAAACTACCCCACGAAAGTTGGGGGACATAGCAGTTTGATCTAATACATAGAAACAAATATAAAGGGACAGCAGAAATGAGGAGACAAATAAACAACCCCCAAATGAAAGCAAAGGAGGAATTGCCAGAAAAGGAACTAAATGATATGCAGGCATGCAATTGTCAGATAAAGAATTCAAAGTAATGGTTATAAGTGTGCTCAAACAGCTTAATGAGAACTACAAGCAACTTAATGAGAACATTATGGAACTAAATGAAAACTACAGCAGTATAAAAAAAAATGAATGAGAATCAAACAGAAATGAAGAATGACATAGCTGAAATTTTTAAAATGCCATGGAAGGAATCAACAGTAGACTGGAAGAAGCAGAACACCAAATCAGCAAATTAAAAGACAAGGTAGAAAATAAAAAACATTTAGAGAAGCAATTAGAAAAAAAAATTTAAAGTAGGAAGAGAGTTTAAGGGAGCTTTGGGAAAACATGAAACATAACAACATCTGCATCATAGGGGTACCAAAAGAAGAAAAATCTGAGCAAGGACTAGAGAACCTGTTTGAAGAAATAATGACAGGAAATTTCCCTAACCTGGTGAAGGAAAAGGTCACTCAAGTTCAGGAAACACAGAGAATCCCAATCAAGATGACCCCAAAAAGACCCTCAACTTAGGCACATCATAATTAAAATGGCAAATGTTAAAGACAAAGAAAGAATCTTAAAGACTATACTGTGTTCATGGATTGGTAGAATCAATATCATTAAAATGTCCATACTACTGAAAGCAATCTATAGAATCAATGAGATCCTTATCACAATACCAAAGGCATGTTTCACAGATCTTGAACTCCAAAAATTTATACAGAACCCAAAAAGTCCCTGCAGCAATCCTTAGAAAAAAGAAAAAAGTTGGAGAGATCAAAATACCAGATATCACCCATGGACATAAGACACTAGGGGCTGGGGAAGCCGGGGGAATGTCAAGAAGGGGGAAAAAAGGAGACATATATATACTCTTTGTAATACTTTAAGCAATAAAACAAAATTAAAAAAATATCAGATATCAAGCTATACTATAAAACCACTGTAATCAAAACAGCCTGGTACTGGCACAAGAACTGACACATAGATCAATGGAACAGAACAGAGAATCCAGAAAGTGACCCAAGCCATTACACTCAATATTTGACAAAGGAGGCAAGAGCATACAATGGAGTAAAGACAGTCTCTTCAATAAATGGTGTTGGGAAAATTGAATGGATACGTGCAAAAAAAAAAAATGAAACATGACTGCCGAGTCTCTTCAATAAATGGTGTTGGGAAAATTGAACGGATATGTGCAAAAAAAAAAAAAGAAAGAAACATGACTGCCATACACAAGAATACACAAGAATAAACTCAAAATGGATAAAAGACTTAAATGTAGGGTGGGTACTAGACTTACCAGGGGATCACGTTATGAATTATATAAATGAACCACAATAATATGCTGATTCTTTTTATTTCATTGGCTTTCCAAGTAGATGGGTAAGTTCCTGAAGTGCAGGCACTTATTCTTCGGTGCGCCCTGGCACTCAGTGGAACACATTGGCAGTTATCATATACTTTTCAATTAACTCAGTGGTTCTCAACCTTGGCTGCACATTAGAATCACCTGGGAATCTTTTTAAAATCCTGATTTCTGGGCCTCATCCTCCGGAAATTCTGTTTCTTTGTTACTAATGTTGT
>NW_005355951.1:307810-313813 GCF_000412655.1 Myotis brandtii | reverse complement strand
GTAAAGGCAAAAATAAATGAATGGGACTATATCAAACTGAAGAGCTTCTGCACAGCAAAAGAAATGGACAACAAAACAAACAGACAGCCAACCAGATGGGAGATGATATTTGCAAACAGTAGCTCCGACAAAGGTTTAATTTCCAAATATATAAAGAACTCATAAAACTCAACACCAAACAAATAAACAACCCAATCAAAAGGTGGGCAGAGGACCTGAAAACACACCTCTCCCAAGAAGACATACAAACAGCCAATAGATACATGAAAAGATGTTCAACCTCACTGGCAATCAGGGAAATGCAAATCAAAACTATAATGAGATACCACCTCACACCTGTTAGAGTGGCCATTATCAATAAGACAAGCAATAACAAGTGTTGGAGAGATTGTGGGGAAAAGGGAACCCTCATTCACTGCTGGTGAGAATGTAGATGGTACAACCAGTATGGAAAGCAGTCTGGAGATTCCTCAAAAAATTAAAAATAGAGCTACCATATGACCCACCAATCCCACTCCTGGGTATTTGGAAACAGCCCGAAAAATTCGAAATCATGTATTCACAAAGATATATGCACCCCTATGTTCACTACAGCATTATTCACAGTGGCCAAGACTTGGAAACAGCCAAAGTGCCCTGCAATAGAAGACTGGGTAAAGATGTGGTACATATACATGATGGAATACTACTCAGCCATAAGAAAGGATGAAATAGCATCATTTACAACCACATGAATGGACCTTGAGAACTTTATGCTAAGTGAAATAAATCAGTCAGAAAAAGCAAAGAACCGTATGATTTCACTCATATGTGGGATATAAAACTGAAACTTACTAACACAAGCAGCAGAGTGGTGGTTTCCAGAGGGAAGAGGGTGGGAGGAGGAGGAGGTCCTAATATGAGGTGACAGGAGAAGACTTGACTTTGGGTGGTGGGCACATGGTGCAATATGCAGATCTTGTAACATAGAACCCACACCTGGAAACCCATCTGTTCATGTTGACCAATGTCACCCCGAACAATGTAATAAATAACATTTTTTAAATTAAAAATTGTATTCTGCCGTTTTTGGATGGAATGTTTTATAAAAGTTAAATATGACCTATTGGTTGAGGGTGTTATTCATTTCTTCTGTTTCCTGACTCATTTTCTGCCCAGTTGTTCTTTCAGTTGTTGAGAGAGGGATGTTGAGTCTCTAACTGTAATCATGGATTTGTCTATTTCCCCTTCCGGATGTATCTATCTCTGCTTTATGTATTTTGCAGCCCTGTTGCTTGGTGCATGAACTCTTTTAACCCTTTTACCATAATTTTTTAAAAAATATATTGATTTTTTACAGAGAGGAAGGGAGAGGAAGAGAGAGTTAGAAACATCGATGAGAGAGAAACACCGATCAGCTGCCTCCTGCATGCCCCCCACTTTCCTGACTCATTTTCTGCCCAGTTGTTCTTTCAGTTGTTGAGAGAGGGATGTTGAGTCTCTAACTGTAATCATGGAATTGTCTATTTCTCCTTCTGGATGTATCTATCTCTGCTTTATGTATTTTGCAGCCCTGTTGCTTGGTGCATGAACTCTTTTAACCCTTCTACCATAATTTTTTAAAAATCTCCCTGTCCTTGCCATTTTCTTTTCTTTGAAATCTACATTATCTAGTGCTAATATGGTAACCTTGCTTTTTAAACATTAATGTTTGCATTGCACATGTTCTTCCATCTTTTCATTTGTGAGGCGGCTCCTGTCTCGGTCCTTTGGCTGAAGGGAGCAGCTTTGCTTGGGCTTCTGTCCTCACTCAGTGTTTCCAAGTTGCCAGCTGCTGCAGCACCGACTCTGGCGCCTACGAGGCCCAGGGGAAACTTAGCAACTCAGGGCCGTGTCGCCCCTCAGGTCCGAAGGTCTCCAGCAGGAGCCAAGGTTGGACTGCGCAGTCCGGAGCCATCACCAGGTCCTACCTGAGAACAGATCACAAGTCACACGGCTGCAGACAAACAACCGTGAGTGACCGCCGGGCATGCAGCAATCAGGGGGGCCGGTAGTCCCCAGCAGCCCGGGGGCAGAACAAGGGCACAGCGTGTCACAGCCTCGCTTTCCTGAGGCCCTGCGGTTGCTGCCTGAGCCGCCTGTCCTCCCCCTTATAGAGAAGCTACTGTGGCCGAGTTTTGATTCAACAGGAACCAACATGGCAGGCCAACTGTTCCCATATGATTCCCTCTCAATATCACTAGCCCTGGGGCAGCTGCATGATCAACCCAAACTCCAGAGGAAGAAACCGAGAGGCCAGGGCACAGCTCCTGGTCCCCCCTTGGGCACAGCTGGACACCCTGCAGTCCAGGCCTCTCCCCACTGCCCAGTCTCCTCTGGACAATTCAGAAAAGACCTTCATTGTGTTCCCTGATAGCACGCCCTCCCTTCTGTTTCCATTTCAGAGCCCTCAAGAGTGCAGACTTGACAAGAAAAGCACCTCCCCAGGAGGGAGCCAGCAGCTACTCCTGTGCTGCTCCGTCGGCCATGCCTACACTCAGAGCTCCTGTGCTCCTGTCTGCTGGTGGGTGCGGGAGCAGTAAAGGTGCATACGGCCACGCCCACACTCAGAGCTCCTGTGCTCCTGCCTGCCGGTGGGTGCGGGAGCAGTAAAGGCGCACACTGCCTTTGAGATGCTCTCCTGTGGGTCCTCGCGGACCCCTTAAGTCAGTGATCTCCTGTGTGTTCCTCACGTGAGACTTTAAAAAACCTTCCCTGCAAAAACTATTGTAAAAATTGAAAATATGCACAGTATATTAAGGCACGTCTCTCTGTGCCTTCCTTATGTGTCTAAACTTCCGGGAGAAACAGAATCATTTGCTTTATGATCTCTGAGGTCACAATGGGACATTACACTGCCTTATTCGAATTTGAGGGTGTTTATCACTTGGCTTGGGGAGGGGTGGACAGAAGTAAAACATAATTAAGTTATGGTTTTAAAATGTTCCTATTGCTTATTTGAGACAAATTCTCAAAAATATTATTTCTTAGGAAGAGAGCATGTGGTGCATGTGTACGTGAGTGTGAGTGTATGTGTGTGTGAGAGAGAAAGAGAGAGAGAGAGGAGAGAGAGAGAGATCTAAAATGGAAGTTGGGAGAGAATTCTAGAGCTAGTGCAACTGTTGACAGAAATGTTAGGTTGAACCACATGAAATTCCCAATTTTTATATGATTCAACATCATTGTATGAAAAGCGAAATCGATGGGAAGGGTGCAGAGGAAAGAGAGGGCAGCAGAGCAGGAGGACAGGAGTCCCACAGCTGTACATGTGATGGAGGCTCCCTTCAGGCCGGGCTTGGGCTGAGTTAGGGTATGGACTCGTAATAATGGTAAAGTTAGTTCCGGAATTTTCCTGGGACTTATTCAGGAAATACCAGGAGGATGAAGACATGAAAGAGCTCTAGGGCAGTGGTCGGCAAACTGCGGCTCACGAGCCACATGCGGCTCTTTGGCCCCTTGAGTGTGGCTCTTCCACAAAATACCGACTTCTGCGCATGGGCCACGAAGTTTTAATCGCACTGTACATGCGCGCCCACACGTAATATTTTGTGGAAGAGCCACACTCAAGAGTCTAGGGGATTCACTTACCCTGCACTGGAAGGATAATCGAAGGTCCAGTGGAAAAGGTCCCCAGGTATCCAGGGGTTTGGGGGCTGAGAGAAGCATCTAAACCTCAAGGGTAGGAATATGATGCAGGAAGAACACCATGTCCAAGACGGTCAAGCAGACAACAGTGCCTCAAGGGTAGGAATATGATGCAGGAAGAACACCATGCCCAAGACGGTCAAGCAGACAACAGTGCCTTTGAGATCACACACACACACACACACACACACACACACACACACACGCACGTATGCACGCACACACACATGCACATGCACACGCACATGCACACGCACACACCAAGTGTTCCGGCTAATGTGTAACCAGGACATGTAGTTCACACATTGTGTAAACCACGTCTCAAGATTCCCTCACTCCCGGGAAAGCCTGGTCCTGTGCGGGACAGTTCAGACAAAAGGGCAAGTGAAAGGTGACAGGGCAGAACCCAGAGCTGGGGGCTGAGAAAGAGGTGGCAGCCTTCTCAGTCCCACAGCCAGGGGGTTGAGGCAGCAGGGAATGTCATGCCTGAGAAACGGCCATGAGAGTTCCACATCCTGGACACCAGCTCCCCACCTGGGTAAAAATTAGATGCTTATACAGATATTGACCCAAACTGCTGGGTGGATCTACCGCGTCACTCCTGACAATTAATAGAGCACTTCAAACCGGCACAGCGAGTACAGACGGCCTGTACCCTGCTGCCTCGGACCTGCTCAAAATATCTTCCCTGGGGTCCCTCGGTAGGTAGCGGCTGCCCGTTCCAAGAATGTGTTTATCAAAAGGCCACTGGAAACTGTGCTTTCCCCAGAGCGCTGTTAGCGTGCAACTGGAGATAGCATGCTTGCCTCTATTTGGAGAGGCCGCTGACTATAAGGATCGCAGCCAAGGCCTCACCCCCCTCTGGGCCCGCTGCCAGCCGGGTCAGGCCCCGTCCATTTGCCCCTCCAGAGAGGGCGGGAGCTTTCTTTGTTGTTGCAGGAGCTGCAGATAAGGGGACCCCCGATTATAACTGCAAACCCTTCCCGGGAAGCGTGGGCCTTCAGATTCTCTTGAGTGAAAGTTGAACGTGGAGGAAGAAACAATCTAAGCTTCCCTGAGAGGCCGCAGGTCCGCCCTCCAGGGGAGCCCGCATGCAGACCCCCCAGGCTTTCCAGAATCTCTGCCCAGAGAAGGGAGCAGGCGGCGGCCCTGCAGGAGCTGGCAAACCAAAGGACAGTAAAGGTCACTCTGTGTTGGAATTTAAAAACTTCAAAATAAGGCCTCAGTGGGCTAATTTTTTTAGTGCAAGAAAGGGAGTCTTACCGTCACTGAACCAGGGGGATGGGCCACTGCTCTCCTTGCAGCTAGTCGCCTGCCGTTGGTGACTCAGGAGCTCTGATCTCAGCTTGGGTGCCATTGTCAAACCTGAGTCTGTGGACGTGTGACAGAAACCGCTATCATCTGGTCACTCACAGGCACAAAGCAACTGAAAATCCTGTGGGTTTCTCCTCTCCTCTGGTATTGCCAATAGCGCCAGCACTGTACCCCAAAGGGGCTTTAATTTCCATACCTCACTTCTTTGAGTGCAGAAGGGAATCCTTGACGAGTTTCCAGTCTCCACACACATGCCCCGTGGTCTGAAGGAGCTTCACTCTCAGCTCATGGCCTCTGAAGCCCCCTCAGCAAGGCAGCAAGCGAGACCCCTGCCAGTGGCTCAGGAGGAGCCCATGCAGCGGGGATGGGGAGAGCCACGCCCTGGATAGCAGGCGGTGGAAAGGTGTCTTAGGAGAGAGTTCAATCGCAATCACAGTTAAAACTGCATCTGAAATAGAAAGAGTGTGTTATACCAACAGACTGTGGAAAGCTGGTGTGGAAACACACTTCTGAGTCAAGAATCATAGTTACCTCCATGCTGTAGCTCTATGTCCAGCTTTCCTCTGCAGCCGCCGGCTGGAAGTCCGTCCAGGAACCCCTGGGCAAAACCAGGCTTGAGGGCCAGTTCTGTCACCAACGGCTTCTCTGTAACATTAGGCATTTTACTGCACCTCCCTGAGCCTATTTTCTCGTCTGAAAAAATAATCATAAAATTGTAAAGATTAGACAAGATAATCTTTGTAAAGAGCTTACACATCGTAAATGTTCCATGATGCCAGCTGTCCCCCCAGTCCTACATGTGACAGGGATAAGCCTTCCAGTCCAGGCAGACCTCTCCCTCCCCTCACTTCTGCAGCTCATTCCTCAGCCTCTGCCCACCAGCCGCTTCCCTCCTCTCCCAGTGCCCACTCTGTACTTCTTTTCCACGTGACAAACATCATGCTTTCTTCCAAGATGATCTCTGGCAAGAGAAACTGAAATGTTACACAAAGTTCAACCAGGAACATTTATTTTTAAGAACATTTT
>NW_005355951.1:307136-307751 GCF_000412655.1 Myotis brandtii | reverse complement strand
TCTCCTAACCCCCCTCCACCCTCCACCCCAGGCCCCCACCACCCTATGGTCTGTGTCCATGGGTTTTGCATATGTACATACAAGGTCTTTGGTTGATCTCTTCCCACCCACCCCACTCCCACCCCTTTCCCACTGAGATTCGACAGTCTGTTCCCTGCTCCCATGTCTCTGGATCTATTTTGTTTGTGAGTTTATTTTGTTCATTAGCTTCCACATATGAGTGAGATCATGTGGTACTTGTCTTTCTCTGACTGGCTTATTTCACTTAGCACAATACTCTCCAGGTCCCTCCATGCTGTTTCAAAAGGTAAGAGGTCCTTCTTTTTTACTGCTGCATAGTGTTGGATAGATACATACAAAATTAACAATTGATGACCAACTTACAGCATATACAAGAATAAACTCAAAATGGCTTAAATGTCAGTTGTGAAACCATAAAAATCCCAGAAGAAACCATAGGCAGCAAAATCTCAGACATCTCTCCTACCAATATGTTCATGGATACATCTCCTAGGGCCATGGTCAGCAAACTCATTAGTCAACAGAGCCAGATATCAATAGTACAACGATTGAAATTTCTTTTGAGAGCCAAATTTTTTAAACTTAAACTATATA
>NW_005355951.1:295079-306913 GCF_000412655.1 Myotis brandtii | reverse complement strand
ACATATTTGGCAATGATACATCTGATAAGGGATTAGAATCCAAAATATATAAGGAACTCATACAACTTAACAAAAGGAAGACAAACAATCCAATTAAAAAATGGGCAAAGGACCTAAATAGACACTTCTCAAAAAGGAACATACAGATGGCAAAGGGACATATGAAAAAATGTTCAAAGTCACTGATCATCAGAGAGATGTAAAATAAAATGACAATGAGGTACCATCTCACACCTGTCAGAATGGCTACCATCAACCAATGATAAGTGCTGGTGAGGATGTGGAGAAAAGGGAACCCTAGTGCACTGCTGGTGGGAATGCAGACTGATGCAGCCATTATGGAAAACAGTGTGGAGTTTCCTCAAAAAATTAAAAATAGAACTGCCATTTGACCCAGTGATTTCACTTCTAGAAATATATACTAAGAGACCCAAAACACCAGTCAGAAAGAATGTATGCACCCCTATGTTCATAGCAGCACAATTTACAATAGCTAAGATCTAGAAATAGGCCAAGTGCCCATCAGTAGATGAGTACATAACATGCTTTTTAAATGTAGTACCAGGCATTTAAAACTCAATTAAGATTGAATTAAAATGGATCAAAAATGGATTTAGTTTTCTTTTTCAAAGTTGATTTTGGCTCATATAAAATAAGAAATAGCTGATTGTGCTGAGGAATATAGGGGATTTAACTAAGCCTTCTGAACTCTTAAAATTTTTGCATGTAGACTTAAGAAAAATCTCTGACATAAAAGGCAGAAACTAAACCAAACAGGAAAACAAGCTGATAAGAAATAGAGAAATAGAGAACTAGGAGGACAGTTTGAAAAATGACTAAAATTAAAGTTTGAGAGATAAGGGAAGATATTGTATTTGTGCAAAAAGAACAGAATTGAATAAAACGGAGCACGCAAAGACCAACACAGAGCTCTAAAAGCTAACTTGTGGTAGCAAAAATGAACAATTAGTTAGAATGGTTGAAAGTTACAGATTTGATAAAGCTCATAAAAAATAATAATAAAACTAAAAGGAGGAACAATAAGAAATAAAAAAGTAAAAATATAGTGAATCCATTCAAGATAATAAGAGAGAGCAAACAGAGTAAATGGAGTAAACGGAAAAAATAATCAAAGAGCTAACACAAGAAATTTTACCAGAATTGAAGCAGACATATTTTAAGACTGAAAGAACCCTAAACGGTTTAAACCAAGACTCTTCCTTGTAAACTTTCAGAAACCTGAGGACAAAAAGAAATCCTAAACACTTCCAAAAAGAAAAAAAGAAAAATCAGCCAGGCAACATTCAGTGGACCCAGATGAGGATGGCATTGCATTTCTCAACAGAAAACTGGAACTTTGAAGACAATGGAAAAATATCTTCAAGATCCTGAGGGAAAATTATTTCCATCTTAGAATTCCATTCCCAGCCAAATAGTAGGCATTCAAGGTCTCAAAGATTTTACTGCCTATGGACGCTTTCTCAAGAAGCTATGTGAGAAATGGGTTGCACCAAAATGAGTAAATGTTCCAAGTAAGAGGAAGGCATGGGCTCTATGGATAAAGAGATCCAACCCAGGAGAGAGGGAAAGGAATTCTCAAGATGAAAGTGAAGGGAAAGTCTTCTGCAGCAGAATGTAATCAATGCAGATTGCAGCAGGATGACGAGTAATCACTGGAGTAATCAAGAGGAATGGGATTCCTTCACTGGGTGCAAGCTTGAGGTAGATGACCTCTAAGATCCCTTCCAATTTCCGGAGTCTTCAAATAACATTGATTTCAGCTCCACCAAAGTCAGAATCTCGGGAGTCTTTCTTCACAGCCAATGGCCTCTACATCCTTATCTCTCTCAGGTAGATGAATAGAAGGGGACCAGGTGAGGGAAGAAAGTTTGGCTACAAGGGAGTACTCACTTTTGCCAATAGCTCTGAGTGAGTTCTCAAATGTTCTAGAATAAGACCAATTACTTCTTAGATCAATTAAAGCAAAAGCATGGGTAACAAAAGCAACATGAAATAGGTCAGAAGAAAGAAGCAAGAAAGTTTCTTCCCGTTCAAACTTTCCTCATCTTGAAGTGCTTGCCATTTCCACCTAGCCATTATCACCCTATCAGGATCTATAGAACAGAAAGAGTTGGGGAGAAGAGATCAAGGAAATCATGAGTGAGAGGGTTGCCGCATTGCATGACTCCTGGGGACACCATTTACCTCATAGTCAGGGAGTGAGGCCCTCTGGTCTTGAGCAGTGCACAGTCTGCCCAGCAGGCTGTGATGATCCTGGTGAGACCAGAATGCTGGCCAGATGAGGGTTTCTTTAATATCTGCTCAGAAATGAGGAGGGAGAGAGCAATATCAGAGTCCCAGAAAAACAACAGCAATGGTAACAAACAGCTACCATAAAACATTCAAGTTTAAGAGCTCTTACTTGCTAGAGGGTTCTGCTATATTGTACCTATCCCAATCTCAGGTTGGTTGTACATGTAGGGCCAGCATACATACACACCTGTGTCATTTTTCTAATGAGTAAATATCTGATGTGCCTTAGCCTTCCAAATGGTAGGTAATGAGAAACCTGATGGCCGTGTTTTCGTGTCCCTTGCCCGGTGGTTCCACTATAAGGAGAAAAGCAAGTGGAGTTAAGAGGGAGGTGGATAATAAGGAGGAGGTGGGACATCGAAGGACAGAGGAGCTGACAGCTGCGAGGAGGTGGTGAGCATGTGTCAGGGCAAATGCAGACTGACTGCTCACACCTGTCTATTTTTGTGCGCACTTAGCTGTTGTGTCACTGAGCTTGGAGAGCATCGGTGCCCAGAGTCCCAAAAGCCTATTTCAAGAGACTTCATTGCAATGACTGATATCAGTAACATGCAAATTTTGCCAAATGGCTTAACAGAAAGAGGTCTGCAGCAGCTTTCCTCATTGGAAAAGCAGAAATATAGCCTCACTGTTAGTGCAGACTTGATGGGGAGCTAGTGAGAGGATCATCAGAAAGACCCCAGGGAGCAGGCTCGCTGTGTCCTGGATCTATTTTTCACCTCTCTACTCCTTCCCCGGTGTGGGCTAAGCACCTCTTGTTTTTATTTTCCTGTTACTTTTTAAGCTTTTCTTGGTAAGAGGTCTCTACTTTGGGGGCAAAGGATTTATATTCATAAGAAGAAGTGAAAGTAGAAGAGAGAGCCTTGCCCTCCCTCCAACCCTCTGGCTGAAGATGACAAGAGGGGTAATTGATGAGTTCTGGAGCCTCCGGCCGCGTGGTGGTGATTTGATCAGCGTAGTTTAGAGGACACTGCATTCTCTTCCTGGAATAGGCCACTGACCACAATGTTCCTCTGTTCGTTAATAGTTTCTCATGTTCCATGAACTTCTAATCACAAAACTGAGTTTGCCAGGTTCACTTTAGACTTGGATACAGGGCCTACTTCTTATCAAAGCACAAATGAAGCATGAGGGTGCCAGTCACTAACCGTATGGCAGACTTGGACTTTAAGTCCTGCCCAGTCAAGGGCTCTCTGCTAATGATGACTTCTGCTGCACAGGCAACGTGGAGGCCTTGAGGAGTGAGTAGCGTCCAACATGGGAGAAGAACCATTGGGTCGATTTCATGACACCAGAGACTGGACAGTCCAGTTTCTCTCACTCATCCACATGCCACATCAAGCAGGGCCTCGGGCTGGAGGCAGGGAAAGCATGGTCCTGGCAGGTGGTGTCATAGGGGCTGAACGCCGAGGCCACGCATGGACCTCAGGCCCTGCCAGACGGCCTCAGACCACAGCCGAGGAAAACACTCTTGACCAGAAAAGGCTTTGCTGCCCCACATAAAACTGACGTGACTCAAATCAAATACTTGGAAAGTAAAGGGAACACAAAACAGGATTTGAATGATTGTGGTTAGAAAAATAACTTCAGGATGATTGGCCTGTGTGTTCAGAAGACTCCGAGGGGCTAAAGAATGCAGTCGATTCCAGGAAGACGGATAGAAACACACATTCCTTTAGAACACCCAACTGCAAGTCTCATTTGTTTTCTTGGAACCGAAAATATGTAGAGAGAGCTCATCCTCTTTGAGGCTGGAAATCAGAGAAATGCTCCAAGGTTACAGTCAGAAAAGACACATGAGAGAATAGAAGAACATCTAATACTCATTAGCCTGTCATTTCTAACACATTCTAACTTTAAGCCAACAAGAAGCAGGCTTGTGAATGAGTACTCTCCTGAAGAAGTCCTCCCAGGGGCCTCACACGGTACCAGCCCCATAATGGAACGTAGGCACCCTCACAAGGGGTCTGGATGGTCGTGTAAATCAATCAAGCCAATCAGGGTACAGCAGGGAGTGTTGGGGACCAGGGGAAGTTGGCAAGTGCGCGCCCTCCTTGGCGCCGATGTCTTCAGGAATGCTCAAAGGTCCACTGTGGACAGATCTGCTTCAAGAGGGACTAAATATACAATTTTATGTAAAGTCTCATAAGGTTGGCAAGGTATTTTTTAACAATTTATTCAGACTAAAAAAATGTGTACTGTCTGGATCCTGTCCATGGACCTCTGCTTTACAATTTCTGATCTATAAAAATAACCTACAACCTCCCTGACCGATGGCTCAGTTGGTTGGAGCATCAACCCATACACCAAAGGTTGTGGGTTTGATTTCCAGTCAGGGCACATACCTAAGATGCAAGTTCTATCCCCCGTCAGGTCGTGTACGGGAGGCAACCAATTGGTGTTCATCTCTCACGTCGATGTTTCTCTCACTCTCTAAAATCAATCAAAACATATCCTCAGGTGTGCATTTAAAATAACAAAATGAATTAAATAATCTACAACCTATAACTTTGTAAGACAAGATATATATCTGAGATACGACATAAAAATGCAATTATAGCGTTTTGACAATGGATTACTTAGACTTCAAATCAACCCAATTTTTGGATGAGAAACTGAGTCTCAGAGAATGAGCAAGTGCCCTGTGAAGTAGCCGGGCATAGGATGAGAATTAGAAGCTCTGTGTTCTGACATCCAGCCCAGCACTCCTCCCTCGACACTTTGCCAGATATCGACACCTCAACTTAGACACTGTGCCCTTCTCTTCTCAAAACCAGCTGGTGGCTGTGCCCATCCCTTTATCCTCCATCCGCTTTATATCTTCATTACAAGAAGGACTTGGTGGAATTTCACTGACTGATGAGAGCATAAGAACGTTAGCTGGGGAAGGAGGAGGCTGTGGGCAGCACTTCCCACAGGGGGCGTAGTCCTAGGCCGCAGCGTGCCCTTCCCTGTAGCACCTACGTTTGATTCCTACCCACAGACTCAATCAGGGTTTCACCTCTTCCACAGAGTCCTCTGGCCACCGAGCTCAATGTGATCTCTCCATCCTCTAACCCTCCAGATGTTTTGCAAACCACTCACGCGGCACTACCTCTCCAAGGAGATGCTTTGGCTGAGCATTAGAGTCACCTGGGAGCTTGGGCTCCACCCCCATCCAGTCACTCAGAATCTCCAGGATCCAGGTTGTTCCCAAGTGCAACCAAGGTTGAAACCTCTGAACTAATATGTAAGCCATTTCAAGATGGCAAGGCCTAGGAGTAGGACCATCTACATAATTTGCAGGGCCCGGTGTGAAATGGAACTGGAGGCTCCTGTTCAGAAAATTCAGAATTGCAAAAAGCTGACAGCAAAGTGCTAAATCCTTCTAGATCCGGAGCCGTCTACACCTGGGAAGGCTGCACACCTGTGCCAGCAGTGGCCTTGGACAGAGATGGATTTCAACAAACAAGGTGTGGATTGGTGAGGGGTAGGAGGGATAGAGTCCACTAGCATTTAGCAGACTTAAACTGAGCAGAAAAGCACAGGCAAGCACTTCAAAAGCTGGATTCAAAAGGAAGTTTGGGGAAAGTGTAGAGGTGGGCATTTCAAAAATGAAGACTTCTTTGTAAACAGTTTTTAAATAATTGAGCTATAAAGTGCATGCAGTAAAGGGTGTAAGTCTTAAGTCTGATAAATTTTTCATGTGTAACCACTCATGTGTAATAGAGTAACCACTACCCAGACCAAAACGGAACATCTTTGGCCCCTAAGCAAATCAAGTCCCCCTCACTAAAGCCATAGTGCTGACTTCCCTCACTGTGTAGTCATGTTGCCTTGTTCTCAAACTCCATAAAAGGGTATTATGCACTCTTACGATCAGTGTGTTAAGGTTCATATATGTTGCATGTATCTGGGTTTGCTCTTTGTATTGCTGTACACATTTTATCCCACACTTGATCCTTTCTACTACTGCCGGGCCTTCGGGGTGCTGCCACTGTGGGGCTACCACGTATAAAGCTGCTATGAGCATTTCGTACTTGCCTTTTAGTGAAAAGCGTGCACATGTTGGGATTTACCTCTGACTGGGATTTCTGGGCCATAGGACAGTGATATGTTTCATGTACAGTATCTGGGTTTGCTCTTTGTATTGCTGTACACATTTTATCCCACACTTGATCCTTTCTACTACTGCCGGGCCTTCGGGGTGCGGACACTGTGGGGCTACCACGTATAAAGCTGCTATGAGCATTTCGTACTTGCCTTTTAGTGAAAAGCGTGCACGTGTTGGGATTTACCTCTAACTGGGATTTCTGGGCCATGGGACAGTGATATGTTTCATGTACACATAGTTTTAAAGTATACATAGCTGTACCGATTTACACACCCACCGGCGTGCAGGGGAGTCTGGCTGTGCCACATTCTCTCCAATGCTTGGTATTGGCAGTTTGTCTGACGTTAGCTCTTCCTCTAAGTGTGTGTCGGTATCTCCCAATGGTTTCTGTTTTCCCCTGACTAATGATGTTGAGCTCTCTCTTTTTTTTCAGGAAAAGTATAGGCCTTTTGGATATCCTTTTTTTTGTAAACTCTTTCCCATTCTTAAAAAGGACTTGTCTGTCTTTCTCTTATTAACTTGTAGAAGTTAAACTATATTTTAATACTTATCTTTATCAGCTATATGGTTGCAAATATCTACTCCTAGTCTGTGGCTTGATCTTTACAATCTCTACATAGTGTCCTTAATTGTTCATTTTAATAAAGGCAAGTTCTTCCATCTTCTCTTTATTGGTTTGCATTCCAGTTTAAGGAAGCTTTGCCTAACCCAAGGGTCATAAAGATATTCTACTTTTTTTTAGAGAACCTTTGCTGTTTTGCCCTTTTCATTCAGGTTTACAATCCACCCAGAACTGACTGTTTTGCTTGTGGTGTTGGAGGCCCAAGCTCAAGACTTTTCCTTAATGACCCAGTACCATGTTTGAAATGGCTATTTGTTTACCACTTCATTAAAACCGCAACTTCATTGTAAACCAGTGGTCTTTTGGTGTGAATATGTTTGGTTTGTCCCATTGGTTTCTTTGTCTATTCTTGTATAAATACCACATTTAAAAACTACTACAGCTTTATAAGAAATATTGATACCAAGGAGAGTAATATCTCTGATTTGTTATTTTGTTCTGGGGAGTTTTTCCCCCAAAATTGTCTTGACTCCTCTTGGCCCTTTGCTTTTTTGTGTAAAATTTTAAAATCTATCTTGGCAGTTTCTACAGAGAATCTGTTGGAATTTTACACAGCATTGGATTTAATTTGTAGAGACTTGTCTATTTATGGGGAGTTGAATTTAGAGCATTGTCATCTTAATAATATTCATCTTCCAATCCATGAACACTTGTTTAAGTCTTAATTTTTCTTAGCAATGTTTTGTAAAATTGTGTGTATAAGAATTGCACATTTTAAATTAGAGTTATTAATGGGTTTTTTAAATGTTTTTGATGTTTCTAAATGTTATTGTTCCCTTTAATTTCATTTTCTAATTGTTTATTGTTAGTAGAGAAATACAATACCTTTGTATGTTGATTTTATATTCAGTGATCTTGATAAACACTATAAATTATAATATTTTATCTATAGAGTTTTGAATATTTACATATATACTCCTATCATGTGAGAGGAATTCACAGTTCTGTTTATTCTTCCTGATATTTATAACTATGGTTCCTCTGTCTTGCTTGTCACTCTGACTAGGCCTTGTAGTGCAATGTCAAATGAAGTCGTGTTGGTGAGCATCCTTGTTTTATCAAATTCAGGAAGGGAACATTCAATATGTCACCATTACTTATAATATTGACTGTAGGTACTTTATCAATTTTAAGAAAATTTTTCTCTTTTTTTTTTGAGAGTTTGTGTTTTTTTTTAAATCATGGTTAGGTGATGAATTTTACAAAAGCTTTTTGAGGCATTATTTGAGATGATCATATGGTCTTATTCTTTACTCAATTATTATAGCGAATTATATTGATTTATTTTCAAAACATTTCTTTATTCCTGGAATGCACCCTACTTGGTCTGCTCTATTATTTTTTTAAGTATCACTGTATTCAAATTGTTGATATTTTATTGAGGATTTATGAGAGCTATTGATCTGTGACTTTTCTTTGTGTAACATCCATGTCAGGGGTTGATATAGGGCAGTGATGGTGAGCCTTTTGAGCTCGGCGTGTCAGCATTTTGAAAAACCCTAACTTAACTCTGGTGCCGTGTCACATATAGAAATTTTTTGATATTTGCAACCATAGACTTATATTTTTGATATTTATTTTATATATTTAAATGCCATTTAACAAAGAAAAATCAACCAAAAAAATGAGTTCGCGTGTCACCTCTGACACGCGTGTCATAGGTTCGCCATCACTGATCTAGGGTCATGGGGCCGAGGGCAGGAGTGGAGAGGAGCTTCTTGCCCTGGAGTTTCGGTCTGGCAGGTGCTTGTTAATTTTATGAGACTTCAAAATATGAACCTTTGTCTTGATTTTCTTTATCATGTGTTGTTTTATTTTTTTTCATGTCATTGATTTTTGCTCTTACTTCATAACTTCCATTCTTCTATTTAGAGCGTAAATTTTCTGCCCTGGCTGGGTAGGTCAGTTGATTTGAGAGTTGTCCTGATACACCAAGGTTTCGGGTTCCATCCCAGGTCAGGGCACATACAAGAATCAACCAATGGACGCATGAATAAGTGGAAAAACAAATCTATCATCTCTCTCTCTCTCTCTCTCTCTCTCTCTTTCTCTCTCCTTCCTCTCTCTCTAAAAATCAATGATTTTTTTTTAATAGAGCGTTCAGTTTCTAACATTTCTGCCTTTTTAATATATGCATTTCTCCCAGGCATATTTGGTTTATGTTTGATAATCATTTAGTATCTTCTTGAAATAGAGGCTTAAATTGTTGATTTTCAGTCTTTCTGCTCTTCTGATATATGCAGTTAAGGCTGCATACTTTCCTCTGAACATTGCTTTAGCTAAAACCCATAGGTTTTGATATGTTGGATGTTTATCCAACATATTTCTAATTTCCTTTCTAGTTTTCATTTTACCTACATATTATTTAGAAATATGTTTTTTACCTTGTAAATATATGTAGATCTTTCATTTATCTTTCTCTTCTTAATTTCTAGTTTAATTCCACTGTGGTCAGAGAACATACTGCATATGATTTCAGTCTTTTGAAATTTGTTGAGGCTTACTGTATGGCTCAGAATATGGTCTTTGTTGGTACATGTTCCTTAGGCCAAGAAAAATATTATATTCTGCTATTAATGTTTGCAACATTATGTATATTATATGTGTATGTATATATAATATATGTTATATGTTCATCATTATATTAAACTAGAGGCCGGTGCATGAAATTCGTGCAGGGGGGTGGGTTCCCTCAGCCTGGCCTGCACCCTCTCACAATCCGGGACCCCTCAGATGTCCAACTGCCGGTTTAGGACTGATCCCACAGTGATCCCTGCAGGATCAGGCCTAAACTGGCAGTCGGACATCCCTCTCGCAATCTGGGACTGCTGGCTCCTAACTGCTTGCCTACCTGCCTGCCTGCCTGATCGCCCCTAACCACTCTGCCTGCTTGCCTGATCACCCCTAACCACCCTGCCTGGCTGATCAGCCCTAATCATTCTGCATGCCTGCCTGATTACCCCTAACTGCTCACCTGCCTGCCTGATCACCCCTAACTACCCTGCCTGGCTGATCAGCCCTAATCATTCTGCATGCCTGCCTGATTACCCCTAACTGCTCACCTGCCTGCCTGATCACCCCTAACCACCTCTGCCTCAGCCCTGCCCGCCGCTGCAGCCACCTCTGCCTCGGCCCCCATTGCTGTAGCTTCATCGGAAAGGTCATCTAGAAGGATGTCTGGAATGATGTACGAAAGGTTGTTCAGCTCTCTGGTCTAATTAGTATATTACACTTTTATTATTATAGACTAGAGGCCTGGTGCACAAAAATTTGTGCACTTGGGGGGTCCCTCAACCCAGCCTGTGCCCTCTCGCAGTCTGGGACCCGGGGATGACCACCTGCTGGCTTAGGCCCGCTCCCCGGAGGATCAGGCCTAAGCTGGCAATCAGACATCCCTCTGGCAGCCCAGGAGCCCTCGGGGGATGTCCACTTGCCAGCAGGGAGCAGGCCTAAGCTGCAGTCGGACATCCTTAGTGCTGATGAGGAGGCAGGAGAGCCTCCCACCACCACCGCTGTGCTGGCAGCTGGCAGCCTAGCTTGTGGCTGAGCAGAGCTCCCCCTGTGGGAGCTCACTGTCCACCGGGGGGCAGCTCCTGCATTGAGTGTCTACCCCCTGGTGGTCAGTGTGTGTCATAGTGACCAGTCATTCCCAGTCTTTCTGCTGTTAGGGTCAATTTGCATATTACCCTTTTATTATATAGGATAGGTCAAGTTGAATCTTTTACATCCTTACTGATTTTGTGTCTGCTGTAATAGCCTCTGAAAAATGTTTGTCAAAACCTCTACTAGTATGATTGTGTGTTTGTCTATTTCTCCTTTAGTACTGTCACTTTTTCTTTACATATTTCTAAGCTATACTAATCAGTGCATGAAATATATGATAGTTATATTTTCCTATTGAATTAATGTTTTTATCATTAAGAAGTATTCATCTTTATCTCTGATAATTTACTTTTCTTAAAGTTTTCTTTATCTGTTGATAATTTATCTATCCTAGCTTTACATTGGTTAGATCATGCTCAGTATCTGTTCTATCCATTTACTTTCATCTTATCTGTAATGTTATATTTAAAACATGTCTTTTATAATCAGCATATACTTGTGTTTTTAATCTAATCTAATATTTTTGTCTTTTAATGTGAGTATTGGTCCATTGGCATTTAATGAAATAACTGACATAGTTTTAAATCTATCATCTTAATAATTTCCTTTTTATGTTTTTATTGATTTCAGAGAGAGGAAGGGAGAGGAAGAGAGATAGAAGCATCCTATCTAATAAAAGACAAAAAGGGTAATTGACCATACCTTCGCTACACTTCCCATTGGCTAATCAGGGCGATATGCAAATTAAATATGAGATATGCCAACTAAGATGGCGGCCGGCAGCCACGCAGCTGAAGCAAGCAGGAGGCTTGCTTGCTCCAGTGATGGAGGAAGCCAAGGTTCCCCAGCCCGGCTCTGAGCTCCGGAAGCAACATAGTTTCAATTATAGAAGCTAACCAAACCCAGATACCTGCTTTCAGCCAGCCACAGCCTCAGAGCTGGAGCCGGCTCTCAGCTCCAGTGACAGCTATAGAAGGTAAATAAATCACAGAATTAAAAAAAAAAAGAAAAAAAAGGAGAGGCTGGGAGCTTCCGTCGCCGGGGGGCTTGGCCAGCCTGAAAACAGCCCTCAGCCCCTCACCCAGACTGGCCAGGCACCCCAGTGGGGACCCCCCACTGTAAAGGGGGTGTGGCCAGCCTGAAAACAGCCATCAGCCCCTCACCCAGGCTGGCCAAACCTCCATGGGGTGAGGGTCCCCACTG
>NW_005355951.1:288302-294463 GCF_000412655.1 Myotis brandtii | reverse complement strand
CGAGTGCACACATTTTTGTGCACCGGGCCTCTAGTCAATTATAAGAGAGAATCATGGATCAGCTGCCTCCTACATGCTCCCTACTGGGTATCGAACCCACAACACAGGCATGTGCCTTGACCTGGAATTGAACTGTGACCTCCTGGTTCATGGGTGGATGCTCAACCACTGAGCCACACCAGCCAGGTTTAATAATTATTTTTTATTGTTCCCTCTTTGTTTCCTTATTTCTCCCTTATATATTTACTTATTAATCAAGCATTTTTATTATTCTGTTTTAATCTATCAGCCTATTACTTATACATTTTAAATTATTATTTTAGTAATTAATTATGATATTAAAAATACATCCTTGACTTAGTAAGTTTATCTTAAATTGGTACTTTTACCAACTCCCTGAACAGTGCAAAAAGCTTAAAACAGTTTAACTTTCCTTTACTCCACATGCTCACCAACACTTGTTTGTTGATTTATTCTGACAGGTGTGAGGTGATATTTCATTGTGGTTTTAATTTGCATTTATCAGATGATTAGTGATGTTGAGCATCTTTCCATATGTCTATTGACCATATGTATGTCCTCTTTAGAGAGGTAGCTATCAGGTCCTTTGCCCAGTTTTTAATTGGATTGTTTGGTGGGTTTTTTGTTGAGTTGTATAAGTTCTTTATAAATTTTGGATATTAACCCCTTATCAGATGTTTCAATGGCAAATATGTTTGCACATTCAGTGGATTGTCTTTTCATTTTGTTGATGGTCTCCTTTGCTGTGCAAAAACTTTTTAGTTTGAGATAGTCCCATTTATTTATTTATTTATTGTTTACTTTGCCCGATGAGATATATCAGAAAAAAAATATTGCTATGAGCAATTTACTGCCTGAGATTTTATTGCCTATGTTTTGTTCTAGGATTTTTATGGTTTGAGTCTCACATTTAAGTCTTTAAACCATTTTGAGATTGTTCTTGTGCATGGTTAAGAAGATGGTCTAGTTTCTTTTTCTCTTCTTTATTTTTTTCATGTATCTGTCCAATTTACCCAACACCATTTATTGAACAGACTATCCATCCACATGTGGCTGGCAGTAGTAGAGCCAGACCTTGCAGGCAGGTCTGCCTGACACCTGAGCTGATGACCTTAACCAGGACATTACACTTCCTCCTGCCTCCTTCTGCTCTCAGTGTCTGGCTGAAGCCTGACATCATGAAGATCCACTGTCATTCAATTTTTATTAAAATTATTAAAGTTTCTTTGCATCTATATTTGAATTGTGTTATGGGTTGAATTGCGTCCCCCTCCCCAGATTTATACATTGAAGTCCGAATTTAAGTCCCAGTACCTCAATGTGACAGTATTTAAAGATAAGGTCTTTGAACAGGTAATTACAATTAAATGAGGTCATTAGAGTGGCCCCTAATCCAATATGACTGGAGTTTTTATAAGACGAAGAAATTAGGTGTCCCTCTCAAAAGTCATATGTTGAACCGTACCCCCGAATGTGATGGTACTAGGAGGCAGACCTTTGGCAGGTAACTAGGGTTAGATGGGGTCATCAGGGTGAAGCCCTCACGAATGGGATTAGTGCCTTTAAGAGAGTCATGTGAGAGCTTGCTTCTGCTCTTTATTCTGTCCAGCAAGTGAAGACACAAGGAAAACTTGGCTGTCTGAAACCTAGAGAGGGTTCTTACCAGAACTCAACCATGCGGGCAAGCTTCCAGCCTTCAGAGCTGTGAGAAATAAGTTTCTCTTGTCATCAAGTCTTTGATACTTCGTTATGGCAGCCAAAACTAAGACATTACGATAAAGACATACACAGAGGAAAAACCGTGTGAAGACACAGGGAGAAGACAGCTATTTGCAATCCAAGGAAAGACCTCTCAGAAGAGACGGACCCTGCCAACATCTTAATCTTGGACTTCTAGTCTCCAAAAGTGTGAGAAAATAAATTTGTGTTGTCTAAGCCACTGACTCTGTGGCACTTTGTATGACGGCCCTAGTAAACCAAGGATGTATTTAGTGTATGGCCCAGGCTTACTGATTTTAATTTCGCAAGTGATTTAGATCTAGTGATACATTGGAGACAAACTTCAAGCGAAAGCTCCATTCTGTCATGCTTACTGTAATTCTGTGTCCAGATACAAACACACAGACTGATTAAAGAATTAGTCCACTCGATCTCAATGCTTGAAGATCAAAAGATATGGGAATGATTACATTGCCTCCCAAACACAGCATGACCAGCTTGACCTTCTTGGCTATGCTTATGTCACTAGAATTAAAACAAAACAGCAGATCTGAAAGCAAATAAGGATGGACAGGAAGAAAGTCAGATTCACAGTCAGAAAGGGGGAGGGTGGTTGCCAGGCACCGGGCGAGGAGGGGATGGGGAGCTCGTGTTGAATGGGACAATGAACAGGTTCTGAGATGCATGGTGTTGACGGTCACAGTATATTGTGAATGCACTCAGTGCCACTGCCCCGTACACTCATGCACTGAGATGGCAAGTGGCAGGTTCTGTAGATTTTACCACAATAAGAAAAGTGTTGATGGGAAGCAGACTGGATTGCCTTTATTGATCCTTCGTGGTTCAGCCGATGCACAGGCGTCTGTGTGGCCTCTCGGGCCAGCACAGGGAGCGCAGATGCACCTGGTGCCAAGTGTATATTCTTCTAACAGTGCTCTTTGCACCAACCTAGTGAAGGCAACAGAGCAGCATTTTTTTCTTTCAGTTACTTAGAAATAGAGAAGTCAGTCAGCCCAGTGTTCTTGGTGGCTCTGTTTACTTTCCCTCTCAACGAATTCCTTCCTGTTCTGGGAAAAGGTAACGGACATTTTGCGTGTGTTTCCATGTTTTTCGGGCCTAAGGAATGTGATTGATGATGGCTAGAACTTAAACTGCCAACAAGTTCTCAGAAAAGGTATGTTTTTAAACTAAACACCACAATCAGAGTTCTTTCCGCAGGCCCTCTGTTACCCACATGGCACTAAATGCACCTGTGTAGTCAGAAATGTCAAGGCCATCAACGTGCAGCTGTGGCCTCCTCCCCTGCCCGCCCCTCTCCCAGGCCAGGGTGTCTGTGCTCACACGAAGAATGTTCAGGATGGGTTGACCTCAGTATGTTCTTCATAAAAATGAAATCTCAGCCCCACTTCAATGAATTTTGAGTCAAACTTTCCATGCCAGGGCTTCGGAAAAAGAATTTGGTGCCCAAATATTTTATGTGGTTTCTGGTCCAAGTCTTAGCCACACACCATAAGAGCTATTTTTATCTCATTTTATTGATCCAAGTGTGAACGCTGGAAGGTGGAGCCTAAGCAGACCCCGAGTATGAGCGGCTTCAGAGCCGTAGAAACGCCCTCGGGCTGCTTGGCCGAAGCGCACAGTGAACAGAACTTCTTAGTCATCTCTTTTCCATTCGATTCTAAAGTTGGGAGTATGGGCGAGGAGGGGATGGGGAGCTCGTGTTGAATGGGACGGAAGTTCTGCTTGGGACAATGAACAGGTTCTGAGATGCATGGTGTTGACGGTCACAGTATATTGTGAATGCACTCAGTGCCACCGCCCCGTACACTCACGCACTGAGATGGCAGGTGGCAGGTTCTGTAGATTTTACCACAATAAGAAAAGTGTCGATGGGCAGCAGACTGGATTGCCTTTATTGATCCTTCGTGGTTCCGCTGATGCACAGGCGTCTGCGTGGCCTCTCGGGCCAGCGCAGGGAGCGCAGATGCACCTGGTGCCAAGTGATTATTCTTCTAACAGTGCTCTTTGCACCAACCTAGTGAAGGCAACAGAGCAGCATTTTTTTCTTTCAGTTACTTAGAAATAGAGAAGTCAGTCAGCCCAGTGTTCTTGGTGGCTCTGTTTACTTTCCCTCTCAACGAATTCCTTCCTGTTCTGGGAAAAGGTAACGGACATTTTGCGTGTGTTTCCATGTTTTTCGGGCCTAAGGAATGTGATTGATGATGGCTAGAACTTAAACTGCCAACAAGTTCTCAGAAAAGGTATGTTTTTAAACTAAACACCACAATCAGAGTTCTTTCCGCAGGCCCTCTGTTACCCACATGGCACTAAATGCACCTGTGTAGTCAGAAATGTCAAGGCCATCAACGTGCAGCTGTGGCCTCCTCCCCTGCCCGCCCCTCTCCCAGGCCAGGGTGTCTGTGCTCACACGAAGAATGTTCAGGATGGGTTGACCTCAGTATGTTCTTCATAAAAATGAAATCTCAGCCCCACTTCAATGAATTTTGAGTCAAACTTTCCATGCCAGGGCTTCGGAAAAAGAATTTGGTGCCCAAATATTTTATGTGGTTTCTGGTCCAAGTCTTAGCCACACACCATAAGAGCTATTTTCATCTCATTTTATTGATCCAAGTGTGAACGCTGGAAGGCGGAGCCTAAGCAGATCCCTCAGAGCCGTAGAAACGCCCTCGAGCTGCTTAGCCGAAGTGCACAGTGAACAGAACTTCTTAGTCATCTCTTTTCCGTTCTATTCTAAAGTTGGGAGTACAAGGGAGCTTCCAGTGGGGCTAAAGCAGGGGGCCAGGGCTGGAGGAGTTCAGGCAAGGCCCCTGGCAAGGTGGTAATGGGCCCCCTGGTGTCCGCCCGCTGCCCCAGGGAAGCAGGCAGGTGCGGTGGAAGGAAGCCCAGCAGGACGCAGGAATGTTGGGTGCGAGGGGTCCTCCTCCCGCAGGTGTAGTCATTTGTGAACCTGGATTCTCTTGATCTCATTACAGTGCATGTTAGAGCGGCCCGTGTGGTGGAGCAGCTCGCTGAAATGGTCATTGGAGGATGGGGATGGTCGCCAAGGAGATGGGCGGGATGGCCGAGAGGTTAAGAACCTGGCTTCCAGGGTCTGAGCCCGAGTCTATAAAATGGGACTAGAGATGCTACCTCACTCATGAACTATCTGGTGGACGAGGAAATGCAGGTAAACACAGGTTAGAAGCTGGTGTGTGACAAAGCACGTGCCCCTTATTACAGCTGGTGCTACTCCCGCCGCTATGGGCCATGGGCAGCCCACCTGCTGTGAGTCAGCTGTTCACAGAGCCCTGCTGTGCACCCAGCACCCTGGGAAGTGCTGACAGGTGCATCCCTGGAAGATAGGTGGCCCTAGACCAGTGATGGTGAACCTTTTGAGCTCGGCGTGTCAGCATTTAGAAAAACCCTAACTTAACTCTGGTGCTGTGTCACATGTAGAAATTTTTTGATATTTGCAACCATAGTAAAACAAAGACTTATATTTTTGATATTTATTTTATATATTTAAATGCCATTTAACAAAGAAAAAATCAACCAAAAAAATGAGTTCACGTGTCAGAGGTGTCATAGGTTCGCCATCACTGCCCTAGACTGTGCAGACGATGGAAAGAAAATGCTGTACATTTTTAAAAAGGGTCTCGATGAACTGTATCAGAGTTCAGAGAACAGCTGGTCCTTAAGGGAGTGGTGGGTTTTGAGCTGCACCTTGAAGAGCAGGTGGGATTTGGAGAAGTGCTTCTGAGTGCACATGTAACCCCCTGCAGTCCCCCCTCCTCATGCTCACCTCCCTCATCTCGACATGCCAGGGCCACCTTCACTTCAGGACAGATGGCACCACCTTAAGGTGGAGACCCCAGGCAGGAGGTGAGAACCTGAGGCCCTAAGGACATGGTCTTGGTTGACGTTGGGCCGCCCATGGGATGTGAACATAGGAAAGGTATTTCTATGTCCCTATGTTCACCTGGTGGCTGGTCCTTTTCCACCCCTTTAATTTGTCACCAAAAAGATGATGCTGGAAAAATGTGATCTTATTCCCTCTGCTTCTTGTTAGCTTGCTCAGCAAGCCTAGGAATGCCAGTTATACGAAAATCTTTACCCAAAGAAGGCGACTCCTTCTTCTGATGCCTCTCCTCCTGTCTGCAGTTTGTCCTGTCAGTTTTCCATTCGGTAGATCTGTTTTCCCCTCTGCAGAACGTGTAGGTGACAGGCTTGATTCAGACCGGAGTGGGAAGCAGGAGGCTGGGTACATGAACGCTCGTGCCAGTTGGGCGAGGCAGAAAGCAGATGGCACCCTGAAAGAGGGTAATTTGCAGTGAGCTCAGTAAAAGGACTATTTTTTTTTTACTTTTGACAGTATTACAGATGTCCCTACCCCACCCTGCCTTTGCCCCCTTCCACCCAGC
>NW_005355951.1:284822-286764 GCF_000412655.1 Myotis brandtii | reverse complement strand
TTTTTTATCCACTCGTCTACTGATGGGCACTTGGCCTGTTTCCAGATCTTAGCTATTGAAAATAATGCTGCTATAAGCATAGGGGTGCATATGTTCTTTCTGATTGGTGTTTCGGGATTCTTAGGATTTAAAGGGTTGCTCACGGGGATGGTGCAACTCCTTGGGCCAGCAACAAGGGAAGGTGTTTGCCACCCAGGACCTAAAAGGACGAGGGAAGAAGTGACCCCCAGAGCCCAGAGAAAGGCCGTAGAGGGCCACCTGGGAGGCGCTGTGGCTTGTCGTATAGAAATACAAAATGAACAGCAGCACCTGCAGGGAGAGATCCGGGAAACAAATAAACACCACTCCACTCTCTCCGATCTCCCGCCAGGGCTCCCCGCTGGCCCAACCCACTGCAGCCCAAGTCGTGGCATCCACTGACCCAGCCCATGCGGGCCAGCCTCCCGGCTGCAGGGAGGGGTCTGGAGAGGGAGAAAAAATCTTCGTGCAGTGAGTTCGTGCGTTTCTTCATTCTATGAATACGACACAGGCTTTCCCTCTTGATGCAAATTAAAAAATAGCACTTGTTATATGATAGAATTCCGTATATGAACGGTCCATCTTCCACTTCCAGGAAAGAACAAACGATGAGCTGTTCTTAACATTCTTTCCTTTTTCCTGTTGGTTGACTTCCATGAAAATGCATACAATGAGAATGCATACGCATACTGTAAAATACACTTTTAGTACATACATAATAAATACTTATTGTTATGAAAGGAAACTAGAAAAAAATATTAAGAAAATAATAAAAATTGAAGCCAAGATGGTGACTCCAAGGGAGGCTAAGATCGCGTGGCTAAGGTACCCGAGGTTGTGATGAAGGCAGCGGAGTGGCAACTTGTGCGCAGTAGGTGGGAGATGGTGGTGGGGGACCGGGCACCAGCCCCCAGGTGTCAGAGAGCGCCCAACAGTGGAAGCGCCGTCTTTCAGTTCAGAATGTCTGCCAACAGCGGTCTCTTGCCCGCTGCGATGGTCATGCCTTTGCTCGGACTGGTCATGAAGGAACGCTGCCAGGCTGCCGGGAACCCCTACTTCGAGCACTTTAGAATTGTGGTGGCGGCCACCGGCATGGCAGTGGCCCTCTTCTCGTCGGTGTTGGCACTGGGCATCACTCGCCCAGTGCCCACCAACACTTGTATCATCTCGGGCTTGGCTGGCTGTGTCATCACGTATATCATGAAGCACTCGCTGAGGGTGGGTGAGGTCATCGAGGTCCTGTTGATCTTCGTCTACCTCAACATGATCGCTGTACCTGTGCTCCCCTGCTGCTTCACCACTGGGGAGGCGCTGCTGGTGTTGGGTGGCATCAGCTTCATGCTCAACCAGCTCATCAAGCGCTCTCTGACCGTGGTGGAAAGCCAGGGAGACCCGGTGGACTTCCTCCTGCTGGTGGCAGTGACGGGGATGGTCCTCATGGACATCATCTTCAGCACCCTCTTTGTCTTCATGGACTCGGGGACCTGGGCCTCCTCCATCTTCTTCCACCTGATGACCTGTGTGCTGGGCCTCGGCGTGGCCCTGCCCTGGCTCTATCGGCTCATCCGGAGGAACCCCCTGTTCTGGCTTTTTGAATTCCTCTTCCAGACAGAAACCCGCCTCTACCTCCTAGCCTACTGGTCTCTGCTGGCCACCTTTGCCTGCCTGGTGGTCGTGTACCAGAATGCCAAGCGGTCATCTTCCGAATCCAAGAAGCACCAGGCCCCCACCATTACCCGGAAATATTTCCACTTCATTGTGGTCGCCACCTACGTCCCAGGTATCATCTTTGACCGACCACTGCTCCACGTGGCCGCCACTGTGTGTCTGGCAGTCTTCATCTTTCTAGAGTATGTGCGCTATTTCCGCATTCGGCCCCTGGGCCACACTCTGCGCAGCCTCCTCTCCCTCTTCCTGGATGAAC
>NW_005355951.1:277696-283595 GCF_000412655.1 Myotis brandtii | reverse complement strand
GGGGATGCCCAGGCCAAGACGGCCCAAGCCTGCTCCCGAGCCTGCGGGGCGGCCAGCCGAGTCCCACCCTCCGTGAGGAGTGGTAGAGATGCCCAGTGTGTCCAGGGTCACGGGCCACACTGGGCCAGCCCCTCTCTCCTGCTCCAGGACTTGACCCTGCACTTTCCTGTTCCCTGGTGTCGTCTTGTCTTTCCTCCTCTCTCAGCACACAGATGATCCTGGCTTCAGCTGAAACAGAAAAGCAAGTAGCTAACAAAATCAACCCCTCCAAGGCCGATTTGGCTCAGTAGATAGAGCGTCGGCCTAGGGACTGAAAGGTCCCAAGTTCGATTCCGGTCAAGGGCACATGCCTGGGTTTGGGTTGGATCCCCAGTAGGGGGTGTGCAGGAGGCAGCCGATCAATGATTCTCTCCCATTGATGATGTTTCTATCTCTCTCTCCCTCTCCCTTCCTCTCTGAAATCAATAAAAATATTAAAAAACAAAACAACCCCCATCACTTCCCTGCTCTGCCTCCTGGCAGCAGTCCTCAGAGGCTGGCTCCGCCCAGGGTCCCACTCCCTCGCCTGGACTTGCATCACTGCATTCCCAGGGTCCCATCTCAAGGTCAGGCTGCCCTCTGCTTTCACCTCCACTTTCATATCCCACCCCTCCGCACCCCACCCCTCCGCACCCCACACCTCCACCTCCCACACCTCCACACCCCACACCTCCCCATCCCACATCTCCACCTCCCACACCTCCACACCCCACACCTCCCCATCCCACATCTCCACCTCCCACACCTCCACACCCCACACCTCCCCATCCCACATCTCCACCTCCCACACCTCCACACCCCACACCTCCCCATCCCACATCTCCACCTCCCACACCTCCACACCCCACACCTCCCCATCCCACATCTCCACCTCCCACACCTCCACACCCCACACCTCCCCATCCCACATCTCCACCTCCCACACCTCCACACCCCACACCTCCCCATCCCACATCTCCACCTCCCACACCTCCACACCCCACACCTCCCCATCCCACATCTCCACCTCCCACACCTCCACACCCCACACCTCCCCATCCCACATCTCCACCTCCCACACCTCCACACCCCACACCTCCCCATCCCACATCTCCACCTCCCACACCTCCACACCCCACACCTCCCCATCCCACATCTCCACCTCCCACACCTCCACACCCCACACCTCCCCATCCCACATCTCCACCTCCCACACCTCCACACCCCACACCTCCCCATCCCACATCTCCACCTCCCACACCTCCACACCCCACACCTCCCCATCCCACATCTCCACCTCCCACACCTCCACACCCCACACCTCCCCATCCCACATCTCCACCTCCCACACCTCCACACCCCACACCTCCCCATCCCACATCTCCACCTCCCACACCTCCACACCCCACACCTCCCCATCCCACATCTCCACCTCCCACACCTCCACACCCCACACCTCCCCATCCCACATCTCCACCTCCCACACCTCCACACCCCACACCTCCCCATCCCACATCTCCACCTCCCACACCTCCACACCCCACACCTCCCCATCCCACATCTCCACCTCCCACACCTCCACACCCCACACCTCCCCATCCCACATCTCCACCTCCCACACCTCCACACCCCACACCTCCCCATCCCACATCTCCACCTCCCACACCTCCACACCCCACACCTCCCCATCCCACATCTCCACCTCCCACACCTCCACACCCCACACCTCCACATCCCACATCTCCACATCCCACACCTCCACACCTCCACACCTCCACATCCCACACCTCCACCTCCCACACCTCCACCTCCCACACCCCACAGCACTGCCTCCCACGCTGGGGACACTGCCTCGCTGGGCCTTTGAGACTCCACCGTCCCTGGTTCCCCTCCTCTCTGCCCTGCCATCCATCACCAGGGCACGCCCTCTCTATGATTCCCAGTAGATGCTGGAGCACAGGCAGTGTTGTCCTACGTGTACTGTGTGTTTCCTGTGCACCCTCACCTTGTCCCTTCAAGGAAGCACTTCACAGCCTCTCTGTGGCACATCCAAATTGCCAGCATCACTATTCTTGCTCTTTCTGGCCATTTTTAAATAAAATAAGGGTGACTTTAACACAAGCACTGAGATACCAGTGGATGTGATGACTGAGCCGGCTGCTCATGATTGATGGGCAGAACGCCGTGGACATGCAGAGCAAAGGGGTGATCCGCACCCAGGGCCGTCCGGAGCAGGAGGGCCGAGGTTTCGTCACATCACTCAGAATGGTGTGCCATCTCACACCTGCTGACATTTTGCATTTAATATTTTCTGACCACAGCTGACTTCAGAAAGTGAAACCACAGGTAAGAGCTGACTACTATAAGGGGTTTTTGTCTCTCTGCTTAAGCTGTGAGCTCCATGGGGGGAAGGAGGGCTGATCTGGGCTGTTTTTTCTCTGTCCTGAGCATCCAGACCAGTGCCTGGCACTCAAGAACGTTCTGCTGGAAAAGACTGAGGAAATGGGCCACCGTTTAGGGTCCCAACAAAGCACCGAATTTCGTGTGAGTGAGCACGTAATCATGTATTGGTTTCCTACGGCTGCTGTAACAAATTACCACAAGTTTGCTTAAAGCAACAGAAATTCATTCTCTCACTGTTCCTTTAGAAATCAGAAGCCCGAAATCCAGATGCCAGCAGACCCAAGGCTGTAGGGAGAATCCTCCCTTCCCTCCTCCCCTCCCCGGTGGCTCCTGGCACTCCTCGGCTCAGTGAAAGCACAACGCCATTCTGCTCCATCGCCTTCTCCTGTGTCTGTCTGTGTCCAAATCTCTCTTTTCTCTTCACTTGATCTTAGTCAAAGGCGGAGAAGTGCTACTCCCCCTTTCTATAAAGACATCAGTCATTGAATTTACAGCCACACTAGATCCAGGACCTCAAAATGTTTCACTAACTACACGTGCCAAGACCCTATTTCCAAACAAGGCCACATTCTGAGGTTTCTGGTAGACATTGTTTTGGGGGAGCGACACTGCTCAGCCCACTGCAGTAAGTTTAGGTCTCCCGTGATATTTAGATGGTCTAGGTACCACCTACCAGAGACTCACCTATTGGGTTGCAAAGATCATTTTAGTTCTTCAAGTGTTTTTTATAAAGGAGACATTCTTAAATTGATGGGGCCAATAGAGATATGCCATTTTAATCAAAAAACTCAAACATGTACTAGTATAAATGGATTTTCTTATTTTCTTATGTGTGATTTTTCATTTTTGCCTTGAGCTCCTGTTGCACCTCATGGGAAGATCAGGCTAGACATGTTCAGTCTTTTCCTCAGTCATTTCAGATGGAAATAGATTGAGTTCTGATTCCCGCCCGCCACCATCTCTCCCATCTCTGTTTGCATTCAGAGCCTGGGGAGCTCTGTGAGCAGGGCTCTGGGCTCTGTCTGCACCCCTGGGGTAGCCATCAGGCCAGAGCACACAGACCTCCAGACCTCCTGGCCATCTGTCCCTGCCACAATACCACAATATGGGCAAGGACCCCACACCATCATCTGATGTCCTCGTGTTAGCTCGAACTATGCTGCCCTCTGCTCCTTCCTTCACTTTAACCAGGCCGGGGTGCGGGGCGGGGGAGAGGGTGAGGGGGATGGGTACTATTGGAGGTACCAAGCCCGGTGGATGGGAGACAGGCCAGTTCTGCCAAAGGCTAAAGGCGTGTCTCCTGTGGAGCACCATTGTCCATGGTGGTGGTGCTGCTGCTGGTGGTGAGGGGAAGGGTTCAAGTCAAAGCAAGATTCTTTTACTTAACATTTGTTAGCATTTTGTTTTACTTTGAAGTTTTCTGTTATTTAACTTTATTGCCTTTATAATAAAAGTTTTGTTTTCTATGAAGAAAATGTTCACCAAATGTTAAGTGGAAAAAACAGTATCCAAAACAGAATATACTGTACAGCACTGCTATGGCAAGACCCCTAGAGTGCCGGGGAGCGCAATCGAGCTCCTCCTGTCTTTCACCAAAAGTGCCGGAGAACTATCAAAGCTTTGAAATGGCGTCCAGTTCTAAGTCTGCTTTTATTAGTGATGATGATATTGCTAAATATGTCAATGTAGTAAAGGTTTCCTTAAGTTTTTGAATATGTAACTTCATTTACTTGCGATTCATAATTTTTTTCCTAAACTGCTGTAAAATCAGCAAAAATGCCTTGACAATTTTACCATAGTTCCTAAGATATTGGTTGGCACTCAAAGGGTTAAAGGAAAGCTTTCAGTCAGGAGATAAAGTGCAGCAACGCAAGGGAGAAGTCATTGGCCGCAAAAACACTGGGGGGCAGTGAGAAAAGGAAGGACTTAGCATGGAAGCCAGAGAAAGGGGGCTTTGGAGACAGCTTCAGGGGGTGAGCTCGGGACAAGCTGCCACTGCCCATTGCTCCCCTGGTTGCAAGTCTCGTGGGGTCCCTTCGAGGTTAGAAGACATGTGCCTGTGGGAGAGGAGGGTTGAAGGGAATGGTGTGGGCCATACTCCCCAGAGGGAGGGCAGCTGGGTCCTTTGTGTTGAGGGTATTTACCTCTCTCCTGCAGGCGGGAATCTAGGGGAGGGTCAGGGTGGGTCTCAATAGAATATTCGTCAGCTTCCAGGGGTGCTCTTTCAGGGTCAGTGCCAGGGCTGGGGTCATTAGTCACTGCAGCTGGGCCTGAGGCTGCCACAGGGTCACTTGTCCGGTTTTGCTGCTTTTCTTGGCCTGGAGCTGAAACACACTGAGGCCTAGATGTTATCCTTAGGAGGAAAGGTCAGGGGTCCAAACCGCATGGCCATCGATATCCAGGGGAAGAGAGGTTACCCTGGGTGCAAGGTCCTTTTTTTCCCAGTTTTGCCCCTTGCTAGGCACCTGGGGCTTTCCCCCCTGGTGACCTTCTGCACTGGCCCATCGTCCTTGCTCTGCTCGTGTCTAACTGCCCATTACAGTATGCTTTCTGTATACTTCCTATATCTATAATCAGAAAAAAAGAGCTGGTACCAGAATTTTTCTCAGGGAGAAAACGAAATTCCCAGTATACGGTATTTCAGAAGGCACCGTCTCAGCCCATGAGGGGTGGGTGAGAGCCTGAGGCATGGTGTCTGCAGACACAAGCAGCAAAGGGAGAGTGCTCCATACCCCTTCGCAAGCTGCAAAGCCAGCTCAGGCGCGAAGGCCAAGCCTGGTCACAGAGCCAGCCCCACAGTGATTGCTGCTTTTCCAGTAACTGTTTTCTACCAAATCCTTGAAACAGTACGGCCCCCACTCTGGGCTTCAGATCGCTGTGAGAGCATGAAACAGCCCAGCTGGAAGGTGGGCGTCATGGAAGGTCTCCAAGAGCTGTCGGAGAGAAAGCAGCATGCGAGCTAGGACTGATGTCCAGGGGACATGCGGCTGTGGCAGGTGGGGCAGGAGGCGTTGGTTCTAGCATGAGCTACAAGGAAAACTCTAGTTGAGGACTGGACTGTCCCCTTTCGTCCAAGGAGCCTCCAGAAGACCCGATGAGTTCGCACGCTATGAGCCGGAAGTAGGCTGGGAGTCACGTCAGTGGGCCTGCATGGTTTATCAGTGCAGATCAGGGGTTAAAACCAAGACTGTGCACACCAGAAAGCCTGCTGGGCAGGTGCCAAGATGACCACAGGACATGTTGGAGTCATTAACTTCCTGTCCCTGTTTTTGTGTCCCGTTGGCAGCTTCTCAGAATGAAGTCACTGCAGAATTCACTCCTGCAACGTGCAGGAGGGTCCAGGGGTTGCAATCGTGTGTCTGCAGCAGCCACGCAGGTGACTGAACGTGTGAAGCAGAGGGGGCGGGGGGAGACCCTCGGTGCACGACTAAACCATGGAAACCATGTGCAGTGGGACTCAGCCCTCTAGCTGCAGACA
>NW_005355951.1:271323-276939 GCF_000412655.1 Myotis brandtii | reverse complement strand
TGATGCCTTCACAAGAGGAAACAAATGTTGACTGGTTGCTCAGTGCGCTCTTATTCCTATCCCAACAGAAGAGTGACGTGGGGTGCTCTGCTCCTCATGGTTTTTTATGACAAAGATCATGATGCTGGGAAAACCGGGCCAATGCTGTGCACTTTCAGAATGTGTGTGTCGCAGCGGATAGCAGTCGCCTGTGAAATAGCTGCTCTCTGTCTTGCGTGTTCTTGCCGAGACTCTACTAAAGGCAGTGGGTGTCTGGGAGAAGGGGAGCCTCTGGAGTTAGCACCTGGCTCTGTGCCTCATTCAAAAGGTGCTTTATCTACTCTACGGCTTTGACGCTTTCTTTGAAAATCAGCCCCATCTCCTTGCCAAGTTCATTGCGGGGGAGTTCAGTGGCATTTTCACAAGCCATTTCATTTTCTGGATACCTTCCTATCAGGGAGACACGGCTATGATCCCACTAACTCCTGGCTGCACCTCTCTCATTATCTCCCTCCTTTCTCCTCTCCCCATCCTCTTCTCCCACACCCCCACTTCCTTCCTTCCCCTCAGCCCTTCCTTTGCAATCCCATCCACCTCCCTGCTCTCCCCTAAGCCCTCAGCTTCCTGCCTGAGGGTGGGAGTGCAGCCTGAACCATTGCTCATCTCTTCTCAGCACCCTTTACCTCCAGGTTAAGTGTTAGTTCTGGGGTCTCTGTTAAAATATCTGCACTACATACCAACGAACCACCGAAGAATCAGCGTGTGCCGAGGTCACTCCCTGTGCGTACCGGTGAGTTTGTGTTGCCCAAAGCCTTCATGTACATATTCATAAACTACAATGAAGCGGTGCCATTGAGGAGACAGAAGGAAGC
Organism: Myotis brandtii; assembly: GCF_000412655.1. NCBI lineage: Eukaryota > Metazoa > Chordata > Mammalia > Chiroptera > Vespertilionidae > Myotis > Myotis brandtii. The sequence goes on along the minus strand of NW_005355951.1, from coordinate 276,088 downwards.
TAGGTAGATGGGGTGGGACGACGTGAAAAGAAGTAGAACCCGGAACCCACTTGGGTGGAGGCCTGAACTTTAAAATGTGTGGATACTGCTGACAGGCATCGTGCAGATAACCAATCACAAGGCAGCAAGGCATATAAACCAATCCCAAGGATATTGCCCAGGCAGAATTCTTTGGAAAGACCAATTAGGAGTTAGCAAGACTATCCACCCTGTAAACTAAAAGGCACGTGGGTGCTGTGGCTTGTGGCCGTGTGGGACTCTGCACACAGACTACTAGGCTTTCATTCGCATGGATGCTCAGTAAACGTTGGTTCCGCTACTTTATTCTTTGTCCTCAAGGCATCGTGCAGATAACCAATCACAAGGCAGCAAGGCGTATAAACAAATCCCAAGGATATTGCCAAGGCAGAATTCTTTGGAAAGACCAAGTAGGAGCTAGCAAGACTAACCACCCCCTAAACTAAAAGGCCACGGGTGCCTGTGGCGGGGAGCACACCCTGTACCCACGTGGCTTGTGGCCATGTGGGACTCTGCACACGGACTACTAGGCTTTCATTCGCATGGATCCTCTCAGTAAACGCTGGTTCCACTACTTTATTCTTTGTCCGAGACTTTATTCTTCCATTTTTCGAGGCAACGAACTCGGACTCAACGCCCCACATTTTGGTTTCACCATGACGTGAATTAGAGGACAAGGCGTCTCAAGGAGAGGTTCACAAATATGGTAACATCTTGATTTTGTCAAAAGTCACCAATTATTTTTCAACTGTTTTAATTCAGTAAAACCAAGTCTCTCTCTTGCTGGACTTTTAAACTCATGTGTACTTTAGGTGAAATGTAATCCCTGTGTTTCTACCACATTTGCACTTAACACAGCCAACTATTATTTTCTTAAAGTCCAAGAACACTTTAAGAGTGGTTATAGCCTCTTTTAAAAGGCTTTCCTCCTCCCAGGCTCCCACGCAGGAAATCAGTTTTACTAAGGTAAATAGGGTTACCATTCCCAGCTTCCTGAGCCTTCACAGCAGCAGCCAGCCTGCTCGAAGGAGCTCCGGATTGGACAAAGTGTATTCTAGTTCCTCTGGTTCAAAAGTGTGCATATGTGAAATTCCCAAACAAGTTTATAATCATACAGATAGATATGTAAACATGTTAAATGATCAATATCTATATATATAAAAGCCTAAGCGACTGTTATGATGGAATGACTGGAATGACCCATCAACCAGTTGCTATGATGTGCACTGACCACCAGGGGGCAGACGCTCAACACAGGCTCACGGCTGGCAAGCGCAGCTGCGGGGATCAGGCCTAAACCAGCAGTTGGACATCCCCCAAGGGGTCCCAGATTGCGAAAGGGCACACACTGGGCTGAGAGACCCCGCCCCCTGCCCCCCCCCCGTGCATGAATTTCGTGCACCGGACCTCTAGTATATTACATAAATGCATTACATATCTCTATATCTACCTCCAGCTTAATGTTTTCATTCAAGTTCTTTTTTTGGGGAGGGACAAAGATCATCGTTGATTTGTTTTTATTCTTTATTATTTTTACTAGAGGCTCGGTACATGGCATTTGTGCACTGGAGCTGGGGGGATCCCTCAGCCTGTCCTGTGCCCTCTTGCAGTCCGGGACCCCTCGGGGGATGTCCATCTGCCAGCTTAGGTCCACTTCCTGCAGACATCCCCCAAGGGGTCCTTAGTGCTGCCACAGAGGTGGGAGAGGCTCCTGCTATCTTACCTGCGCTTGCCAGCTGTGAGCCCAGCTTCTGGCTGAGCAGCACTCCCCCTGTGAGAGTGCACTGACCACCAGGGGGCAGCTCCTGCGTTGAGCATCTGCCCCCTGATAGTCATTGCGCATCATAGCAATTGGTCGTTCTGCTGTTCAGTCAATTTGCATATTAGGGTTTTATTATATAGGAGGATTGCCATCTCTCCATCCCCTTCCTCTTTGGCAGCCATCAGCTTGTTCTCTATATCTATGGGTCTTTTTCTGTATTTGTTTTTCTCTGACTTATTTCACTTAACATAATACCCTCCATCCATGTTGTTGCAAATGGCAATACTTCATTCCTTTTATTGCTGAATAATATTCAAGAGTGTGTGTGTGCGTGTGTGTGTGTGTGTGTGTGTGTGTGTGACATCTTCTTTATCCATTCATCGATTGATGGACATCAAGGTCACTTCCATATCTTGGTTATTATTAGTAATGCTGCAATGAACATAGGGATGCATATATCTTTTTTAATTAGTGTTTTTGTTTTCTTCAGCTAAATGCTCAGAAGTGGAATTGCTGAATTATAGGGAAGCTCTATTTTTTATTTTTTGAAGAATCTTCATACTGTTTTCCATAGTGGTTGAACTATTTCCAAATTAGTGTATAAGGGTTCTCTTGTCTCCACATCCTCACCAACATTTGTTATTTGCTGATTTATTGATGATAGCCATTTTGACAAGTGTGAGGTGATATCTCATTTTGGTTATCATTTGAATTTCCATGATAATTGGTGATTTTGAGAATGTTTTCATATATCTATTGGCTATATGTATATTTTCTGTAGAGAAATGTCTATTCAGGTTCTCTGTCCAATTTAATTGTTTGGATTTTTTGCTGTTAAGTTGTATGAGTTCCTTATATATTTTGGATACTAAACCCTTATCAGATATATCATTGGCAAATATCTTCTCCAGTTCAGAAGGTTATCTTTTCACTTGTTGATGGTGTCGTTTGCTGTGCAGAAACTTTGTAGTTTGATGTAGTCCTATTTGTTTACTTTTTCTTTTGTTTCCGTTGCCCAAGGAGACATATCCTAAAAGATAGTGCTAAGAGTGATGTCAAAAGAGTTTACTGACTATTTTATTTTAGGATTTTTATGGCGTCAGGTCTTACATTTAAGTCTTTTATCCAATTTGAATTTATTCTTATAAAAGTGGTCCTGTTTAATTTTTTGCATGTATCTCTCCAGTTTTCTCATCACCACTTATTGAAGAAAATGGCTTTGCCCCATTGCGTAGCATTGCCTTCTTTGTCATAGATTAAATTGATCATATAAGTAAGGATTTATTTTGGGACTCTCTTGTCTATTCCATTGATCCATATGTCTGTTTTTATGCCAGTACCACCCTATTTTTATTATTGTTCCCTTATAGTATAGTTTAATATTAGGGAGCATAATACCTCCCACTTTGTTCTTTCTTATGATTTCTTTGGGTACTCAGGGTCCTTGCAGTTCTATGTAAATTTTAGGATTACTCATTCTAATTCTGAGAAGAATGCCATTGATATTTTAGTAGGAATTGCCTTGAATCTGTAAATTGCTGTAGGTAGTAAGAACATCTTTTTTAAAGAATAGTTTATTGATTTATAGAGAGAGGGGAAGGGAGAATAAACATTGATGTGAGAGCACAACATCAAAGGACTGCCTCAGACATGCCACCCATTGGGGAATTGAGCCCAAAACCTGGGCATGTGATCTGACTGGGAATTGAACCAGCAATCCCTTGGTACATATGACGATGCCCAACCAACCAACTGAGCCACACTGGCCAGAGCAAGAACATTTTAACAATATTAATCCTTCCAATCTATGAACAAGCTGTATCCTTCTATTTGTTTGTATCTTCAATTTCTTTCTTCAATGTCTTATAGTATTCAGAGTATAGGCTGTTCATCTCTTTGGGTAAGTTTATTCCTAGATATTTTGTACTTACTGATGCAATAAAATGATGGGATTTTTTTGTTAATTTCTCTGGTTTTGGTATCAGGGTAATGCTGACTTCATAAAATGAGTTTGAAAGCATTCCCTTCTCTTCAATATTTTTTAAAATAGTTTTAAACGAATATGTATTGAGAGAACCAAGATGGAGGCATAAGGTATAAACCTGTACATGCCACATTAAATAAAACAAAACAGCTATCATCCAGAACCACGGGAAAGCTGGCCGAGTGGAAGTTCTACAACTAGAAGGAAAGAAAAAAGCGCATTGAGACTGGGTAGGAGGTGCAGAAGCGCCAAGAGCAGGGGTATGGAGGTGCGCGTGCGCGTGAGGCAGGCTGCACCTGGGTGTGCAGTTTTTTTCAATTGGAAGGGGATACAAGCTTTCGAATGCACTGAACTCGTTTACGGCGAGACTCTGGGGACCCAGACTCCTACGGGGAGAAACTGGACTGTCTTGCAGCAGGTCAGAAAGCGAGGGTGGCTTTCTCGCAGAGCTGCTCGCAGGGATCGTTGTTACTGTGGGGGCGCGGGACTCCAGGACTCGGGACACAGAGACACGGAGACATGAGGAGTCGCGAAGAAGGCTGACGACAGCCATTGATGTTTGCTCCGCCCTGGTGATTCTCTGAGACCCCGCCCCAATCAATTTACATCCCCACCCAAGCAGGGCAAGGGAACTGCCTGCCCTTTTGCAGCCTAACCTAACAAACTGCAGCTGGGTCAGAGAGCTCCAAAACTTCCAAACCCCAAACAAAGAGGAGAAATCTGCTGATATCACTGTAGCTCCTGCTGGGTGGACTCACACAGTGGTTGACTTGGAGATCCAGGAGCCAGGGTACCCAGTGGTCAGATACCAGATTTCAGCTCCTCACATCCATAAGGGACACACTCAAGAGGCAGACTCAGTGAGCACCAAAGCCCCACTGAAGCAAGTCCTACGCCATAAGGGTGTCTCCAGCACAGCAGTTCTTCCACTATAGGCACAGCAGGTCCTTGCAGTCAGCCAAAATGCAAAGACAAAGAAACATGTCACAAATGAAAGAAAT
>NW_005355951.1:251404-270883 GCF_000412655.1 Myotis brandtii | reverse complement strand
CTGTCAGCTGATTTCTCAACAGAAACCATGCAGGCCAGAAGGGAGTGGCAAGAAATATTCAAAGTGATGAATAGCAAGAACCTACAACCAAGATTACTCTACCCAGCAAAGCTATCATGTAGAATTGAAGGTCAGATAAAGAGCTTCATAGACAAGAAAAAGCTAAATGAGTTCATCACCACCAAACCAGGATTATATGAAAAGCTGAATGATATTCTTTAAGAAGAAGAAGAAGAAGAAAAAGGTAAAGATAAAAATTATTTACAACAAAGTGACAACAAATAAATATCTATCAACAAGTGAATCTAAAAATTAAGTCAGAATAAACTGGTGAATATAATAGAATCAGGGGCATAGAAAGGGAGTGGACTGACAAATCTCAGGGGGAAGGTGATGTAGGGGGTGCGGGAAGAGATTGGAGAAAAATCTTACACCTATGGATGAGGACAGTGGCAGGGGGTAAGGGCATGGTGTGGGGTGGGAACCAGGTGGAGGGGAGCTATGGGGGGAAAAAGAGGAACATCTGTAATAATCTGAACAGTAAAGATTTATTTTAAAATATAAAAAATAAAAAAAGAATATGTATTAATTCTTTTTTGAATATTTGATAGAATTTACCTGTGTGTCCTGGCCTTTTATTTATTGGGAGTTTTTTTAATTACTGCTTCAATTTTACTGCTAGTTATTAGTCTGTTTATTTTTTTTAATTGTTGTTAATTCTCACCCGAGGATATTTTTACATTGATTTTTAGAGAGAGTGGAAGGGAGGGAGGGAAAAGGAGGGAGAGAGAGAGAGAGAGAGAGATGTGAGAGAGACACACTGCTTCGTTGCTTCCTGCACACACCCTGATAGGGACGGGGATTGAACCTGCAACCCAGGTATGTACCTTTGACTGGGAATAGAACCCATGACCCTTCGGTGTGCAGAGCCACACTCTAACCACTTAGCAACACTGGCCAGGGTGATAACTGGGCTGTTTAGATTTTGTACTTATTCCTGGTTCAGTCTTGGAATGTTATATACTTTTAGAAATTATCTATTTCTTCTAAAGTCAAATTTGTTAGCATATAATTGTTCATAGTATTTATATTTCTCTGATATCAGTTGTCAATTCTTTTCTTTAATTTAAGCCTTTATTTATTTGGATTCTTTTTCCATTTTTCTTGAGGGGTTTGGCTAAAGGTTTGTCAATTTTATCTATCTTTTCAAAGAACCAGCTCTTAGTTTTATTGATCTTTTTTATTTTTTGTTTGATTTCTATTTCATTTATTTCTGCTCTGATTTAACTATTTCCTTTCTTCTATTCACTTTGGGTTTTGTTTGTTCTTTTTCTTTTTAACTATTTTTTAAAATATTTTTTATTGATTTTAGAGAGGAAGGGAGAAGGAGAGATAGAAACACCAAGGATGATATATAATCATTGATCAACTGCCTCCTGCACGCCCCCTACTGAAGATCGAGCCCACAACCCAGGCATGTTCCCTTGACCGGAATCAAACCTGGGACCCTTCAGATCGCAGGTCGACGCTCAATCCACTGAGCAAAACCAGCTAGGGCAACATGCCAACTTTTAATTGTTACCAATATGATCCAAAAAATGACATCTCACTGTTATTTCACTTTGCCTCTTTTTTTTTTCTTTTTTTTTCATTAGGCATGAGAGATTGGATTTTATTTTACTTCCTTCTTTATTTTTATTTTATTTTTTAAAACCTTCAGTGTTGAGAGTATTACAGATGACCCACCCCCTTTTTCCTCTGATTTACTTCTTCCACTTGAATCCCATCCCACTCCAGGCCTTCACCACCTTATTGTCTGTTTCCATGGGTAATGCATATATGCATGTAAGTTCTTTGGTTAATCTCTTCCCTCCCCGCTTCCCTCTGAGATTCGTCAGTCTGTTCCATGTTTCCATGCCTCTGGTTCTATTTTATTCATCAGTTTATTTTGTTCATTAGATTCCTTATTCATTTATTTTGATTTTTAGGTTCAATTGTTGATAAATATGTATTTATTGACATTTTATTGTTCATATTTTTATCTTTTTTCTTCTTCTTTTTAAAAAAGACCCTTTAACATTTCATGTAATACTGGTTTGGTGGTGGTGAACTCCTTTAGCTTTTTCTTGTCTGTGAGGCTCTTTATCTCTGACCTTCAATTCTAAATGATAGCTTTGTTGGATAATCTTGTTTGTAAGTCCTTGCTTTTTATCACTTTGAATATTTATTATCACTCCCTTTTGGTCTGCAAAGTTTCTGTTGAGAAATCAGCTGTCAGTCATATGGGCACTCCCTTGTAGGTAACTAACTGCTTTCCTCTTGCTGCTTTTATGATTCTTTGTCTTTAATCTTTGGCATTTTAATTATGATGTGTCTTAGTATGGGCCTCTTTGTGTTCCTCTTGTTTGGGATTCTCTGCACTTCCTGGACTTGTATGTCTATTTCTTTTACCAGGTAAGGGAAGTTTACTGTCATTATGTTTTTCAAGAAGGTTTTCAATTTCTTGCTCCCTCTCTTCTCCTTCTGGCACCCCCATGATGTGAATGTTGGTATGCTTAAAGTTGTCCCAGAGGTTCCTTACACTGTCTTCATATTTTTTTATTCTTTTTTCTTTTTGCTGTTCTTATTGGGTGTTTTTTGCTTCCTCATATTCCAAATTGCTGGCTTTATTTTTGGCATCCTCTACTGTTGATTCCCTAGAAGTAATTCTTCATTTCAGTTAGTGTATGCTTCATTTCTGACTGATCCTTTTTTATGTTGTTGATGTTCTCTCTAAGTTCCTTGAAGTTGTCCCTAAGACCCTTGAAGCTCTCATTAAGTTCCTTGAGCATCCTTATAACCATTGTTTTGAACTCTATATCTGGTAGTTTGCTTGCTTCAATTATATTTAGTTCTTTTCTGGAGATTTCTTCTGTTCTTTCATTTGTGACATGTTTCTTTGTCTCCGCACTTTGGCTATTTCCCTATATTTATTTTTATGTATTAGGTAGAGCTGCTATGTCTCCTGGAATTGGTAGAGTGGCCTTGTATAGTAGGTGTCCTATAGGGCCCAGTGGCTCAGCCTCCCAGTCACCTGAGCTGAGTATTCTAGGTGTGCCTCTGCATGGGCTGTGTGCACTATCCTATTGTAGTCGAGCCTTGCTTGCTGTTGGCATGGCTGGGAGGGATTAACCACCAGGCCAATCAGCTGTGCAGAGCAGCTGTGACTACAGTGGAAGAGCTTCTGTGAAGTAGATGCCCCTAAAGAGCAGGACTTACTTCAGTGGGGCTTTGGTGCTCTCCAAGTCTGCCCCTTGAGTGTGTCACTCGTGTATGTGGTACAGTTTTAATCTGGTGTGGTCTGAAGCTGACCACCAATGCACTGGCTCTGGGGCCTCCCAGGAGGGGGGCAAAGTCAGCTACTGCCTGTGTCCTGCCTGGGGCCACCTGGCACAGCTACAGAGCCATCTGCAGATGGCCGCTACTTGTGTAGGGCTTGGAGATGCCCAGGAGAGGCCAAACTTTGAACCAAGGCAGGCTGGAGCCTCTTATTGAGAGGTATAGGGCATGCTGAGGCCAGCTGATACGTGTTTGAGAGATTTTAGAAAAATGTGAAGCCTAAGCCAGGACAGGCTTTTCATGGGGAAAAGATCACTGCAAACAGCTTGAGTGGGGCTGCAAATTGGGTGAGTCAGGGTCTTGGAGAGTCACCAGGCAAACAACGTGAGCCAGGTTGATGGAAACTCAGATATGATGCCTGCCAGTTGGCTCTGTGGTGGGGAGGTCTCAGCATAGGAACAATGACCTCTGCCAGCATTTTTGTTTGGGAGAAAGCTTCCCCCCCAGTTCTTGCCGTGATGGATGCCAGACAATTTTAGTTCCCCCTCATATGTCCCTAGATCCTTTCAAACTGCTGCCCCAGCACTGGAGCTCAGAGGTGAGTCTGAGTAAGGACATACAGGAGGCAGCCAATCAATGATTCTCTCTCATCATTGGTGTTTCTCTTTTTTAAAAATATATTCTTTTATTTATTTCAGAGAGGAAGCGAGAGACAGAAATATCAATGATGAGAAAGAATCATTGATTGGCTGCCTCCTGCATGCCCCACACTGGGGATGAAGCCCACAACCTGGGAATGTGCCTGGACCGGGAATAGAACCATGACCTCCTGGTTCATAGGTCGTCGCTCAACCACTGAGCAATACCGACTGGGCTCATCATTGATTATTTTTTCCCTCTTCCCTTTCCCTTCTTGTCTGAGATCAATAAAAATATATATTTTTTAAAAAGGCCCTAACTGGTTTGGCTCAGTGGATAGAGCGTCGGCCTGCGGACTGAAAGGTTCCAGGTTCGATTCCAGTCAAGGGGATGTACCTTGGTTGCGGGCACATCCCCAGTAGGAGGTGTGCAGGAGGCAGCTGATCGATGTTTCTAATTCTCTATCCCTCTCCCTTCCTCTCTGTAAAAAATCAATAAAATATATTTTTTTTTAAAAAAAAAAAGAGGAACACCTAAGACTCCAGCAGCCTCTGTGTCACTCAGCCTCAATTCCCGCTGGTTTTTACAGCCCCAAGTTACAGGACTTCTCTTCCTGGCACATAGACCTCTGCAGCCAAGATATCTCTCCAGTTTAAAAACACACCACACATGGGTACCAGACCAGCCTGTTCCGCCCTTCCACCCCTCCTGCCAATTTCACTGTGGCTTCTTTAATTCTCTAGTTGTAGGACTTTCATTCAGCCAGATTTCAGGCAGTTCTGAATGATAGTTGTTCTGTGGTTTAGTTGTAATTTTGATGTGGTTGTGGGAGGATGCGAATGCCTCGTTTACCTATGCCACCTCAATTTGCCTTTCTTTTACTGCTTGTGAGATTGGCACATTTTAATAAAGTCGTCACCCCCTTCTCGAGATGCTGCTAGAGCAATGGTGGTCAGCCTTTTTCATCTCGTGGCACACAAACTAGTTACTCAAGTTCTGCGGCACACCCCAAAATATAGTTTTTGCCAATATGACAAGAAATTGGTATAATTTTGATTCATTCACATGGGATGGTTATTGTTATGTTGGCTATTGTCATTTTATATTGGACAATCTAAGGGAAGAGAGGTCAGGGCCCCTGACTAAATAGTCATGTATGGCATGTTTTAAACACCCATTGTGCCACTTGCAGCACATGGGTTGAAAACTGCTGTGCGAGGGAGAGGTGGAAGGTTTGATTCCTGGTCAGGGCACGTGCCCAGGTTGTGGTAGGGGGCATGCAGGAGGCAGCCGATCAATTATTCTCTCTCATGGATGTTATACTTTCTCCTCTCCCTCCCTCTGTCTCTCTCTAAAATTAATTTAAAAGAAAGCATTAAAAAAAAGAAAAAAATCACTGTGAATTTTGTACTTGACCTACTCTTCTATTGGACTGTTTATCTTGTCATGTTAACTTATACAAACTATATTAGGGCTATTAATACTCTGACATAATATCATAAAATTTTCCTCCAGTTTGTGTTTGCCTTTTTACCTTTGTACATGGTATTTTTTGCCCTGAATGTGGCCTAATTCATTTTTTTTAAATCCTCACCTGAGGATATTTTCCCATTGATTTTTTTTTTTTTAGAGAGAGAGGGGGAATGGGAGAGACCTGGAGACAGAGAAACATTGATGTGAGAGAGACACATCAATTGGTTGCCTCCTGTATGCACCCAACCAGGGCTGGGAGCCTGCAACCAAGGTATGTGCCCTTGACCAGAATTGAACCCAGGACCCTTCAGTCCACAGGCTGACGCTCTAACCACTGAACCAAACCGGCTAGGGCCTAATTCAGTTTTTACTGTTTTAGTTTTTTATGTCTTCCCTTATCTCAAGCTGGATGTCACTTCATCACCACTAGCTACATTTAATATTCTTTCTCCTCTTGAGTGAATTTTGGCATCAGACAATTGGTTGGACATCCAGCTTCCAAACTCAGAAATTCTATGTTTTACTTGGTAACTTACCGCCACCTGCTCTTTGTCTCCTGAGCCAGTACCCGCGCCCATTCCTACATCCTCTTCCTAGTGCGGCGGGGATCAGCACCAGCCTGTCCCTCCGCCATGCTTACAGACGCTGTCCCTCAGCACTTGGCCGGGCCAGGGCTCGGGTTACCAATTAGTTGCCAGGAGTGACTTTGACAAGATCACAGAAAACAAACATTAGTCCTCACAGCAACCGCCGTGTGGCTGTGCCTCCGGCCTTCCTTCTCACTTGGGCCCACGTCTTGAGCTGTGCACATGTGCAGAGCACAAGCTCGTGTCAGCGACAGCAGTCTGAAACGTGAGTCCCTCCTGGGACCAGCAGCCTCCAGCTTTCAGCTGCTGGGGTCTTGTTTCTTTCTTTCCTAATAATTTCATATACATGAGATGAGTTTTCAAACGGTACTCGGCCCAAACTTTTCATTCTACTCCACAGAGCTAAAGAATGGCTAAAGATAAAGCAAGGTGAGTGAAAGTCAATTAGGGGCTCAGAAATGAATCACTAAACATGAACTTCATCTGGAAATGTGTCCTTAATATGGCAAAAGTACAGGTATTTTTAAGGTAATGAGAAGCCACTGTGAGAAGTGAATAACTAGGGTTGTGTATAACATAGCACCTTCCACGTAAAAGGGAACTTATAAGGGTTCTTTGAATGACTGCATGAATGAGTGAATGAAGGAAACTTTCAAAGCGCATTGGGTGACTAGATCCGGAAGCCTTCAGTATAGGCCTCTGGCTGGTCACCAGTGTTCCCCTCTGTCCTCAGAACGGTAGACAGGGTCATAAAGGATAACGGAAGAGCAGCAGAAACAAATGACGTGCTTACAGTTTGGGTGAGGAATAGTCTTGTTCTTAACAAATAGTTAAGTGACTCAGGAGTATAAATAACAACGCCCCTGCCTGCCGGTCCACCACATCACATTACATGCAATGCGGACGCGTCAGTGCCGCAGTGGGATCGCCTAGCAAGTGGTGAGGACACACCGAGAGCCAATTAGGCCAGTGATGGCGAACCTATGACATGCGTGTCAGAGGTGACACGCGAACTCATTTTTTTGGTTGATTTTTCTTTGTTAAATGGCATTTAAATATATAAAATAAATATCAAAAATATAAGTCTTTGTTTTACTATGGTTGCAAATATCAAAAATTTTCTATATGTGACACGGCACCAGAGTTAAGTTAGGGTTTTTCAAAATGCTGGCACGCCGAGCTCAAAAGGTTCACCATCACTGCTCTAGGAGCACTTTATCCTTTGATGAAATGGCATCCCAGGCCAGGCCAGGAGAGCTCCTGCTTTGTTATTATGTGAATTCCCCCAGGTCACGCCACAGACCTGCCCAGCAAGCACTGGGCACTCTGTCTGTTGCTCCACCTCTTACTCAAATCATCCTTATTTGCTTACTGGTCACCTCACCTTGATACGACAAAGGACAAAGCAATAGAACGGGCACCGAGCCTGTGTGCCCAGGACATCTTGAGGGCTGAACACCTGCTGTACCAGGCTCACGTGACGATACTGCTATGAATTAATTAGGTGCTCACGAGTCCACTTTGCCTATGGCCCTGGGTGTGTGGAAGGAAGCCCTGGGGACTGGCCTGGCCCCTCCCTGCTGGACCTACCTGAGCAGGTACCTGTGCAGAGCTGTTACACCCTCTGCTGCCACCACACTCCTGGCTGTCCTGCTGACCGATGCACACTCCCACAATTCATCATTCTAACTCACTTCATCACCACTAGCTACATTTAATATTCCTTCTCCTCGAATACATTTTCCTAATTAGTATATCCATAAAACTGATTAATTTAATGAGTGGCTAATGTATTCATACTCCCACTTTCATGTCCTCTCCACTGTTACCTCTATTAGTCCAGCACCCCAGGCTGAGTGGGAACACATGTAGTGAGTTCCCTCTACAAAGTCCTGTTCCCTGATTAAAGCGAGCCAGGAACTCGCCTCCTCTAAGCAGCTCCCTCCTGGTCTTGCAGGACATGGAGAGCTCACTTAAGCAGGAAAAGATGAATTAGTTGATGAGAGGATTGGGATATAGTTCTTGTTCATTTGTCCAGACATTTGTATATAATGAGACTTCAATTAATATAAAATCTCTGGGCATCTGGAAACCACGTGGAAGGTTTAAAAAAGAAAGTATGACCCACTTGAAGTCATTTTAACCGAAGGAATTTAATGCAAGAAGTGGCCACACCGGTGATGGAGGGTGGAGGAAGCCACTGTTGGCCTCTGAGAGGCCAAAAAGCTGGGGTCACCTAGCAGATGTTGGAGCCATGGCAAGAGCCACCGCGGCGGCCTCACACACCACATACCCGGCCCAGTGTATCTCTTCCATGCTGCTTCTGAGTTGTATTCTTTGAAACAAACAGGTAAATGTAAGCAAAGTATGGAACCCAAGAAGGGGGTCATGGGAACCTCTGATTCTAGCCAGTAAGTCAGAGGTCGGAGGAGACCGGGACTTGCGACTGGCACCTGAGGTGGGGCAGCCTTGTGGGCTGAGCCCTTCACCTGTGGATCTGATGCGAACGTCAGGTACATGGTGTCAGAGCTGAACTGAACTGTAGGGCACCCAGGTGGTGTACACAGAGGACAGGAGAATTGGTTGGTGTCAGAGGTGCAATGTTGTGAGGGATAAAGGAAAAGGCTTTGTTCCTTTTAGCCAGTCACAAAGGACAAACACTGTAGGATCCCACTTATATGAGGTCCCTGGAGTAGTCAGAGAGAAAGGGAGAGAGAGAGAGAGAGAGAGAGAGAGAGGCCAGAGGCTGAAGAGAGGGAGGGTTTGGGAGTTACCGTGGGGTCTGAACAGGCTCCCAGGCTGGGCCCCATGGGCAGGTGGTCATTTTGAGCTGAAGGCAATGGAGGCCCTGCAGGCTCAGGAAGCACTTCTCCTCTCTGAACGACCAGGAAGGGTTTACATGAGGGTCTTGCCCAGGATAAGAGCTAGTGCTGGAGATGGGAGGTCCTTCCTGACCTGCTTATGGAGCAGAACAAACTGCCGACTGCTGGACACCTGCTCCTCTTATCGTCCTGCAATGGCCTTTCCCCCTCCAACGACCCAGGCATCTTACCTCCTCCTTAGCTCAGGACGCCACATGCACCCGATTTCCCATTTCTGCCTCGGAACCTCTCACAGTGTGAGGTCTCTGATGCTCCCGTGTATGGGGGGTGTCCGTATGTCCACATGTAACTACGTTCGTCTGTTTCCCTTGTTACTTTGTCTCCTGTCTGTTTGATGATGAGACCAGCTGAGGGGACCTCGGAGGTGAGGGAAGTTTCTGCCTTCCCCACAGCCCTTCACTAGGTGCAGAGTCCCAGTTCGGAAGATGGAAAGTTCTGGTTGTAAAACAATGTAAATGGACAACCGTGTAAATGCATGTAATGCCACTCAGCGGTCCACTTAAAGTGGTTAAAACGGTAAATTTTATGTTATGTGTATTTTACCACAATAAAATATTTTTAATTAAAAAATATATTTACCTTACGGGTTTCCTCCTGAGTCTGGGGCATTTAGGACGTTTAAAATTATTGCGCTTTTGCAAGTCAGTGTGAGTCATAAGGACTGTGCTTTGAGTGACTCATAAAACAATCTTGCCTCACGATCAGTCCGCTGGCTTGGTCTTTTGCAATAAGGTGACGCTACCTGGGTCCTGAGGGAGGCAGGCCTGCTTGGGTGCGTCTGGCACGGGCTAGCCGGGTGGACTGAAGTGGAGAGAGGGAACTCTGTCTCTTACTGTCATGGCGACCGGAGCAGAATCAACAAACACTTGAGTCATCTAGGAAGGATGCTCGATGCAGCTCACCTGATGGTGCAAGAGAGGGGAGACGCAGGATTCTCTTCCTCTGTGCTCTGCAGATTCCATCTGTGTGAGTAGAAGAGTGAGCAGAGGTGAAGTGTGGCCTTGCTGAGGCGGGGAAACGAGTGTCTGCCTGCTGCAGAGCAGGGTGGGTGGAGGTCTGCTCTCCCTCCCACTGCCTTTCCGGCATGTCCTTAGTCTGGCGTTAGGTGTTGCCCCTGAGGACAGCAGCAGGCCCTCAAGAAAACAGGCCCTAGCCGGTTTGGCTCAGCGGATAGAGCGTCGGCCTGCGGACTCAAGGGTCCCGGGTTCGATTCCGGTCAAGGGCATGTACCTGGGTTGCGGGCACATCCCCAGTAGGGGGCGTGCAAGAGGCAGCTGAATCAATGTTTCTCTCTCATCGATGTTTCTAACTCGCTATCCCTCTCCCTTCCTCTCTGTAAAAAAAATCAATAAAATATATTTTTAAAAAAAGAAAGAAAAGAAAACAGGAGGTTCCAGCAACATGGGCAGCCTCCTGCTCTCGGAAGGCTCTCTCTCTGGGGACAGGCTGGGTTTGCCTTCAGACTGTCGGATGCCCACAGCCTAGAGGTCTCCTTGCCCCCACCTCTGTAGGAAGGAAAACAAACAGATGAAGACTAGAGTAACTGTGTTACAGGGACATTGAGTGTTTCTCCTAGGCTTCCCGAGGATGGTTTTACCATAATGATTTTTCTGTGTTCTGCAGGCCCCTGAGAGGAAGGGCAGGTTCGTGCCATTTAAGAGCACGGTTCTGTGGTTAGCAGACTGGGTTTCCAGGCCTGCTCCACCACGGGTGAGCTGCCCCCTCCCCTACAGTCCTTGTCCACCCTAGGAGCTCAACAAACGGCAGGTGTTGTTAAAGCATTTGTGTACCTCAGCCTATAAGCACAGGTTTGCAGGAAATATTGCGTTATTTCCCTTGAAACAACTCAGTTAGGATTCTGGGCACCCGCTCTCCACCAGCATGGCAGCAAATTCCCATCTGGGCGTGACTGAGACCCCTCCCCCATCTTCACTGCACCAGGATCTGGAGGCTTATGTGCCCCACTAAGTGGGTGCCAGCCAATCCCATCATCTGAGGCAAACTGCTGGCCTCATGGTGGCAGCACCACCGTAGAACCCACACCCTGCCCTGTCACTCACAGCCTGTTGGGGGGGCGGGGGGGGAGAGGAAGGGGGGACATTGGACCAGTTCTCGCTCTAACTGCTGTGGAAGATGCTCAGCTTTCCTCTCTGGGTCACTCAGGGGCCCGGCAGAAAGAGATGCCACACCCAACCTAGGTCAATGGAGCTCAGGTTTGGCAAAGGAGCTGTTGACAAAGGTGTGGGCAGCACTTAGGGACATCAGTGAGGGACAGGGCAGGACGTTGGCTGCAGCAGCTGCGGAAAGTCATGGCATGCCTAGCCCTTCGGGTCAAGGACAAGGAACTGCCCCCAGAGCTGGGAGAGGCCCACCAACTGCAGCCTTCCTGCCCGGGATCCCGGCGCCTGAGGACCTGACCTCCCCCTCGGGTCATCTGATCGGCAGGTTCCTTCACTGGCTACACCAACCAGAACGCCAGGGAACAAAGGAGCCCTCTGATGCCCATTTACATCAGCCACCTGGGCAGGGAGTCAGGGGGCAGGTGGGGGCGGACAGAAGGTCCCTCGGGCCCTTCACTCCAGGAGGCCTAGCATCGCCTCTCCCCGGAGGTCAGGCTTCTCCCCTGGTCCCGCCACACGGTAACTGTAAGGGGTTCTAGGGTTACAGGCCGGCCCACCTGAGTCCAGCCCATTCATTAACTCCAGCACAGACGGGACACATCTGGGAGTGTTTCTCGTATAAACTCAGGGGCTAGGAAGGCCCACTCCCTCCTAATTCTCCCTCAGCTTCTAATTGAGGTTTGACATGTCACCGGTTAAAGTTTCATCCCTGTGATTGGACATTTTTGACCCTCACTGGGGTACAAATAACTTCAGGCCGAGAGTCCTCAGCCGCTGTCAATGATAGAATTGGCGGTGAGGTGAAGATGGTAAGAACAGGGTTGCTGGGCGTTTACGGGAGAGAGAACCCGCGTGCACGGCACCTGGTGCCCGGGCTGCTGCGTGCGGTGCACTGGCGTGCGTGCGTTACATTTGTCGTGTATCTTTGGCCTGTGACTTGCAGCAACGCGACGTGTTGGATCCGGGGGATCGTGACTCTTCTAATTGAGGTTTGACATGTGACTGGTTAAAGTTTCATCCCTGTGATTGGACATTTTTGACCCTCACTGGGGTACAAATAACTTCAGGCCGAGAGTCCTCAGCCGCTGTCAATGATAGAATTGGTGGTGAGGTGAAGATGGTAAGAGCAGGGTTGCTGGGCATTTACGGGAGAGAGAACCCGCATGCACGGCACCTGGCGCCCGGGCTGCTGCGTGCGGTGCACTGGCGTGCACGCGTTGCATTTGTCGTGTATCTTTGGCCTGTGACTTGCAGCAATGCGACGTGTTGGATCCGGGGGATCGTGACCGAGGAAGGCTCAGCCCGTCCTTGGCGCTCCCAGGCTCTCCTCCTGCGAGTGATCGCCACCACCTCGCGCAGCAGAAGCCAAGCTCACAGCAGAGAAGCCTGGACTCTGTCCCGCCAGCAGACGGTGACGCGATTTTTCAGGTTGAAACTTTCCAGAGCGGCTCACAGACGCATTTACACGATCGGCCGTTTATGCAACTGTCCCTGCTGCTTGTTATTCTGGGAAGTGCGGAAGGAATGTTTATGCAGAGGTTTCAGCAAATGGAGTGGACGAAAGGCCTTCACTGGAAAACGAGGACAGGGAGCCAATGCGGCTTTCCTGCAGGCGTCTGTGGATGGGCCCTGGGTGGGCGGCTCGCTTCACAAACCAGTGCCCTGGGCACCCCTGGCACCGCCTTCTGCACGAGGACTTCCCTCCGGCAGAGAGCAGGCTGTCCTTCGTCCTCGCTGCTCCACGCCTCGCCTCCGTCTGCTTGTCCTCTGACTCGCTGGCCACCCGTCTTCGTCTGCGTGGGATCTACAGGTCCCACCAGGGAGATGTGTGCGGGTGGAAGAGACTAGCTCCCGGCCCTGGGGACAGGGCATTAGCCCGTGTGCCTTCCCACCTGGGGGGGTGGGCGCGAAGAGGAAAGGCAGTCCCGGGACAGGGGCTGGCGGGCCCTGCTGGCCCTGGTGACAGGTGAGGGCACACGCTCCCTGAGCCAGGCTCAGAGGGCCCAGTGCTGTGCTCAGCGGCGGGGGCGGCACCCCATCCCACGGCAAACACCTCCCGAAGTTCCAGAGCCCACAGCCAGGTCCGCAGGAGGGTGAAGGCTGCCCGCCCCGGAGCAAGAGCAGTGATGACAGTGATCACACAGAAAGGTTTCCGGGTGGCCCGGCAGTAAATGGCACCTGCAGAGACCAGGAGAGAAGGGGGGCCAGGTTCAAGGCGAGAGGCTCAGGCTCACATGATGTGACTACAGCACACGACAGGCAGGCTGTGTGCTCCTGGCGGAGGGTCCTGCTGTTTGCTTGGGCTCAGGAGCCAGGAGCCAGGAGCCAGGAGCCAGCCACAGTGCTTGGTCCCTGGAAGACGTTTAATGAATATTTGTGGGGAAAGAACTCATAGCTCTGGTGAACAAGGAGACTTCCTGGCCCTCGGGCCAGTGCCTGCGAGCACCCAGGAACTGGGGTGCAGGCAGGTGGTGCCGGGCCAGGCTGGTGGCCAGGGGCGAACTCCTGGAGCCTAGGGACCCGCTGGGAGCTCCGTGGCTCCTGTCCCGAGCCCACAGTTTCTGGTTCCTTGTGGGGCTCCAAACGTTTGTGGAACAGAATCAAGGTGATTGTTCCAGACCAACACGTCCTTCCGTTTTGGTGTCAGCATTTCATCCGGGGCAGCGCGGGAGGGAGGCCATCGCCACATGCACACGAGCCTCCCGCACAGCTGGTCCCAGAATCCGGCCCGGCCCAGCAGATGCCGTGCTTCCCGCACGTGTGGTGGAGGTCAGCAGGCACAGCCCCCCATTGGCACCACACCCCCCCCACACACACACACACAGTGTGGGAGCTGTTCCTGGAGTTTGAGAACGAGCCACACAGGCAAGTGCGCCCTCACCCCAGCCCTCACAGAGGCTGCCGAGATGTGTGCACCTCAGTTCCTTGCTGGGCCCAGCGTCCTCCAAGTAGAGCCCCATGCAGCCCTTCCGGGCACTGATCTGCCCTTGTTCAGGGAAACCCCACCCCAGCATTGGCGATCCAGGCTGCAGTCCCGTCTTCTTCTGAGATCCCTGCAGGGCACATGCCCATGAGTAAGAGGGCTGCAATCCAAGGTAGGTGGTGAAGGCAGGCCTGAGGGGACCGGTCAAGAAGGGCTTTGATTCTGAAAGTTCCAAGGAACACTCCAGAAAGTTGCTCGGCCTCAGCCCCCAGGCTCTGACCCTGGGTCACTGTGTCTGTTTGAGAGCCCCCACCCCCTCCTGTAACAAGGGCTCAACCCGAAAGTTTGAAACTGCCCCGCCTTGGGCCAGTCCTGCTCATTAGGAGGCCAGGCACTGTGGCAGTTAAAGGGTTCCCGGCCCCTGTGCCAGCAGCCCGGGCCCCGGGGAGGAGTCCCTCCTTCAACACGTGCCCTCCCCTCCCCCCCACCACCCTCACACCCGTTGTGCAGTGTGCTCTCTGTCGCTGCCAGGCCTGAGGCCGGCATTGAGGTCAGCAACATGCAGAGGGAAGTCATCTTCAGAACATGCGTTCCTTTCACCCAGTGCCTTCGTACGTCCTGGTCACAGCACCCACAGGCTGTTGGGTCAGACAAAGGTGATGGGGTGATGGCTATGTTCTATCACCCTATTATAGTTCTTATTTCCTGCCTCCTTCCTTTTTTCTTTATCTTTTTTTTTTTATTTTCCTTGCTCTCTCTTTGGCTGACCTTGACCTTGACCTTGATGGGCACTTGAGGATTCTATTGATGCTGCCACATCATAGTGTTGGTATTGGCATGAAAGGGGCTGCTGATCCTACATAGGTCTTTTCAAAGGCTGGGGAGACTCAAGAAACCCTGAAACCCTGAAGTAAATCTGGGCTCATTAATACAGAAACACGGAAAACTCTCTTCTGATTCTGAGACACTTAGGTTTTAAATGAAATTAATGTTCTTATTCTAAAAAAAATCAAAGATCATTGTAAATAATTTAGAGATTACATATAGCCAAAGAAGAAAATAAAACCAGCCAAAGTGCTATCATCAGGCATAACCACATTTGCACATTCGCACATGTCCTTTCAAGGTTGCAAGAAAGGTTCCTTTGGCTGTACGTATCTCTGCCACATGCACCATTTTTCCTTAGGATAAGTCCGCGGCCCTGGGACCGCTGTGTTATGGCAGACAACGTTGCCAAGCAGTCCTCCAGAGAGCCTGACTGCGTCCTCCCACCCTCCTCCAGCCGCAGAAATGAGAAATGTAAGGGTGATCAGGAACTGTTGCTCCCCCATGGTAGCCTTTTCTCTCCTCGCCAACATATGGTTTAAAGGGCTCTAGTAAGATTTCTCTGTTTAAAGTCTATAGAGAAAAAAGGCATGTGGCTCAGGACGCCCTCACAAGCGCTCATGAGCGGAGAGGATGGGAGAGAGGACAGAGTAAATGCATTCCAGTCCTAGCTTCCTGCAGTCCCTCATTTATCAAACCGATCCCTTGGTCGATTCTTTTTCATCCAGTCAAATGCTTCTGAAGCCAGGGGAGAGGGTCAGCGAGCTCTCTCCTAGAAGCAGCGCTGGAATCCCCACCACCTCCCAGAGGTGCTCTGTGGCCTGGGCTAGTGGCCTGCTTCTGGGCCTCACTGCCAGCCACCTAAGCCGAGGGGCTGTGCGCTTGTCTGACAATGTGAGGCCCTTCCTGGCACTGTCCTGTCCCTTCCACGTGGCTGGAACCTGTGCGCGGCTGGGATGTCCTTGAGGCAGGCAGGCCAAGTGCAGAGCTGGCAGCCCCTTCCCATCTGGATACCTTACAAGGCAGGCGGGAGCGAGGGGCTGAGTTCTTATCTCTTGCGCTCTGGATGCGCCTTATTTATAGCCCTGGTGGCAGGAGCGAGCTGCTGGCGGTCCGCTGCATACGTGGTTGGGGCCGTCTAAGAGAGTGGTTGGCCCTGAGCGGCTGCCGTCCCCCCTGGTCCGGCTGGGGAGCAGAAGACAGGCAGGTAAGGGTTCCCAGTTTCCTCTTCCCCTTCCCTCTCCCTTGTCATCCTTCCTGCCCTGTGGCCTGGGACCCCGCTGTGCAGGCTTCGTGTCCTGGGAGGGAGCTCTCTGGCACTGTGCAGTTGCAAATCCTCGGAGACCCAGGTGGCCCTGCAGCTGCTGCCTGCAGCACAGTCCTGCTCTGGGATCTGCAGGGAGAGAGCAGAGCCTGAGGCCCCCCACCCCGAAGCTGCCTCAGGCCCGGGGGAATAGGAGGAATGCGGGAGAGCCCTGGGTCAGCTCACCCTCTCTGAGCTGGGATCAGAATTCACACTGAGTTCTGAGTACCACAGAGCTTTTCCTCAATGAGGACAGAAAAAGAAAAACCTAAAAATAAACATTGGATGGGGGAAAACACAGTCTTGAACTTTTCCTCCCTGGCAGGATTTCCAGGGAGCCTGGGGTGAAAGGCAGATTACTGCTGAGTCCGATTATGCTGGGAAAGAATGTTTGTGCAAGATAACTTGTTCCGGCTGATGGTTCAAAAGTACAGATAGCTGTGGGTGCTTTCAAAAGGAAATGCATTCATGTTTTACTAACGTCTAGAGCAGAACATATGGGAAATGCACAGTGCCCAGTAAGCTGGCCCCGGCGTGAGTAATGCTGATACCGAAAGAATGGACATGTACGGTGATGGGCATCATCCACTGTAACCCCTGCCGGAGGCTCCCTGCAGGGGCTTGTCAAGCCCAATCTGAAAACAGGCCAGCCAGGCGTTTGCTCTGCTAGGCCTGCTGTCTGGCTTCTTGAGGAATGTTACTTCACTTGTGTCTTACTGCTAGGTTTATAACAAGATGCGCCGCAATCAAGTCGATCGCATCTTGAGATCCATCCCATTTTGCAAAAGTGCTTAATGGACTTGCCACTCACTCAGCCCAAATGATTACATCTTGGAGGTTTTTTCTAATATTAAGGAAATATTTTAGTGTAAGGACTTCCATGAAAAATTGCACACTTTCCCATAACGCATCCCGGCTGCCCCCCATCCTGGCCTGTCTCCGAGCACACGTTTCCCTGTTAGACTTCATCATCCTGGTCACTGCGTCCACATCTCCCCGTCCGTTCCAGACCTTGGAGGCCAGGCCACGCTGTACCTCTCTCTGCAGTCCCACAACGCTTAACACAGGGACCTACACAGTTTAGAAACGACTGGTTTCTAAAATATTTCCTATTTAAAATAAATAGCCAAGAAACTCTAAGTTTAAATTGTCCTCTCCCCACTGTTAGAAAATAAAGATCAACAGAGTAAATTTTAAAGATCTTATTGGCTTTATTCCGTGATTCATGAATCAGTCAGCTCCCAGCTAGTGGATAGAAAGGAACGCCAAGGAGCTGTGCAAGAGGAAAAGCTTAGGCAGAAGGGCGCAGGACGGGGGAGTCATTCTGGCAAAAAAGTGGGTTAATTAAGACTTTCCTTCAGGGACGGCAGGGAGTCCACCAGGCAGATGTCCTCACTGGGGCTGGTCAGGGGACTCCTGATGGACCGGTTTAAGAGTCCACTTTTGGGAGAGGCTGAAAGTGTAATTAAGCTAATTACAGTTTGATGACATGGGGCTTAGCGTAAGCAATTCCATTTGGGGCCTGTTGTCTTGTTTTCGACACCACCAAAAATATAGGTGAAAGTATATTCATAGTGTTTATATTTTCTTTTGTTTTTTTTTTCTTACTATACAAACTTATGTTTACCATCGAAAATACAGACCTGCAGAGATAAGGAAATACTCAGCATTTTATTGTTTATCTTAACTATTCTAAGAGGTACTTGATTCTAAGACCAATCATCAACTTAATATTAGCTTTAAAAGAGAGGGGGAAATTCCCACTATGATGTATATTAAGATGAACCCCAAAATAACAAATTATGGGAGAAATATAAGTTATAATTAATAGGTATATATGAATACATACGTATGACCAGGTTATCTACTTTTTGTCCAATTTATCGTCTATGTTCTTTTACTGTGTATTTAAATTTGAATTAATTGAAAATTGGTTATCTCTATATGACTTTATGACTTCTTTCATTTAGCCAGAATATTAAAATATTCATAACAGTCAGGTAAATTGGAAGTAAAAAGCATAAACTAAGATTTAGATGAGTAATTTTTATCAGACTATAACTTGCTTTGAAGTATGATCTGCTAATCTCTACACTATGAATGGTACCTACTGAACAGTGAAAAGCTCAACCATCTTGCACCTGATCTGGATGCTCGCCCAAAACCTCCTTACAGATTTTATTCATTGTCATCGATTTGCCCATCTTTCATCACTTAGTCTCCAATATACTAAAATGAGGATGAAAAATAGAAAGAAACTAGTAAGTTCTGAGCAATTTGGTACTTAACAGATATATTTCATAAATACCTTTAATTTTAAGTGTAAGCTTATTAAAATAAAAGCCATTTGAACGTTGAGGACAATTTTACAATTTGGAGCTTTGTTTTAATTTAAAAGATAAATTTATATAGAGAGAAGAGGAATAAAAATTCATTTTAACAGACGACTTATACAGTTAAAAAAAAAATGACCCCAAAAAGTTAAACTAAAATAAAACCATATCAAGGCAACAACACATAGAACATGCTCCATGTGTTTTACTAAGAAAGCTGTGTAATTAGATTTTAAAGGGAAAGTGCAAGAATTTCATTTTGGATGTTAAGAAGTGAGCCTTCTTGGGCTGCCCAGGACCTGCCTGATCCGCATGGAAGAGGCAGGGTGTCTGAAGGGACAGCCGAGCTGACTATTTGATGACATGGGGATTAGCATTTGAGTAATGAGCATAGCCATGGCTTAGCATGAACACAAAATAGAAAAATGCATGATACGGATTATTTCACTCTTTTCCATATCCTTTGTAGGTAGATAAAATGAATAGTATGGAGGCACTAAGGGTTCTATGACAACATATTATATGTAACTAGAGGCCCGGTGAATAAAATTCGTGCACGGATAGGGTCCCTAGGCCTGGCCAGCGATCAGGGTTGATCTGTGGGGTGACCGGAGGGACAATCAGGGCCGCCTCCCGCCCCCCGCTGGCACCCACTTTGGCTGGCCTGGGGCCTGCGGGATGGGGGCAGCTCCTGCATTAAGCATCTGCCCCCTGGTGGTCAGTGCACATCATAGCAAATGGTCATTCCACCAGTCATTCCGCCGTTCAGTCGATTTGCATATTAGGCTTTTATTATATAGGATAACTAAAATGCTAAACAATGCAATTGTCCAAGGTTGAGTATGGTTAAATTAAATGGGGCATATAGTCATAGTATGGAATATATACAACCATCAAACAGTTTGCAGGGGAATTTTTATTTTTTAAAAATCAAAATACAAAGTTATATTCATAATTTATTATCCTAACTGTATAATCCTATCTAATAATAGACAAACATGGCAATTGACCGTACCTTCGCTACGCCTCCCATTGGCTAATCAGCGTGATATGCAAATTAACTGCCAATAAAGATG
>NW_005355951.1:249506-251060 GCF_000412655.1 Myotis brandtii | reverse complement strand
CCCCCACCTCCCTCCCCCACCAGTGCACAAATTTTTGTGCACCGGGCCTCTAGTGTATGTATATAAAAGTATTGTTTCTAAGGGATAAGAATAGTAGGAATTTTATATTTTCTCTATGCTTAAATTTATTAAATAATCACTATATCCAGGAACTATGTATTAGCTCACTTAATTCTCACAGCCACCTATAAGTATTATTATTCCTGTTTTCAGACAGGGAAATGAGTTTGAAACAGTGTTATTCACTGCACAAGTTGCAACCAAGTTAAGGATATGATCCAGCTTCTAAGCCTTCATAACCAAGTTGGCATGAGAATAACATGAGAGCGATGTAAAGCCCTGAGCGATGAGCAGTGTGGTTTGAAGATCCTGGAGGAATGGCAGGAATAATCCTATAGGAATATGACTTGGACTAAAGGACATACTTGGGGTAAATTTTACATGGGAAAAGGAGGCGCTAAAGGAAGTAAGAGCTACAAAGGCCCAGGCAGGTGGGGAGATGTGAACAATGCAGACTGGACATAAATAGAATTCGTCCTGCAGGCACAAGCGTGTGTGCCACATGCGTGCTGGGGAGGGGTGGCAGGAACAACCCCTGGGGCAATGGCTGCTTGACTCCCCTTTGTGCTTTCTGAGACGTTTCCCAAAACCAACCTTTCCTAAGAGGAAATGAACATGTCTCCTGGCTCCCCACACCGAAAAGCAAAACACCCCTTTTCTGTAAAGACCCTGAACTAGCACGGATCAGAATTAAATCTAAAATGAAAAGAAGCTCTGGGTGAGGGAGGCAGCGCAGCTGCGCACGCTCCATGGTGCTCAGGGTTCCCCCTCCTGCCTGAGCGGCCAGGCTCCCCCTTCTGTGTGTGAGCGGCCAGGCTCCCCCTGCTGTGTGTGAGCAGCCGGGCCCCCCTCCCGGGTGAGCGGCCCTGAGGTGCACAGGGAAGCGCTGCTCTCGGGCTGAGGGAGAAGCAGCGGCTCAGGGCCCGCGGGGCTGTGCCGAGCATTGGACAGAGACTCTCGAAAAGTTTCCGCCTGAAGAGGATCTCACCTTAGAGATGACTGAGGGCTGTGAACTACCCTTATTTCCCTGTTTTACATTCTCCCGTCATTTCCAGCGCCTTCCCGGGCGCACGGGAGGGGTGCCCCTCTCCTGCCGTCCCCTGCAGGAGCGTGGTGCGGTGCGCTGCCTGCACCTCCTGCCCAGCTCCCCGCTGTGCTGAGCTCAGGGGATGGAGTGTGAGGTCCCGGAGCAGCGGAGCCTCCCTCCGCGTGCGGTCCCGCCCGGGCTGAGATCCGCACAGCACGGAACCAGTGAGCACAGCGTGTTTCTACATGGAGTGTGCATTGGGCCCTAAACGCTAACGTGTGATGGGAATGTTTCTCTAGCAGCGGTTCTCAACCTGTGGGTCGCGACCCCTTTGGCGGTCGAACGACCCTTTCACAGGGGTCGCCTAAGACCATCCTGCATATCAGATATTTACATTACGATTCATAACAGTAGCAACATTACAGTTATGAAGTAGCAACAAAAATAATTTTATGGTTGGGGGTCAC
>NW_005355951.1:240976-249297 GCF_000412655.1 Myotis brandtii | reverse complement strand
GGGGTGGGGGGGGGGGGGGGGGGGGGGGGGGGGGGGGGGGGGGGGGGGATGTGAGTGTGTGTGTGTGTGAATGTGTGGAGGGGGTGAGGGATGGGAGTGTGTGTGGGGGGGTGAGGGATGGAGTGCGTATGTGGTGTGTGTGAATGTGTGTGTTTGGTTGGGGGACAGGAAAGAGGTTGGGGATGCTGAATAAATTCTAAGTGGCATAACCTTCCTTTTCCAAAAGCTCTCCAATTTTATTCAGAATATCTTAATTCATTATTAAGAAAAAACATCATTTTGCTTAAATTTAATTGAGTAAACAACAACAAAAAAATACAGGTGAGAGAAAATAGCCTCCTTATTTCAAAATCCCAACTTTAATTACACTGAATTATGGACCAAACATTAGGCCCTTCCAATCTCCCAAGCACAGACAGAGGCCAGAGAGCCTTGCGTTGGGCTCAGTGAGGAAAGCATACGCGCCTGTGACATAAAAGACGGGAAGAGGTTTAGATTGCACGAGACAGACCCCTGTCGGCACCCCTCTCTCCTCCGGCAAAGGTAAAGGCAGCATCCTAGAACAGGTGCGAGTCTGCTGGCACTCAGTTCACCAGCTGGGCAACCAGCCAGGCGAGGGCGGGCATGCTCACACCACATTCCCGTGCCACCCACTCGGGTGGGAAACCTGGGAGGGCAGCCAGGAGGCAGTGTGGGGTCGTCTCAGCCAAACAGTGCCCAGTCCGAAGGCCTGGGAATTGGCAGTGACAAGCTCAGATCATTTACATAATGAATCCGGTAGGAGTGGTGGGGCCTCAGCCATGGGATCAGGCAGCGCCCGCTGGCAGTCTGGCTGAGGATTTGCTCTGCAGGATCCTGGCATCCCTGCCCCCAGCTGTTTCTACTTTTGTGGCCCGCACTTCACTGCGTCCTGGGAAGCGCCAGCCAACTTCCGGAGCCTGGGGCGGGAGCCCTGGGCAGCTCCAGGCCCACGTGAGCTCCCCTGAACCACAAGTCTCTTTTTAAATCTGTTATCATAGTCTCAACAAATCAGATCATGCCTCTCACCTGCTCAGAACTCTCAAATCAAAATACAATCTTTATGCTGCTGGACGAGCAGAGCGCTGCTGACCCGCTGTTCCCCTCCCAGCACTGAGGCCCAGGAGCCTGCGCTCATCGCCTAGGCTCTCCCCCTGCATCTGGGATGCTCCAGGCTCACTGCCCCGCCCCCGCTGTGCCCAGCACTGCCTGCCCCCAGGCTGGGCACTTGCTGGTAGCGTCAGCACTCCCCCAGGAAATCACATGCCCTCCTCCCTCCTTCATGCACTCACATCTGGACATCCCAGCCAAAACCCCACAGTCTAGCTCTAGCTCCTACCTCAGCTCACACGTACACACACTCACAGGCACATCCGTGCCGGTGTTTGTCGTGCCCTCATAACACGGGAGCTCGGTTAAAGCAGAGCCCCTCTTGCTCACCGAGTATACCCAGGACCCACACCCGTGTGTGGCACAGACTAGGTTCTGAAGTATTTGTTGGGGGGCCTGGGGGGAGGCTTAAATTCTTTAAAACTTTTTCACTGTAATTCATACATCAAAGTAGTCCCAGCAGGCTCTGCGTCTGACCCTCCCACCCCCAACTTAACCTCGTTTCAGAGGCCTTTGCTGCGCTGCACACTGTTTAGGGGGGCGTGGGGGGCAGTAACCATAGTGACGGCCCCCACTGTGAGGCGCCCACACCGGGAGCCCTTCCCGGGGTTGTAATGAAGGCAGGGTCCACAGGACACTGAGCAGGACAATGCGTCCCCCTGTGCCCTGCGGTGCGCAGGACGCCAGATCACGGCTAACCCGAAAGTCACTCTGTCTTTCGGAGCTAAGTTCTAACATATTCGGGCTCCTTTCTACGTGCACATGGTGTTGGCTTTCTAGGAACCGGACCTTCCGTACAAGCAGGCGGCAGAGTGGAAACACAGGCGCTTGGTGCCGGCGGGAGGTGCCGGCGGAGGGCGAGGGCTCAGCCCTGAGCAGTCCTGGCACCAGGATGCCCCAGGGAACATGCAGGCGAGGAGGAGCTGGTTAACACCTGGCAGGCACCAGGCCAGGGTCCTGGCTCAGGCCCTCCAGGAGCACCTGGTGGCCGGGATGCGAGGCCGGGAGGTGCCAGCCAGCAGCGGCAGCCTGCATCATCGGGAGTGAAGCGCCCGGGCAGTGAGGCCACGTGTCCGCCCCGGGAGGTGGGGTCCAGCAGGCGACCACGGCTGGGCAGGCTCTGACCAGTCCAGCTCTCAGGGGCAGGTCTGGCCCAGTGGAGGGGGAGACCAGAAGGGAATGGCCTGCAGTCCACGGCTCAGCAAGGCCCCTGCCAGCCCTGTCTTGAGTGGCACCTGGCTGCCCCTAAATACACACATGTACGCTCCCCCCACTCCGGGATGGCTCCAGGGCCACCAGAGCTTGTGGAAGAAGGACGGGTCTCTCCCGGTGGCCGGGACGGGGAAGGCGTAAGCTGGCCCCTGGGTGGCAGGAACGGGGCATGACCGTGAGTTTCAGGGGCAGGAATCCAGTCGCATTATTCCAACCCTTTCCCACATGTCTACCTCACAGTGTTAGAAATCGGCGAGTAAGCATGTGGGCGGTATGCTTTTGTGGCAAAGCAATAATAATAATAACTATTATTATTATACAGATTGTGTGCCACAGACATATTTTCCTCAATTATCCATATTTAGGGTGACTGTGGAGTTTATGGTCCCAATGGGGGCACTTTGAGAGAGAAAGAGAATGCTTTTAGTAAGTATGCGGGCCAGCAGGTGGGAAGGGGCAGGTCCCGGGGCCCCGTCTCCAGCCCAGGCAGAGCCTCCTCTGCCACAGGCACCAAGGTCCCGGTGGACCTGCCTTGGTGGGAAACGAACATTTAGAGGGTCTGTTCAACCCCCATAAGCTCGCTACACCTTCAGGCATTTTTACTCCTTTCACAAGGAAGGGAGGGCCTAGAGCACAGATTCCTGTAAGAGACACCTATATGTGAGCCCTTCCACTGGCCACTGAGTTAAACCACATACGTTTCTTCCTTCAGGAGACTGTGGACATTAGAGAGTTCCATGGCCTCACCTGTAGCTCGAGCTTCCTTCATGACATTTTCCTAAACTGCGAGCCTTTGCTCTCTGCGGAGCTCCATTGCTCACGGGGACCGTGAGTTCACACGACGCTGTCCTCGGCCGAGTCTGCCCTGAGTGCAAGCTTTTCCAGCGAGGGGCCGGCGTCACTGCTCTGCGCCAGCCGGGAGATCCACTTGGTGGATTGAGACCCACATTTAAAATAAATTTTTTTTAATCCTCACCAGAGGATATGTTTCTGTTGATTTCAGTGAGAGGGAGAGGAGAGAGAGAAACATCCATGTGAGAGCCATCAGTTGCCTCCTGTATGCAACCCAAAACCTGGTATGTGCCCTGACCAGGAATCAAACTTGTGACCTTTCGCTGTACAGGACGACGCTCCAACCAACTAAGCCACAGTGGGCAGGGCGAGACCCACATATGATTTAACAATAAAATGAAATAAACTAGAATTTAAAAAATAGAATAAAAGAGAACAGAGTACGTCTCACATAGTAAGGATAGGAATTATTTCATGACAATTTCAGCCCTGATGGGGCTGCGTGTAAAAACGTCCTTCCCGCCCTGGCTGGTTTGGTCCACCGTCGGCCCAAGGACAACTAGAATTTAAAAAATAGAATAAAAGAGAACAGAGTATGTCTCACATCGTAAGGATAGAAATTATTTCATGACAATTTCGGCCCTGAGTGGGGCTGCGTGTAAAAATGTCCTTCCCGCCCTGGCTGGTTTGGTCCACCATCGGCCCAAGGATGCTGGACCAAAGGGTCTTGGGTTCCATTCCCTGTCAAGGGCATGTACCTGAGTTGCAGGTTTGATCTCTAGCACATTCATGTTTCTCTCTCCCCGCTTGCCTTCCACTCTCTCTAAAACTCAATGGGAAAACACCCTCAAGTGAGGATTAACAACAACTAAGCCCTGTCCCGTGTGGGCTGTTGTCAGAGCTGGAGATCCGCTGCCAGGAACCGCATTGCAGGTCCCTTTTCCTGCCGCCGGGTCCTCACAGGCCAGGGCAGCTCACTCACTCCCAGCACCTGGGACGCCTGGTCTCTGGGCAGATGACCTAGTTTGATCCTTTAGGCTGCAGCCAATGAAATGTTTTCATGCTTGATCAGTTCCATAAACATGAGGCTTTGTGGGGAAAAGGAAAAGAAACAAAACAACAAAAACCTGTGCGTTCACAAAGCGCAGGCCAGGGCAGCTCACTCACTCCCAGCACCTGGGACACCTGGTCTCTGGGCAGATGACCTAGTTTGATCCTTAAGGCTGCAGCCAATGAAATGTTTTCGTGCTTGATCAGTTCCATAAACATGAGGCTCTGTGGAGAAAAGGAAAAGAAACAAAAACCTGTGCGTTCACAAAGCATGAGAGGGTCCAGGGACAGAGCTCTGAGAAGCCTAAAGGCGTCGTGGCTAATTACCAGGAACTCCCAGCCTCCGCACAGCTGTGCCTGCTCTGCCTGTGCCTACGCGCGCGGAGGGTTTGTGGGCGCCTTCTAATTCACCTCCCTCCTGGGCCACCAAGTAGGTAAAACATCCCAGCGGGGCCTGGCCCCCTCCTCTGTATCAGGGTCTCTGCAGCAGCCTGTCCCTGTCATTTGCAGACGGGCTGAGGGGGTGGTGAGCTGGTTACCCCCACATCCAAGGCTGCCTTTTATGACGGCTGGCTAGGGGGAGGGAGCAGAGGGGACCCTGGGCCGAGCAGAGGGGAGCCCCCGGGCAGGAGGTCGGGGAGGAGAGGTGAAGCCGCTTTTCAGGGACGCCATCCTTTCCCAGGTGGTCCTCATTCTGCCCTGGTTACTTCTGACTTGAAGTATGGAACTCTGACTCTTGGTTAAAGCAACTTAGAAGCAATTGCTTTTCTACATCAAAAATGCAGACTGACGTTTTGGGTGGGGTGGGGTGGGGCCATGATGGTGAGGGGTGAGGGAGACAGGCATTGCCGTTCAGGTGGCTGGGGTACTTCTCTCTTCCCTCTGCCTCATGGGAGTGTAGAACCTATAATCCCAAGAGCCCAGCGCTGCTTGCGGTGCAGAGGGCAGAACAAAGAGTACCAAAGTGCTCATCCCCCGGGTTCCGTGCACAGGACCCCCAGGGGGTGAGGAGGAGGGTGGCCAGTAAGCTGGAGGGGAAGCCGACCAGCAGGCGCAAAAGAAACGTGGGGGCTCATCTGTGTGTCCAAGCAAGTGCTGGGACCAGTACATTTGCAGAGGGTTGTTTATGAAATACGCTTTTGAAACCTTCAAGTGACTTCCAAATACTTGCAAGCTGAGCTACAGTTTGCAGTCATTTGAAAAGCTGTGTATGTTCCCCCACGTTCTGCGTGGTTCAGGGTTCAGGATCTGGAAGAGGAGCTGCACACAAATGAAAGGGATGAGGCAAGAGATAATTTGGAAATATTGGGGGGCCAGGCGGGCAAGCCCAACTCAAGGGGAAGGACTTCCACTGGTGCCCAGGCCTCCCCAGCCTTTTATTCAATTTTGGATATACATCTAGCTCTTAGGCAGGCAGGCAATTTCGGTAACAGACTGACTATCTTAAAGGTCAGTAAATATTAGAAGGATTTACTCTGAGACTATTTGGTCAGGAATAGCTTGAGCCCCCATTGTCTGGACTAGACAATCGGTGCATAACTCAGGCCCTTGCCATGGGTTCAAGGTTCACCAGCGTCCGGGCTCCTTGTTTGCACTTCTCTGCTAGTGAAGACAATGGGCGGCCTCCTGCAAAAAGCTGCCCCCAGGAGCCCTGGCCTCGCTCGGCACTACTGGCCACTGTGCCTTGAAGTGTTTTAGTCATGGTGCCTCCCCTCTCTGCTGCTCCCCCGTCCCTGGTCCACGTGGGTGCCTCCTCCTCTGCCGGCCCCTTAAACTCTACACTTTCTGGAACTTGACCTTTGACCCAGTCCTCACAAGCCACATCCCCTCTTGGGTGACTTACTCTATTGATTGTTGTTGTTTTTAAACTGCCATTTGGCTGGTGAACCCTGAGAGCCGTATCGCCAGCTCTAACCGTCCTCCGGTTGTTCACACAAGTTAAGACATGTTTCTGCTTGGATGGCCGTCCCCCAAAGCGCTCCAGTTCCCGCAGGTCAAAAGGAAAACCGTCCTCCACCACAAACCCGTTTTTTCTCTCTCCTGATGCTGGTGCCTGTCACTAATCCAAGCCACAGAAACGGTCCTGGACTCACCCTCAGGATCCAATCATCTATCGCAATTCCTACTGACTTTACATCTTTAAAACCCTTGAATCTGACGCCCTCTCTCTCTGATCCTGGTACTCCTGCCCATTCACAGCCTGCCTGCCTTCAAAAGGACGGTGGCAGCCTCCTGCCACAGGTTGTGCTCCCAGGAGGGAGTCTGGGTTTACTGAGGAAGAGTCCCCGTAGGCAGTGGGGACAGGACAGGGAAGGGAGGAAGCTCAGCAAGAACGTGGCTTCAGGCCTAGTCCCAGCTTCAGCCAGACCCCTGGATCCTGTGGGTTCGACCCGACTAAGGAAGGGAGCTGGACTTCCACCTTCCCCCAGTCCGTCAGGGCAAGGCCACCCCGGAGGAGTGATGCCCGGGAGGAGTGACGCAGCTGCCATCGGGCTGCCATCGGCAGGGCAGCAGCACTGAGGCAGTGAGCGCAGGCAGAATCCCGGCAAACTGCGGCTCGGCAAACCGCGGCTCGCGAGCCACATGCGGCTCTTTGGCCCCTTGAGTGTGGCTCTTCCACAAAATACCACGTGTGGGCACGCACGTACAGAGCAATTGAAACTTCGTGGCCCATGCACAGAAGTCGGTATTTTGTGGAAGAGCCACACTGAAGGGGCCAAAGAGCCGCATGTGGCTCGCGAGCCGCGGTTTGCCGAGCCGCAGTTTGCCGACCACTGCTCTAGTCAGTCATCTACCAAATCGAAGCACTAGCCACATCGGTCTCCCACTTACGCCCTTTCCGTGACTTCCACTCTCCCAGCAGCCCTCCATGGAAAGCGGCCTCCTTCCCTGTCCTAATAGGTACCAGATTGAGGTGTGGCTTCAGGCCCAGCCCCAGCTTCAGCCGGACCCCGGATCCTGTGGGGTTGACCTGACTAAGGAAGGGAGCTGGACTTCCACCTTCCCCCAGTCCGTCAGGGCAAGGCCACCCCGGAGGAGTGATGCCCGGGAGGAGTGACGCAGCTGCCATCGGGCTGCCATCGGCAGGGCACGGATCCTGTGGGGTTGACCTGACTAAGGAAGGGAGCTGGACTTCCACCTTCCCCCAGTCCGTCAGGGCAAGGCCACCCGGGAGGAGTGACGCAGCTGCCATGGGCAGGGCGGCAGCACTGAGGCAGTGAGCGCAGGCAGAATCCCCTCTGCTCCTAAGGGAGCCCCTGGTAGATTTCTATACTCTAGTCCCGTGGTCAGCAAACCGTGGCTCGGGAGCCACATGCGGCTCTTTGGCCCCTTGAGTGTGGCTCTTCCACAAAATACCACGTGGGGGCGTGCATGTACAGTGCGATTGAAACTTCGTGGCCCATGCACAGAAGTCGGTATTTTGTGGAAGAGCCACACTGAGGGGGCCAAAGAGCCGCATGTGGCTCTCGAGCCGTGGTTTGCCGAGCCGCAGTTTGCCGACCACTGCTCTAGTCAGTCATCTACCAAATCGAAGCACTAGCCACATCGGTCTCCCACTTACGCCCTTTCCGTGACTTCCACTCTCCCAGCAGCCCTCCATGGAAAGCAGCCTCCTTCCCCGTCTTAATACTAATAGGTACCAGAATGAGGCGGGAGGAGGGAGCCCGTGGGAACAGACCTTCCTCCCCTGGAGATGCGTGCTGCGCGCAGGTTCCAGGGGCTCTGACAATCCCTGGAGTAAAGAAACTGTTAACTTGGTGAACTTGGGAGTTACCAGCCTGTCTGGCCTTAACCTTGAGTGCTCGCTTGTGTGTGTCATGTGTGAGGCACCTCTTACACACTATCTTCAGACCTGACTAGGAGATGCTGGCCTATAGGATACAGGGCCCTGGTGTGGCAATCAGGGTCTCTGTGGCCTGGTCCCACCTCCTCTCAGCACCACGCCCGGCTCTGGTCATGCTGAACTGTGTGCAAAACTTGACAGACCTTGACATGTCACAGGGGCCTCTGTGACCGTCTAGGTGGTCACCTCTTACGTTCCTGTCAAGGCTTAGGCCAGGGGGTATCTCCTGCAGGAAAAGCCTTCCTAGGTGCTCCAGAGACAGAACCAGAGGGGTGTGCGTGTGCGGTGCATGTGT
>NW_005355951.1:207157-240552 GCF_000412655.1 Myotis brandtii | reverse complement strand
TGGTCACCTCTTACGTTCCTGTCAAGGCTTAGGCCAGGGGGTATCTCCTGCAGGAAAAGCCTTCCTAGGTGCTCCAGAGACAGAACCAGAGGGGTGTGCGTGTGCGTGTGCATGTGTGTGTGCGTGTGTGTGTGTGTGTGTGTGTGTGAGTGGTTATGGGATTGACTTGCCCGATTATGGAGACTGAGAAGTTCCATGACCTGCAGGGTGAGCCTGCAAGCTGGACCCCCAGGAGAGTCGGTGTTTCAAGTCCAAAAGCAGGACAAAAGCAACCCGAGCTCTGAGGCCGTCAGGCGGAAAGAACTCTTTTTCACTGTGGGGAGGGTCAGTTATGATGATCTAGTCAGGCCTGCAATTGATCAGGCGGACCCCCCACACACACACACATTAGGGGGGCAATCTGCTTCACTCAGTCTGATTCACGTGCTAGTCGCACCCAGAAACACCTCGCAAAAACGCCCAAAATCATGCTTGACCAAACATCGAGCACATAAAATGAACCCCAAGACCCTCCGGCTGGGCGAGCGCTCTCCTGGTGCTGCCGTCACTTTCCGCACACACTTTCCACATCTTTTTACCATCTCAACCATCTTTAAGGGCGCATTTCAGTCGTGTTAAATATGCTCACTGGCCCAGGCTGGGACTTGACCTGGGACCAGGTCCTGGCTGAGCTTTCTCTCCTTCCCTGGCCTGTCTCCCCACTTCAGCACTGCTGGGCAGCAGATCTCCAAGGCATTTTCATCTTGCAAGTCTGAACCCCTGTCCCACTGAACACTAACTCCCATGCCCTCCTCCCCAGCCCCCCGCACCCATCAGTCTACTTTCTGTCTCCAGAATCTGACTGCTCTGGGTACCTCATGTAAGTGGAAGCATACAGTATTTGCCTTTTTGTGACTGTCTTCTTTTACTTAGTCCTCGAGGTCCATTCATGTTGTAGCAGGTGTCAGAATTTCCTTACTTTTCAAAAAATATTTTTTTATTGATTTCAAAGAGGAGGGAGAGGGGAGAGATTGAAAAATCAATGATGAGAGAGATTCATTGATCGGCTGACTCCTGTACGCACCACACTGGAGATTGAACCCACAACCTGGGCATGTGCCCTGACTGGGAATTGAACCATGACCTCCTTCTTCATAGGTCAACACCCAACCATTGAGCCACACCAGCTGGGCCAGAATTTCCCGACTTTTAAGGCTGAATACTAATTTTCCATCGTGTGTAGAGACTACATGTGTCCATTCACCCACTGATGGGCACGGGTGCTTTCACCTCTTGGCTCTTGTGAGTAATGCTGCTATGAACATGCAAGTACAGATATTTCTCTGAGACTCTGCTTTCAATTCTCTTGGATATAAATACACCCAGAGTGGGATATACTTTCCATAGCTGAACCCAACCAGGTCTTTCTGGGCTCTCATGGCCGCACTGACTCCAAGCTCTGAGAGGGATGGGGTGAGTTTTCTTCATCCTTGTGGCATTGTGAGGATGAATCGCTTAGCAAGTAGCAAGTTTCTGCCCAATCATTTCTTCCTGCTCACCCTCCTCAATCCAACCGCTATGAGAAGGACATCACATGAGCTTTCGTTGTCAAAATAGCCCTAATTTCCAGGATCTTTTACAAATGTAAAGATTAGGATTTTTGGTGAATAGGGAAACAGAATTCTAACTAAAATAAGAATAACAGACAAGGGCTACTGAGTTAAGCTTGAAAATAAATAATGAGAAAGAAATGTTGTACATTATATTTTGTTTTCTTTGAGTTTACTCTAAATATGCATGACAGGACTGATCTTTAACAATACTCTTTCTAAAGTTATATTTTTTTATTTTTAAAAGTTATATTTAAAACTTTAACTCAAAGGTATACTGGGAAATTATGTTAATGTTTGGTGAGCCGGCACAGCCATGGCATACTCAGCCCCACACTGGGCACCTTATGTGCCGAGCCAGCTCAGCCAGGTTCGGTGAGCCTGAGTGGGGGCAGTGAAGGATTGAGAAAAGACGGACAAGAGAAGAAACCTGGGTCTGGGTGGGACGCTGTCCTCTCTGATGGAGAGCTAGCGACAGCACCATGGACTACAAGCCATGTCTTTATTTTATAGCCAGATTCCACAAGGCAAAGTAAGGGCGTGGTCAAGATGTTCACAACATTCTCGTTGGTTTTGATCCTACTCAATTAATGCACCTGAACTCTATCAGGCCCACATCATTCAGGCACGTGGGGCCACGTGTTTGGACCATAGGTTCAAGCTTACAACCATAGCTGTTGGCTATAATTGTGCTGGGAGGGCTCTGCCTCCAAGCTGGGACTTGCAGGTGGCTTTGCCATGAGAGGACTGTGCCCTCTCATTAGTCCGAGGCTTAAACCTGTCCAAACACTTTGCCACTCTCCACATTAATGTCCTTTAGTTTTGTCTACAGTTTAAAACATAGTGGGCGTTAGTCTGCCTTAATTTTCAGATCAGTTGTATTAACTGAGATGAGAATGAATGAGTCTAATTACCAAACATGATGAAGGTTCCGTGCACATGTGCTCACAGAGGCCCATTTGGCATTCTCTCATGTTGGCTCATATTCCTGCTCCCCTCCCTTAAATTTCATGAGGATTTGTTTCAGGGCCAAAATGGTGAACATTTTGTAAATGATGAAATAGAACTTGAAACCTTAGACTAGACCCCTGAAATCTTAGCTGACATTTGTTTAATAGACACTGTGTTGCTTCCTAAATTAACTAAGCATATTCCTATCACATAACTTTTCTACATGCTCATAGCCATTGCTGCCACCACCTGCATCTGGCCTTGTAGCGCTGTTAACTTCTCTCCGATAGAGAGCTCATCGCACTGCTCCTCGCAGTCAGGTCTGCATTTCTTTCCACCGATGAGGACCCTCCAGTGGCCAGCACAATGGAAACACAAGCTCATACACCGCTTCCCTCTGGTGGCCTGGGCAAGGCAATCCGAGTGTGGGTTTGGACCCCGCCAACAACTAGCAGCGTCATAGCTGACACATTTCCCTGAGATTAGCAGTCAGAATAGACTTCCAAAGGCATTGCCCTAATAAGCCTGCCACAAGTAGCTTCCTGACATTCCCAGAAGCTCAGACGAAGTGGGCTCATGCAGACTAACCCTCACCTTAAGCCTCTCCTCTCCATCTGCCAGGAGGCCAGCCTGGAACCTCCAGGCATGAGAAGAGAAAATAATTCCTATTTGGGGAATAATTCCTGTTCCTCATCAGGGCACATGCTCAGTTATTGTCAGAGTCATGAAAAGGCAGACAAGCCATTTCTAGAAGGTGAAATAGTTGCCAATAAAAGCTTCAGACTTCCCAGGTCTTCTAAGTCCCCTGCCGCCTGCTCTCCTGCACTCTGCCCTAGGTGTGAGCACTCCCTTGAGGTCCTGCCCCCCCAAATCACAGCCTCTGTGCCCAGCTCTGCCAGGGCGTGGCTGGTAACCTCAGAGTACCCACCCAGCCCTAGCACCGCAGGTTTCCGGTACTCCTTGCCCTCTGGAATGCCCCTGTCTCAGCTGGCTCTGCCGCAGGCCCTGGCGGTGGGAAGCGGGCGGGAGTCAGCTTGCTCTCCTGGCACGGGCCCTGGAGGAGGCTGGCCAGGCCGAGCCTGTTAGCAGGTACACACGTGCTTTCCGTCCGCCTGCGGCCGCTTTGGGCCACAGGGCAGGCAGGGGCCTCCCGAGATGCCCCAGGGTGGATTTCATGCCACCTCTGCCCCTCTTTCTGGGACCAAGTCCTCGATAGGCATTTAAACAACAATAGCACATTCTTGACTACACGGCACACCCAGGACGCTCCGTAACAGACCAGAGGGTAACGTTAGTCAGTCCTAAGGACCATTATAATGCAATGAAACAGCTCTATTAAACAACATCCTAAAATTTACCATTAACGCGGGCTGCCCTCCGGGGCTAACATCAGGGCCTCTCCTGAAGCGGCTGAGTGAGTGGGGGGCTCAGTCATGGGGAGGTTTGGGGTAACCTCAGCTTTTTCCTCTAAAACTGTCTGACTTCTGGGTGAGTAGTATCCAGCGCCTCATTGCCCGCAGGAATAACTAGCCAAGTACCGCGCCTCGCTCATTTCCCTAAGGGAGCTTCCTTTACCTTCCTCGCTCCATGTCCTCTCTCACTAGCTCCCCGGGTTCCCACAGTCTCCCCTTTTCCTGGGGCATCCCCCAGCGACCTCTGTGGCTCCTTCCCCGTGTCCCGCAGCCCTGTCCGCTGGACATTCTCCCCTCCGGGCCACAGCCCCTCGGCCTTTCCTGCCACCGCAGAGCTCCTGGGGCCGCCCCGGGCTCCCCGGCCTCCCCTGGACCCTCGCTGTCACCCCCCCGGCGCCACGTTGGATGGGAAGTTCCTCTAATACCACCTCTCTCCCCCTGGAGTCTCGGACGCAAAGGGGAAGAAATCAACCTCCCAAGACTCTGAGTCTAAATCCACACCCACCACCTCATCTTGCAAAAGCCAATGCCACCACCTCAGCAGTCAGAAGTGGTGATGGAAGAGTGGTGATGGGTGATCGCTCCTCTATGCTCCTTGTTCCAGAATCAGGGATGTCAAGCTCATGTGCATGGACTCCCAGCCCGACTAGTTCCACTCACACAGACACCGAACTCTCCGTGTGCGCCCTGACCCAGGGGCAGGAGGCCTGTCAGAAACAGCGAACTCTCACTGCAAACTGCTAAGGCGTGGAGGGTTCTCCTCGCGTCCCCCTCGGAGTGGCCTGCGGGGCAGGTTGGGAAGGGTTCCCGGAGCGCCTGCTGGTGGGTGAGTGGAAGGTAGGGTTCCGGGCCTGGAAGCCCGCAGTCAGTCCGTGCGCCTGCACGCCAGCAGCCCAGGGAAGGACAAGCTCGCTACCCGCCTACCTATGTGAGTGCTTACACATTTCACCTCCCAACGGGTGGGTGGAGGGACAGAGCTATGTGCTTCGGGCTGGGCCCATCTCTGCAGCCGTTTTATCAAAAGCAACTTCAAGAGTGGGGGACCCTCTCCCAAGCCAGGGCAGGTGGACCAGCTCCCACACGGCCCCAGCGCAGGCCCATGCAGCCACAGAGGGGAGGGCCTTTACGTGTTTCTGTGGGAGGCAGGAGATTTATTTCTCTGTTCCCATTGGTATAGACCAGTGGTCGGCAAACTGCAGAGAATAGAGAAATGAAGGTCTCAGTCCTCATCTTTCATTGTAAATAAGGGAGCAAGTCGCACTGTACGTGTGTGCCCGCACGTGGTATTTTGTGGAAGATCCACACTCAAGGGGCCAAAGAGCCACATGTGGCTCGAGAGCCGCGGTTTGCCGACCACGGGTATAGACAGACCTTTTAAAGCATTTCATAGAAAATCAAACTTGCCCTGAGCATTATTTAAAGACACAAACACTGCATTCAGTTGCTAAAACCGAAGACCTTGGCTTCAGTTTGCACAGCGAAGCAGACGTCAGGGAAGGCCCTCAGTGAGCAGCATTCTTCGTGGTTGAACAGGCCCAGGCGGTATGGGGGAGCAGGTGGGGGAGCAGGGGCGGGTCCGGAGAAGCAGCCCCCACCTCCAGACCTAGACTCTTGGCACACGCTCCCAAGAACGTCCCCACGCTGGCCCTGCAGCCCCCTTTCAGCTTCTTACCTCTGATGCCACCTGAAAGGACAGGCCCTTCTGCTTTGCTTGAATTCAAGTTGTTTGCAAGCTGGATCTCAGGGCAAAGCCCAGAGAGCGGAGCTGCCCAATGGGAGATGGGCAGGGCTTGTTTGGCTCAAGGAGGCCCTCATGAGCCCTGGCATGGCTGCCCTACATTGGTTTAGGCATTTTTAGGAACCAGAATTGAATTCAGTAGCTATTGACCAAGTTGCAAACTGCAGAGAATAGAGAAATGAAGGTCTCAGTCCTCATCTTTCATTGTAAATAAGGGAGCAATGAGACTGTATGGGATGAGAAAAAAGGAGCCTATGGATGGGTTTCCCACACAGCTTCCTGGGGGACACCTTTGTCTGTTTTAAAGAATAAATGAGACTGTATGGGATGAGAAAAAAGGAGCCTATGGGTGGGTTTCCCACACAGCTTCCTGGGGGACACCTTTATCTGTTTTAAAGAATAAACAGGAGTTTGCCAGGCAGAGCAGAGAGGAAAGACATCTCCCCCTCACCCCCTCTCCCCCCGCAGGTGGAGCATATGGGAGCAAAGAGAATGAGCTGGATGGTCTCAAAGGCCTCCTCACTTAGGGTCACTGACCTGCTCTCCTGACCTGATAACTTTCCAAACATATTCTTAGCAAAAAGGAAACCTGTCAAGCCTGTCCTTCATCTGCTTTCAATATGACCCGGAGACTCAAGGGAGCCATCGAGAGCCAGGGGCACAGACACGCCACTAAGAGGAAGGGAGAGAGGACCGAGCCCACCAAGGCTGACCAGGCCAGGAGCGGTCACTGAGGCCATCTGCAAGGGAAACAGAACTTCAAACGGCTGGAATGACGGCAAAAGCACAGAGAAAGGAAAAGAGAAAGACCTAAAATTGAAGAACGGCCAGCTGAATGTTTTCAGGAATCCGAGGACATTTGTCCCTGGAGCCTCCGCCAGCCCCGGGAGAGACACTGACTAACCTGGGACTCTGACAGAGTAACTTACCTACATCTCCGTGCAGGAGTTTCCAAAAATATCTGTGCAGCTAGGATGGCCCAGAATTTTAAAAGATGTGTGTGTGTGTGTGTGTGCGCGTGCGCGCAAATAGCACTGCCAGTATATGCTGAAGGTCAGATATACAGTATTTTCCTGGTATTTCAACAGTAAGCTACCATCACAATGATGTAGAAAGAAGCTTGTCTGTTGCAAAAAGCTGTCATGACTCTGAGGTCCAATGTTAAAGCACTTTCTCAATAGGTAGGACACCTCCCTTAACTTGTTTTCTAGAAGCAGGCTTTTCACCCGCTCCCCACCCGGAGCACATCTGGGCTGCCCCTGCTGGCCCGGGCTCTGGGCTCCTGCTAGCCAGCCTGCCATCCCCTCCAGCCGCCATCAGGATCATCTCCCCGGACCTCACAGCCACAGAGAGCTGTTCGCCCGTATCTGTCAGATCAGGGAGAGGGGTGGAGGAGGGGGAGATGGTCAGTAGGACACAGGGTAGCACTGATGACTGCTTATTAGTGGAAATGCTTCGCTGGAGCCCCGAGGGCGAAGGCAGGGAAAGCAGGCATCACTGGTGTTGACATTGCCGTGAGCTGTCATGCAGACAACCAGCTTCACAAAAGAAGCCCACGGGACATCAAGGCTCCGTGAAATCCATCAAAGGGAACCGTGAGGAACAGAGGCCAGAAACAGTAAGGCCTTATAGGACGGGCTGCAGGACAAGTCAGCCCTGCTTGCTCCTTTCAGCACTTCCAGGCCTGGGTGGGTGAGAAGGCATCCAGCCGCACGGTGGCTCCCTGGACCACGCGAGGATGCTGTGACCGGGCTGATTTGCTTTAAGGATGGTTCAGAAGTGGAAAAGTGATCATAACCTGGCCACTGGGACCCGCCACCTGTCATCATATCTGGCTGCTTGTCAGCCACAAGCCGGACAAGGACACAGGGACTGATGTCAATGTGAGCTCTTCATTTATTTTGACCTTGATTTATGTGGAGCGAGCATTGTTTTCAAGAAAACACATGTCATGTAGGTTGTCTAAAAATAAAATGCATTTCAATTTTTTTAAAAAGAACATAAAGCAACATCTGATACAGCTCTTATCCCACACCAATCCCCATCATGGTGAAGAATCAGACAGGAGAATTCTGGAAAATGTTCAGTTATTGATTAGCCATCAAAATGACTTGAGAAAAATTAAATAATTTGAAATAACCCTTTAAGGTAAGAAGAGAGGTGGTACATCTTTTGTTTCACAGGTGAGATAGTGGGGACACACGAAGGTTAAGGGGGTTTGTTGTTGCCCAACCAGTGTGGTTCAGTAGTTGAACCAGGAGGGCACAGTTCAATTCCTGGTCAAGGGCACATGCCTGGGTTGTGGGCTCAGTCCCCAGTGTGGGATCGTACAGGAGGCAGCTGATCAATGACTCTCTCTCATCATTGATGTTTCTATCTCTTTCCCTCTCCCTTCCTCTCTGAAATCAGTCGAAATATATTTCTAAAAAAGGGTTTCTCTCCCTCTCCCTTCCTCTCTGAAATCAGTTGAAATATATTTCTAAAAAAGGGTATTTGCTACTTGTGGCACGCTGCTGCATAGGTTATCCTGGGCCTGAGTTCAACCCTTCACTCCTAGGGACTGGCCTCCTGGCTCTTCCTACGTAGACCAGTGGGTTGTCTGTTAATGACCCTGATCAAAGCAGAAATGGAACAGGAAGACCGTGGTGGCAGGGGAGAAAGAGCTCTCGGTTTGAAGTTGCAGCACTGACTCATGGCGTTGTTTCACTAAGACTTTCTGGACTTCAGTGTGGCTTAACCACAACATTCTGAGAAACAAGCGAGGCATGAAAAGCGCCCATTTCGAGATGCCAGAAAGAATTGTCAAAGGCCACATGTGAGGACTTCAGGCAATCTTCTCTCATAACTGAACGAGAAAAGAAAAGAATGTGGGGGAAAGAGAGCTTCCGGAATTCCAGGGGAGCAAACTGGTTCATTCAAAGTAAGGTGTGCAGAGACCTTGGTCACACTTCCTTCCAGTGGGTTTGGAATAGCGAATGAAAGGGGGCTGCTGGCCAGCAGAGGAGGGGATGGACTGCCGCTAAAGGGGCTGGAATGGAGACAAAGGATCGCAAATAAGAAGCGAACTTTTCCTGAGTCCACATTATAAATCGCTTTCATCCGAAACAGTCCAGCATCGTTTCCTAACCCACAACTGACCACAACCGCAGTGTGAACGGTTTCATCTTATTGGTCATTAAGTCACCAACGAGAAGCTTTCTTAATGAGTTATCAAAGCCACATGGAAACTTGTATCAAATGTCCCAAATAAGATGAACCAGTGATGGCAATCCTGGACTCATGGAGTTGTTTGTGGATCTGGCTCAGAGTCAGACATATTTTCAGACTTTAAACACGGACTCCTCGCATCCATGAATGCCGCTTGTGAAAAAGAGAGGTAGGAGAAATGAGATATGGCAACTTTGCGTCTTAAGGAAAAGCCAAGCATTTTCCCTGCTAACCAGAGCATGGCTAACGGGGGAGGGGGGAAGGAGTTTGCCTTTTGTAAAGGGCTGCGCTTTTCCTGAAAGTCTCACAGGCAAGGGGGTAGCGTTTGGGTCCTTCTAGAACCTACCGTAGCTGCAACCAGACCAAGCTCATAGGCACAAGCAGGTGGCCGTCCTGCCGGCAGGGCCATCTGCCACAGAGGCTTTCCTGCTTCATTCTGAAAAGTCGTGCTTTTAGGAAAAGCTAGTCCAGGTGTCGTAAAGGGCTGCGCTTTTCCTGAAAGTCTCACAGGCAAGGGGGTAGCGTTTGGGTCCTTCTAGAACCTACCGTAGCTGCAACCAGACCAAGCTCATAGGCACAAGCAGGTGGCCATCCTGCCGGCAGGGCCATCTGCCACAGAGGCTTTCCTGCTCCATTCTGAAAAGTCGTGCTTTTAGGAAGAGCTAGTCCAGGTGTCTGGGCCACCACACTGGGGTCTGGTGCTGTGCATGGGGAGGTTCCCAAAGGCCTGCCTCCTGACACCCCGCCCCCATCCCTCCACCTCAGGGAGCATGGAGAGAATTCACCCTTTGACCACCAGCTGTTAGGATCGGAGGCACTTACTCACCCACCAACCATCCGAGGCAATTAAGAAGGATCCCCTCTGAATCAAGGGCAAGTCATCCGCTCAATTCCTGCCCAGGGTTCAAGTGGGTGGAACTGCCTCTGAGAAAGCCCTTCTTAAATGGATAACAGTGCTCTGAAAATCTTCACTGAAATGGCCAGTTAGGGCCACTACGGTGGGGAGGTCTGACCCTCTCCTCCACCATGTTTTCATGGGTCTCCCTTTCTTCCTGGCAATGGTGAGATCTCCTGGTGCCAGTGGTGTGGGTCCTGGCCCACCTGACACCCCACCACCGGGCTGCAGTGCCTGCCCCTCCCGGAACTACCTTCCTCTGGGGCCTCTTCGTGGAGACAATTAAGTTCCCGCATTTGTGCCACTGAGACACGGGCTGGAACATTTGTCTTGAAGTTTTCAGCCTGCAGTTGGATTTAGAGTTCCTGAGTCTGGCCTATGTTTAGTCTCTCTCTGTTCCCACTCGCTCCGCCATAGAAACTGACATCCCCTGGGTTTCAGGAAAATTACTGAGTCCAGAGTGGGAATCCCTAGAGGGTACTTCACCCAGAAGCAATGTCAGTCATCAGAATTACCTGGAGGGCTGCTTGAAACACAGACTTGGGCCCAAGGATGTTCACTTCTAACCATTTCCCAGGGACCTGCTGCTGCTGGTCGCAGACCACACTTTGAGCACCACTGGCCTACCTGGAAATTCCTCCTTCTTCCCTCCCTTCCTACCCATGCCTCTTCCTGAAACCCCCACAAGAGAGGAAGAAGGGAGGGCCTTGTTGGCTGGTGAAGGGATTATAGGATAACCGAATTAAACAAGAGAAGAACTTG
Organism: Myotis brandtii; assembly: GCF_000412655.1. Lineage (NCBI taxonomy): Eukaryota > Metazoa > Chordata > Mammalia > Chiroptera > Vespertilionidae > Myotis > Myotis brandtii. The sequence continues at coordinate 229,998 of NW_005355951.1, read as the reverse complement.
AATAACCTATCAGAATTCTCAGAAAATATAATTTCTTAATTTTTCCTTTTATGAATTAGCCTTTTACCTATAGCAGAGAATTTTTCTCTCAAAAATGCAATCTTTTATCTTTAGAACAGGACCTCAACCTTAATGCTTCCTTCTGATGAGAATTAAGTATGTTTTCTTTTTTAAAAATTTAGATACACATAATTGACATATAACATTATATTATGGTGATTGCCCAGTGGGAGGGGTGGAGGAAGAGGAGGGTATAGGGGGGATAAATGGTGATGGATGGAGATTTGACTTGGGGTGATGACCACACAATAAAGCGTACAGATGATGTGTTGCAGGATTGTGCACCTGAAACTTAATTTTAATTTTGTTAACCAGTGTCACCCCAATAAATTCAATAAAAAGGAAAAAACACATTAGTTTCACATGTACAACATCATGATTCAGTATTTGTATACATTACAAAGTGATCACCACTGTAAACCTAGTTAACATCCATCACCACACATAGTCACATATTTTTGTCTTATGATGAGAATTTGAAGAGTTGCTCTCTTGGCAACTTTCAAATCTGCAGTATAGTTTTAACTATCATCTCCTTGCTGCACATCACATCCCCAGGGCTCATTTATCTTGTAACTGGAAGTTTGTACCTTTTAACCACCTTCATGTTTCCTTCTCATTCTGGGTTCATCTGCCCAATTATTTGTTGAGGGCCTACTATGTGTCAAGGACTGTACTAATAACAACTAAGTGGTTTATATGCATTATGTGAAAGGAACTTCCCAACAATTTTGCATGTATATGTTATTAGCTCATTTTACATATGAGCAAACTGAAGGTCTTGTGGTTGGCCCAGGCCACAGAGCAGAGCATAGTATAGGGATTCAAATCCAGGTCTGATTCCAGAGATGAAACTGTACTGCCTTACATTGTGTTATATTTTTTGTAATATTCTCTTATATTATAATCAGTTACAAAGTGTGTGATGTTACATTTTAAACAATTCTTCTGCAATCCACTCATTCATTCTTATATTTATTAAGCACATTCTATGTGCCATGCACTATAGTTAGGTCTGGGGAATACAATGGTATACAAGATAGAACTTTTCAAAATTCATGTTACCAGAATGCTTTGTGAAATTTTAGTTTTTTAATAGTTTGTTCTTTGATTAAAATTGTTCAGGAAAATACATATGCCACTAAGCCCAGAATTGCATCTCTTCTTCCTCTACTTCTAGCAAACCTCCTATTGAGTTTCTATAAACTCAGTTTAACAAATTTGTTTTGTATTTTTCTTAAAGAAGGAGCATGCATTGTGTTAATTATTTATTTTTGAATGGATGATATATTTATATAATCAAAATTTAAAAGAAACATTGGGTATCAGTGAAAACTAATCTTGCTTTCACTCAATACCCACAGCCCCAGATCTCCCCAGAGACAACCACATGAACTGTACTGTTGTCTCCCTCCTTCCTTTCTTTGTTTATTAGCACCAATAGGTGTTGCTTTCTGCAGAGTGTTCTCTACTTTTCTTTTCGTTGCTATATCTTGAAGATCATGTCAAATCAATCAGTGTAGCTACCTCTCTCTTGTTAACAGATGCACATAGAAATAATTTTTAAATGTACCATAGGGTCTTTAAGTAGGCCCTGTTGATGAGCATGTAACATGGTCCAGTATTTTACTATTACAAACAATTCTATAATGGCTCCTCCCCTATGTATTTCAGTCTACACATGAGCAAGTCAATCTGTAAGATAATTTGCTGTAAGGGGAAATGTTGGATTAAGGGTAAATGGTATGTATATTTATACTTTTGAAAATATTCATTATGGAATTTTTCAAGCCATACAAAAGGAGCTAGACTAGTATAATGAACCCCACATACCTGTCACCCATGTCAATGGTCACCATTAATCCATGGCTGATACTATCCTATATAATAAATGGCTAATATGCAATTTGTCCCCTTGACCAGGAGTTCAACCAGGAGTTCGACCAGGGACGGGGCCAGCTGGTCAACCACCCGCAGCCCCTCCCCGCAGCCAGCCCAGCCCAATCAGCCCCTATCGAGGTGGGCCGGCCGGACCCCACTCATGCATGAATTCGTGTACCAGGCCTCTCTCTATATAGAGAGAGAGAGAGAGAGAGAAAGAGAGAGGCCTGGTGGCCTCTAGATAGATGATAGATAGATAGATAGATAGATAGATAGATAGATAGATAGATAGATAGAAGCCCGGTGCACAAAATTCATGCACTTGGGGGGAGTGGGGTCCGTCAGCCCAGCCTGCACCCTCTCGCAGTCTGGGAGCCCTCGGGGAATGTTCGACTGACTGCTTAGATGGGGAGTGGGCCTAAGCCAGCAGTTGGACATCCTTAGCACTTCCGTGGAGGCAGGAGAGGCTCCCACCACCACCCCTGCACTCGACAGCCTTGAGCCTGGCTTCTGGCTGAGCAGCGCTCCCCCTGTGGGAGCGCACTGACCACCAGGGGACAGCTCCTGCATTGAGCGTCTGCCCCCTGGTGGTCAGTGCACGTCATAGTGAGTGGTTGAGCAGTCTTAGCATATCATTAGCATATTATGCTTTGATTGATTGAACGGCCAACTGGATGACCGGACACTTAGCATATTAGGCTTTTATTATATAGGATATATAATGTTATATATGCTCTGCAACTCAAATTATTTTGAGCTAACCCCAGACATAATGTTACTTCATTGGTAAATGTTTTGGCACTACTTCTGAAAAGTAGGGACTTTAGAAATGTGTGTGTAACTTCATTATCAACCTAAATTAAATTAATAATAGTTTGTCAATTTATTAACCCCAGATTGCCTCACGAAAATTTATCTTTCAAATAGTCTGTTCTTTGATGCAGAACCTAACTTAGGTCCATCCATTCACTCAGTTGGTTAAGTTTTTTCTTAATCTTTTGGTTTCCTCCTCCATCTCTCTCTCTTTTTTCTTTCTTTTATAACTTTATTATAGAAACTGGGTAAATTTGCTTCCAAAGTCTAGATTTTATTAATTGTATCCTCATAGAGTCATTTAATATGTTCCTCTATCCTTTAGGTCAAAGGTGAAATACAAAATTAAATTGCAGAACTTCTTGAAATAATAATAAAGAAAATACAACATATCAGAATCTGTATGTATGGTACAGTTAATGTAGTTATTAGAAGATTTATAGAACCAAATAACTATATCAGTAACAAAGAAAATGAAAACAAATGAATTAAAAACATAACTGAGAAAACTAAATAAAATAAAGTTAGCCCAAAGAAAGAAGATAAATGCAGCAACTAATGTTTCAATAATTTTTAAACTTGATTTTTAGTCGCATCATTTGAGAATTAGGAAATCATTTTATAATTTGCAACTGTATAGACAACATGTCTAGATATTATCAGAGAGATAAGTTTTTCCACACACTTTTATCTGAATTTCAAGATGCTTGACTGTCAGTGGAAATTCAGGTTAGGAGACCATACTTCCTTTCTTGGTGAAAAGTTAGGGGTTTGGGGAGGAATGGGGGGGCAGGCTATTGGTGAAAAGTTAGGGGTTTGGGGAGGAATGGGGGGGGTGCAGGCTGGATTCCTCACATCCAATTCTGTCTGGGCTTATGTCTTGGCCCTTGGGCAGGCAATGGAGTGACCGTGGGAGGAGGGGCATTTCATATGCGGTAAGATACTTGCATGGCTCTGCCATCTGACAGACTCCCATTCAAATCTCAGCGGCATCATTACTGTCCGGGAGGCAGTGTGCCCATCTCGGATATGGTCCTCACCATAACATCCCTGGCCTCAAAGGGCTGAGGATCAAGTAAGGTGCCGCATAGAACTAGTGTCCAGTAAGTGGGAGCAATGAGTTGCGTGTTGCATGATGGAGTGCGTGTGTGTGTGTGTGTGTGTGTGTGTGTGTGTGTGTGTGTGTGTTGGGGGGTCGGAGTCTGAAATATCTCCAGACATTGAGCGTCAACCAGGAGAAAGCAATGCAATCGCTCTCCCTTCTCTGTGGCCCACTGCGTGTTAAACACAAACACGGCTGCCCCAGCCTTTCTGCTGTGCCTTCCTTCCAGCCCGTCCTCCACAGCTGCCTGCGCTGCAGCCCGGCCACCTCCTCAAGAACAAACGTCTCTCTCCGAATGCGCTGCTCCCTTCCCCAGGCCTAGCCTCCGCCTGCGCCCTCTGCGCAAGGTGCCTGGTGGCCCTGTCCCTGCGCCTGTGCTCGGTGCAGAGGCCCGGGCTTTGAGTGTGGGAGGCCTTCTCTCCACATCACTTTTGTTTTCCTCGCCCAGAGAGGGTCAGAGCACAGAACCGCTAAACAGGCCGTCGCCCCTGCAGTGCTGGGCTGGGACCTTCTGTCCCCTCTCCAGCAGAACAAAGAACTTGGCATTATTCATTCGTTTGGGCCATTTTCTGGGTTCATTTCCTGACAGAGTCGGGTCTGCGGGGCGAGGAGGACAAAAAGCCCACCTTGCAAATGCCTCTCAGGCGCCTGCCTCGTGCCCTCAAAGACCCGAGAAGTGGCCGTTCCACCACCCCCGCCTCTCGCTGCGCCCTCTGGGCTGGGGCTGCCTCTGGGTGGGGGAACCCCGCAGATCCCTACCACCCTCCGCCCCGGGTCCCAGGTCGCCCCAGCGCTGGCCCGGGGCCCTCCACCAAACTACCCCCGCGAGCTAACGCTCAGGACGAAGCTCCACGTCACCCGTGCGCCACGCACCCAGGGGAGGAAGGAACAGCGAACCAAGTGGGAACCCCGACTACTACAGCTTCCTCCCTTGGACGCACTGGGACTCTGGTCGAACAATTAAACTTCCATAAAACCAAAGTCGATGAGGGACACTTCACTGTGTATTTATATAGAACGGTTTCCACCGTGTTTTTAGATTTAGTCAGTGCCTCAGTTTCCTCAGCTGGAAGCAGATACGACAGTGTCTTGTTTGCAGGGTTGTTTTCGAGCCTGCCCGTCCTGAACCGCTGGGGACAGGGAAGCCAAGCCATGGGGGAGACCCGGAGAGGGGCGCCGAGCGCTGGGGGGAGATCCGAGGACAAGGGAGCCTGGCCACGGGAGAAACCCGAGAGACGGGGAGCCAAGCCGTGGGGGAGATCGGGGCTCGGGGGCGCTGGGAGGTGGGAGAGACCGGGGACGGGGAGCCGAGCGGTGGGGGAGAAGGAGGCTGATCCGTGGAGAGGGGGCCTTGGAGGTACTGCAGGCTGGGGGACCCGCCCCCGCCCCATCCTCGGATGGAGAACCGCAGTCGCATCCAGGTCAGATAGGTCTCCGCTGGGTGGAGAGCAGGGGCTGCGCCACCCACGGGCGGGCCCCAGGTGGAGAGGTGGCCGGCTCCCCACCCGGAGGCCTCCACTCTGCCCCCATCTGTCTGTGCGGGTGTCTGAACCTCCGCCTTCAGTAGAAAGAAGTGGAGCTTGCATGTGGCCTCACGCATTCACTTGTGCAGAAACTGAAAAACTAAACCCCTGGGTTATCAAAATCGGCCATTTTAAACGAAAAGAACCTCTCATCTTAAGGTGCGCCTCTGTGACATCTTAGCTTACCTGGAATTGCCGACAGAGAGGTAAACGCCGTTTCCTCTTAAATGAACAAACCGTTTCCTCTCAGATCCACTCTGGGTTCCCGTGGAGGGGAGCCCGGTGGGCGAAGGGTTGCCTTGCACCGATCCTGCGGGATCACCGCCGTGTGGGCTGACAATCAGGAGATCTGTGTTCAAACACAAGACAAAGCCTCCGCTCCTTTGGCACTGCCTCAGTTTACCTGGTTTTGAAGTAACGCGTTAAAAGGAGGCTTTTCCGTCCTGAAGGGGATATAGACCAAGAAACAGCCGAGGCAAGTGGTGGGCGAAGGGTTGCCTTGCACCGATCCTGCGGGATCACCGCCGTGTGGGCTGACAATCAGGAGATCTGTGTTCAAACACAAGACAAAGCCTCCGCTCCTTTGGCACTGCCTCAGTTTACCTGGTTTTGAAGTAACGCGTTAGAAGGAGGCTTTTCCGTCCTGAAGGGGATATAGACCAAGAAACAGCCGAGGCACTGACAGAGTCGCACGCACCCAGGGGAGGAAGGAACAGCGAACCAAGTGGGAACCCCGACTACTACAGCTTCCTCCCTTGGACGCACTGGGACTCTGGTCGAACAATTAAACTTCCATAAAACCAAAGTCGATGAGGGACACTTCACTGTGTATTTATATAGAACGGTTTCCACCGTGTTTTTAGATTTAGTCAGTGCCTCAGTTTCCTCAGCTGGAAGCAGATACGACAGTGTCTTGTTTGCAGGGTTGTTTTCGAGCCTGCCCGTCCTGAGCAGTGTGTTCGTATTTGATGTTATGTTTGTTTTTACAGATAAACGGAAGCACAGAGAGGTTACAGTGACTTGGTTAAGGTTTCCCACCCGTAAATGCCCGTGGTCCTGAGACCTGAGCCCAGATAGCGTAACTCAAGAGCTGGAGGTCTAACCACTAAGCTGTAGGGCACACCTGGATATGCATTGAGGTTGCATACTTTGACCCAAGATTGCTTGTGAACTCACTTCCAGAACGGGAAGAACTCTAACTGGCAGACAGAAATGCCCAGTGGGATATGGAAAAGAATGAGACAAGGCCTCGGGAGGCCTGGGTTCGATTCCTGCCCGCACCAGGGTCGGTTTCCCAGCCTCCCTGGGAGCTCAGGCTGCCTGTTCGTCAGCCAGGGGGCTGGAGTAGGAAAATTTCTCTGACTCAGATGCCATGCTTGGGTGAACACGGGGATCTCGGATACTTCCTGTGTCGTTTCATTAGGAGAATTTTCCGAAGCGAGTTTATCAGATGGAATTATACTGAGAGGCCACTTTCTCAAGATGACCACCTTGAACAAAATGCATGGGCTCTTCTCAAGCGCCTCTGAGCCTGCTCTCCCAGGAGACCACGCTGGCCCTGTGATTTGGGGGCGGGGGGGTCGATGAATTGGCTCTGTTGTACTAAATTGTGGGTTTGGACTTTAGCCCCTGTGGCAATTGATTTTATGTCAGCTTGACTGGACCATGGGTTGCCCGGACACACATGTTATTTCTGGGTGTGTCTGTGAGGGTGTTTCTGGATTCGATTAGCATTTGAGTCAGGAGACTGAGTAAGCAGATTGCCCTTCTCCTTGTGGGTGGGCCTCATCCAATCAGCCGAAGACCTGAATATAACATGAAGGCCCAGCAAGAGGGAGCTCCACCTGCCTGACTGCCTCGCCGGGCTGTGTCCTTTCCGGCTCCGGCCTTGGACTAAGCATCCGCTCCCCTCGGGCCTTGAGCCTGCTGGCTTTGAACGAGAACTCACACCATTGGTTCCTTATTCTCGGGCTTCACACTCCTGTATAGTCACTCTCCTATTGGTTCTGTTTCTCTGGAGAACCCCGGACTACTACAGCTCCCCAGTAACTTGTTTAAAAAGTCTCCCCACCAACTCTTCATCTTGTTTCTCAAGATTCCGTCATGCCTTTGCTACTGCTGGTCTTGATTTTCCCTTTGCTGTAAACTATGGTGTCCTCTTGGCGATCTAATGAGGGGTTCGGGGCAGCATTTGGTCTCTGTCGTGAGTCCAGTTCTGAGGGGAGTTCTCACACCTGGCCTGAACTTAGACATCACATGTCATCACACTCGTCCTCATTCTTTACTGCCTGATGTATTCTGTGACTTAAAGATCTCCTCTTGGCTTATGGTATGAAGTGAGGCAGGTGAAGTCTATGCCAATAAAAGGAGCAGCTGCCCTGTTTCTACGGGTAAATAAAATTCATGTCCAAGGGCATCCTTGAAGTCTGTAAATATTTAGGTTTTCAGTCAAAAAAAGAGAAGATCTCTCTGTGATGATACCACTTCTAGAAAATAAGACAGCCACTCCATGCACAGAGTAGCGGGACACGTGTGAGCGATCTGATAGGACCCTTGTTCAGTGGTGTGCTGAACAGGCACCGTGAGGTGGCGGGGCTGGGAGAATGAAGAGGCCAACGCCAGGCTTTCATGAAAGTTGAGGTCACCAAAGGAAAAGGCCATTTGGGGGTCATAGCAGATGGAAGGCCAGGCAGACCACAGAGCATAAACAACAAGCTGCCTTTTAGAGACTGGGTTAGGGTTAGGGTTAGGGTTAGGGTGAGGGTTAGGGTTAGGATTAGGTTTTTGGTGAGAGAGAATGAACGTGTAAATAACTTGCTCCCATGTTCCCAGGAAGGCAGTGGTAGAGCTGTAGGGTGGATCCCTCCTCACCCCCAGCACTGAGATGATTTATGAACCTGAGGCAACCCGCCATTCTAGCTGCATAATTATGCTTGTCTAGCATCGACTGAACTGACATGTTTGGAGATTAACCTACAAGATAGTATCTGGAAGGTGATTTAAATTCTTTAGGCTAGCACTGGACTGGAACTCTTTCAGACATTGTATGTCTTATCTCAGTTTCCCAGGACCTAAGCCAGTACGTGGAAAATAGTGGTTACCTCATACATTCCTGTTGACTGAATTTAAAAGTCCAGAGGACATCAATTCTTGCATTTATGGACTTAAGGTCAGAAATTTGACATTTATTATGTCCCCATTTCTTTTCAGTATTCCATATTTAAAAGTTTATTTGCAGGACAGCAGTTACCTTATTCAAGCATTGTCTCTCACACAAGACATTTCTTTATCAGAGACCAATCAGATTTTTGTTTTGTTTTTGAAAGTTACCAGTTTACATATCAAATCATGATACATCCCTGACCCCTGTTCATAGACGTACTCAGTTCAGAGTCATTCAATTAACCCATAAATATATCCTATTGCTGTAGGCACAGTCAGTCTTACAGCTTACCAATAATCTAAAAATCTGTTTCAGGAGAATTCTAGGTACATTATTATATTTTTTAAAATAGCAACATCTCTTGAACTGGCCCACTCCCCTCTCCCTTTCACCAGAATTTTCACTTAAAAGAAGGAGTTAGCTAGATTAATGAAAAGTGCTGGCAGTAAGAGTCCTGCTTTATAGTCACGCAGTGTCTAAAGACATTATATAACTTATTGATAAATCTCACCCCCATCAGACACCATACATAGTTATTAGAACCTTATTGACTATATTCCCTATGCTATATTTTACATCCCTGTGACTATTCTGTAACTACCAATTTATACTTCTTAATCCCTTCACCCTTTTCACCCAACACCCCCTCCCATCTGGCAACCATCAAAATGTTTCCTGAATCTACTAGTAGAGTCTGTTCTGTTTCTGTTCTGCTTGTTTGTTTATTTTGTTTTTTACATTCAATTATTGATAGGTATGTAATTATTGCCATTTTATTGTGCATATTTTTTATCTTTTTTTCTTTCTCTCTACAACGCTCTGGTTTATTGTTGACAAGCGATGGCATTTCCTAGCTGGCACCCTGGTGGTTTTTAAAGGTGGCCCTGGCTTTGTCAGGACTGACTTCTCTTTAGGAACCGAGTGTTAGAGGACTGTCCTAAGTCACAGTTGATCTAGAAAACACTTGGGTTTGGAGGGGGAGAAGGGAAAGGGCATCTTTGGGGTCAGAGCAAAGTAGGTAGTTAAAAAAGAGATCATTGGAGCCCTGGCCGGTTTTCTCAGTGGTTAGAGCCTTGGCCCGTGAACCAAAGGGTCCCAAGTTGGATTCCCCATCAAGGGCACGTACCTGAGTTGCAGTTTCATCCCTGGCTCTGGTCAGGGTGCACGAGGGAGGCAACCAGTTGATGTGTCTCTCTCACATCGATGTTTCTCTCTCTCCCTTCCACTCTCTCTAAGAAATCAATGGGAAAAAATGTCCTCGGGTGAGGATTAACAAAAAAAATAGAGAGATAATCAGAAAGGAGGCAAATCTGGCCCTGTTAGGTCAAGGTGGCCCAGCGGGTCGCCCGAGTGGGAAGAATGGGGTGAGCTCCTGAGAAGCAGAGGCCGGGGCAGCATGCCCGGCAGAGGCTGTCCGCCACGCGGGCCTCTCCTCTGATGCTCAAGAAATCCTTCGGGTCAAAACAAGTGGACGCCGTCTGGCTGCCCATGTCCTCGCCTCTCCTCCTTCATCTCCTTCTCACCACTGCTCCCTCCTTCCTACCGTCGTTCTGTGCTCCTCCTCCCTTCTCTTCATGCTTCTCCTCTCTCTCCCTAGCTCTGACACTTTCCCCCTCAAACTTTGTTTTATAGTTTTTGAATCTGAGAAGATAAAAATTACCCACATCTAAAATCTGTAGACTTTTAAGTCGTAATTATTCTTAGTAGGTAAGCCCAGCGCATCTTTGCCCCATGGCTCTCTGAACTTGATTCTTGCATCTGACTGAACGGGGGCTGAGGGAGACGCAGATCACAGCGCTCGCTCCCCGGGCCTCCGCCCTGCCAGCTGCGCCTGGGACGTGCCTTGCCCACTGCAGTTCGAGTGGCCTGGAGCCAAGCCTGTTGCCTAAGATCCAGCTTTTTCACATGCCCTGGCTGTTCAGAGCCCGGGGGGATGACACCGGAGAATGACTTATCCCTCGGAGGGATGGGAACTCCAGGACGCTGCACTTTGGACTCGATCACTGAAGTAACACGTCAGCAGCCACACCTTAGGTTTGGGTGGCTGCTTGCAGCTGTTGCGTCTCTGCCAGCACTGCTGTGTGCAGGTCATGGGCAGGAGGCATATACGTATACCCTGTCAAGAGGGGTCCTGGGCTTCAGCGAGGGTCAGCGGTCATGCACAGTTAGGTTGAAACAGTCCTATTGAACCAAGACGCCCTGTTTTTATTGAAGAAACAAGTCAGCAGTGGACTCTGACACCCAGGGAACATGTGTCGAGTCGTTGCCCTCAGTCTTGTCCCCACCACGCCGTGCGCTCTCAGTGGGCCCTCTGTGTTCCCTCCACACGCACTGCAAGCTTGGGGAGCTCACGTGCTAAACCGTTGCCCACGGGCACATTGTGTTCGTGACCAAGGCCACAGGCCCTGCTGTCCCGGGCCTTCGACTACCTTTTCCGCTTCATCTTTGCCATTCCTGAAGTGGCACCACTCATTCCCATCTTCCCGGGGTGCCCACCCACCCTTCCCTGTTGCTCGTCTCCCTGCCTCTGCTCACTCTGCCCCTTGGCCTGCAGGGCCAGCTGCTCACCGTTCCCAGCACAGGGACCATCTCCTGCAGGAAGCCGTCCTGCCGTCCCGGGAGGGGAGCTCAGCTCCTCCCTGGCGGTGCACAGGGCAGCCCTGTCCTGGGCGGGAGCCCGAGAGTCTGACATATGTCTGTTTTCCTTCCTAGACTGAAGGTCCTTCAGGGAGGGCCTGTGTCTTAATCACATTTGTGTCTCTAGCATTTTGCATCACTTCTGCCACCCAATTCCAGCTCAACTGATGCTTCTTGAATGAATGAATACTCAGGTGCTTTATGGGATTTGAAAACGGAAAATGACAGGGGCTTCTGAAGGACTGTAGGTAAACTTTTCCTATGAACAAGAAGCTTAGGATTGATAGTGTCACTTAAATACACAAGAGCATATCCCACTTGGTAGCATGTGATGAAGGGAGAACTGATTTAAACACTATGACAGAGGAGCTCTTTGTTTTCTCGTTAGCTTATGGGCTACTTACTTTTGATTCTCAGGGTTGGTGCTTCATAGAATTCTCTGGAAGTCCAGAAGAGGGCTTCTCAGATAACGTGTGTCCTGCCCTGTTCCTAATTAATGATGGGTGCTCACCTTACATCTAACCTGTCGCTTTAAGCCAAAGTGTTCTTCTAATCATTGAAATCATAGTCACTTCTTAGAGAAGATAACAAGCCAGGAGCAAGAGAGACCCATCAGCATGAGACAAAAATCTACAGACAGGGGACCTGACCCCCTGGGCCAAGCGCCTCATCCCCGTTGGGCCTTCTGAGCAGGTCGAGGCCTCACTCCTCCTGCTGGGAGTCAGACTCAGTGATGACACGCTGCCTCGGGAGAGCCTGCGTCACGCTTTGAGCAGACGTGGAGCCCCCTCCTCGTGCTCAGAGTGACTCCCTGCAGTTATTTCTGTCCTGGCCTGTGCACTGGGAGGAGGTAAGCAAACAGGTGCCAGGTGTATGCGCGTCATGGCCATTACCTTAGAGGAAAGAAGGTTCACCCTTTCACCAGCTGAGAACATGAACATGGTGCTCTGGAGAGATTATCGGTGAAGCCAGCAGGGCCTGTGCTTGTCCCAGTCCACATGCAACCACCTTGCCATTGAGACTGGGAGTTTGTTTTTTCAAATGTAGATGGCTAGCTCATGTGAAAACTCATGTGAATCATCCTTTTTCATTAAGACTCCTGGCCAGTGTGTTGTTCAGTGGTTAGAGCACTGGCCCACACAACCAAGGGTCATGGGTTCGATTCCTAGTCAAGGGCACGTGCTTGGGTTGCAAGCTCGATCCCTGGCCCTGGTCAGGGCACGTGTAGGAGGCAACCAATTGATGTGTCTCTCTCAAATCGATGTTTTTATCTCTCTCTCTGTCTCTCCCCCCACTCCCTCCCCCCTTCCCTCCTTTCCAATCTCTCAAAAACTGTCCTCCGGTAAGGATTAACAACAACAACAAAAAGACTCCTGAGCTCCAGTTTTTCCTCCATGAAATGAAACTAGAAAATCTTGGGAGTTGCTGGCAGCTTTTAAAATTCCAGTATTTGTCGTTCTGTCTCCTTTCGTTTTTATTTCAGTATATCCCTGTTTCCTCCTCTCTTTCATTTTTATTTCAGATTCTCAAGGCATTATTCTTATATTTGTGTGAACAAAATGGGCATAAACCTCTGGTTCCACAGATAAATGGCAGCCTTTATTGGAAAAATACATGTGTTGGAAGGACAGTGTTCAATCGTGATGAAATAAATGACAGCCACTTTCAAAACTGAGGAATTACAGGAGAGCATCCGGTCTTCTGCCAGCATAGCTGCTGCAGCCTGTGATGGCTTCTGTGCAAAGGATATTCAGTGTCTCTCTCTCTCTCTCTCTCTCTCTCTCTCTCTCACACACACACACACACACACACACACACACACACACGCCCACACCTTTCTTTCCCAGGCACATTACCTCTGCTTTCCTTCTCCTAAGCTCCAGGGGCCCTTCTGTTGCCTCTGTAACTTGTTTCTTGGGCCCACGCAGCCCAGCTGGCGCACTTCTTCCCGGACTCACTTGTACCTCTGTGACTTTCTAAATAAACTTTTGCTAGTAAAAACAAAAACAAAGCATATTTATATGTTGGGTCACAGAATAATAATTCAAATGCTTAAGAGCCTCATCTTGTGATGTTATCACAGGAACATCCAGACAGTGTTTTCTTTAACTCCAGGAAGAGCAGTTCAGGAGGCTGGATCTTGCCACATGTGTCCAGCTGCGCATTCAATACTCTTGGAAAAAACCGTTCCATAAATCTGGAAATAACCAAGTCCGGATACTTGAGTCATGTTCATTTCTTGGCTTACAGTTGTCAAGACCTTGTATATACAAGAGTTCAAAATTAATAAACACTGTCATATCTGCTGCTATTATAAACCAGGCAACAATATTTTATTTGCATCATAGGGTATTATTATGAAATTTCACACTTAAGTGGTTTGAAATGACGGAAAATTGAACCAAGTTTAATTAGAATTCATGAAACATTGCTCAGAGTTACACAGCCAGTCTACATATTTAACAATTTATTGTACTTTTTGCTTTTCACAAATTAAATATTGCCACTTGAGAATATATTCCTGCAGAATATCAGCTCTGTGTTTCCATGCCCTGGAGGTGTCTCTCCACACCGGGTATTTCTGGAAGCTTCTAACCTGTACAGGAACGGCCCTCGAGGAGGAGGCGAGGTGAAAACCTCCTGTCCCCTCCCCGTCCCTGTCCCTCTCTGCTCACGCACACTCCATGCTCACCCTGGAAAAACGTAGCGACTGGCCTGAGACGCATTCCTGTTCCTTTTGGAAAACCGGGAGGCGTAGCCTGGAGAGGCCTTTGCCTGCAGTCCCGGTGCTCATCCCGTTCCTGGAAGCCAGCCTTCCGTGCCCTGCGCTCAGGCGACCCGGCAGTGGGAGGGGGATCTCCATCGGGCACTTTTTCTGTGCCGGGTCGGTGCTTCCCTTTGCAGTGCCCAGGTCATGGGTAATGAATGCTCTCTGATAGGCCTCTAACCGCAGGTTTACCCACTCCAGACCCTCCCTGTGCCGCTGCGGTTTCTTACTATTCACATGCACGAACCCCTGGAACTCATGGAAACTTCGTAGGATTGAACTCATTGTTGGTGTGCCTGCCTTTCTGTTCGGGGGCCAGGAGGCAGGGAGGACGCAGGCCCTGTCACACATTGGTACACATTTGAAGCACATGCCTGAGGGGTCGGCAAACTCTCGTAGCCAAAACTGAGGTGGCTTTTTCTGACACAGTCAACGATACAAAACTGCCTCCAATGAATTTTTTTAAAAGTATTGAAAATTATTATCATTTCAAGGCTGAGTTAGTTACAGTCAACGATACAAAACTGCCTCCAATGAATTTTTTAAAAGTATTGAAAATTATGATCATTTCAAGGCTGAGTTAGTTACTCACCAGAGGAGGGAGCCACCGGTTGGCCAGAGGTGACCCTGAGGGCCGCCGCACCGCCAGGGGCTCAGCACATGGCATTCGCAGGGCGCTCACTGTAACACGTGTGTCCTCTTCTGTTTGGTAGGCCGTGGAAGAGCCAGGTGTCAGAATGGAGCGCTTTGACTGCCACCATTGCGAAGAGTCTCTCTTTGGCAAGAAGTACATCCTGAGGGAAGAGAGCCCCTACTGCGTGGCCTGCTTCGAGGCCCTCTACGCCAGCACGTGCGAGGAGTGCGGGAAGCCCATAGGCTGCGACTGCAAGGTACCCGGCCCCCAGCAGTGCCTGTAGCTCCTGCCCCCCCACCCCTGCTCCCCAGGAACCGTGGGCTGTGTGCATGGTTGTGCTGAAGTCCGGATCTGCATCCCCTGGTGAAATCCCATCCTTTGGAGCCCCCACCCTCTCCCCCACCACCACTCCGAGGTCGGATCCTTCAGGGTCTTTTCGAGCCTCTTCCCTCCCTCCGCTGGTTCGGTCTCTGCCCACTCCTGCTTGCATAGCACGTGCACAGTGCTTTCCCCGGGCGTTTGTGCTGAGCGTCCCACGTACACGTCTCAGGTTTCGGTATCCATGTCCTTATCTCACACCCAGCCCAGCTCCCGCCGCTGCAGCTTCCTTGAGGGCCACGCACTTACTCATGTTTGCTTGGTGCTGACTCATGGGGAGCAGGTGCTGCTCAGCCCCTATCTGCGGGTGAAAGTGCACGGGGGAGCCGGAGCGGCGAGCCAGCAGCGGGCACGGGAAAGCAGGAAGCACTGGCATAGGAGGGGCTCTTCCCTCTCTCGGCAGAAGGTCGGGATTTGCCCTTTTATTTTCCAGGGGAAAGGCACACGTGTGGGAATTCCCTGCTTTCCTGCTGTGAGGGCGCAGCAGGTTCAGCCAGGGCCCTGGCCCTGGGTGCCGCCCACCCCGCTGGGTCGCGTGTTGGGAACGCTGGCCTGCGCTGCTCAGCGTGTCTTCGGTCCACAGTGGCCCCTGAAGGACCCCCTGGGGCCGCCGTGTCTGAGAGTGCCCTCTTCCCCGCAGGCCCACTGCTGAAACACACACAGCGCTGTCCGCGATGGTCCCCAAGAGCCACCGATTGGGCACAAAGTGGGGTCACATTGGAATCTCTAAAGGGATTCCCAGATTTTAAGGCAACTTATGGCATGTCCCCATTTTCTGCTCTCATTCCTTTGTGCTCTTGTGGGATTGTGTCACCCTCCTCCGCTGTTATAAATGTCAGTACCTCATTGCTGCCTGGCCGAGCCAGGCTGTGCACAGATGGGCTGTTCTAACCCATCCCGTGCACGGTTCCTGCATGCCGTGCTTTGCCACCCCAGTCCTAGGACAGGCAGTGAGCTGTGGGCTGCACCCTCCATTCCTGCTGCCCGGCGTGTCGTGACAATTGTGGGATCGTTTCCATCTTGTGCGGAAAGAGGACTTTGTCCTGAGCAGAGACGGGGTGTGCAGTGGCCGCTCCAGGCCATGCGGCGAGTGGCTTTGCTGTCAGAGCAGGAGTGGCAGCCAGGGCTCTGGACAGGAAGCTCAGAGGGGGTCCCGCGTAACCTGCAATAGGTTCGGCCTTCCAGCACCGTGAGCACCTCGCTGATTGCGAGTCTGCAAGTTGAATACCGTCTCCAGCTTTTCCTGAGGGGGTCCCTGCCTCACAGCCCTCAGTCCCTGTTCGTTCCCTGGGCCGAGCATGCCGAACTGCCCGCTCCAGCCTGGCTGGCTCGCCAGCTGTCTGCACTGGGGCTGACGACTTGAGCCCTCTGTGCTGTCTTCACATTTCTCAAATGGAGGTGACACCAGGGTGCCACTTCCTGGGGGGCTTGGTATGTAGACATGAGCCCTGAGCACCGGGAATGGCAGCCGGCGTCACTGTCAGCTCCAAACTGCCGTTTCCTGCCAACAGCGTCCCTGCTCTTCCGTAACGTGTTCCCTCCACACACCTCTCTCTTTATCAGTTTTCATTATAAAAACATCAGTGGAGATGTCTGGTTTGAGGAACAACTAATTAGCAGAAACAAATTATTATTTCATAAAAGCTTTACCTGGAAAAGACGTAAGTAGCTGCGAGGTTAACTTATTCTAACAAAAAACAACTGTAGTTTAAAGGAAACATTTTGGATATTTAGAGGTACTCATCCTTGAACGGAGACTAATGTAAAAACAAAACAAGCCTGTGTAGCTCATTGGGTTGAGTGTCGACCTATGAACCAGGAGGTCACAGTTTGACTTCTGGTCAGGGCACATGCCCTGATTGTGGTCTCAATCCCCAGTGGGGGCATGTAGGAGTCAGCCAATCAATGATTCTCACTCATCATTGATGTTGCTATCTGTCTCCCTCTCCCTTCCTCTCTGAAATAAATATATATATTTATTTCACGCTATCTGTCTCCCTCTCCCTTCCTCTCTGAAATAAATATATAAAAAATTAGTGCACGGGTAACGTCCCTAGGCCTGGCCAGCAATCAGAGCCGGGGCCTTCCTTCATTCCACGCTGCCCCCTGGTGATCAGCACACATCATAGTGAGCAATCGGTCTTCCAGTTGAACTCCTGCAGGGACAATTTGTGTATTAGGCTTTTATATATACAGGTTTATTAAAAATGAATAAATAAATGGAAATAAATTACTATTTCTCTAATATGATTTAGTGGAAAGACCCTCAAACCTCCTTATTCTTTAGCACATACTTTATGAGCAAACACAAGAATCCTCCGAATGGGGCCAAAATCAATATGACTGCTGCAATGTCAAGAGTAAATCATGCTGAACTTTTCAACCCAGATTACTGTTCGTGGCATTATGCCATGTGACTTTCCACATGTTGGAAGAAAAAGAAATGTTGACTTGAAGTTAGATTTTGCCATTTGGTGCTTTTGAATATTTGGAACAGTTTTCTTGACTCAGAAATAATGATATGGTTGACTTTGTGGAGGAAGCAATGGTAGCAAAGAATGTTTGTTACTTCATAGAGAGCAACTGAGTGGGCAGATCTGGGGCCATTCTCTTAGAATCGCACAGGCACTCGAGCCTCATGTGCGCCCTCTGAAGGATGGGGGTTTGTGGGAATTAGGCTAATCTTGTGGTACTGACTGCCTTTTACTTTTATTTATTTTAATTAAATCTTTATTGTTGAAAGTATTACATATGTGCCCCTTTTTCCCTCATTGACCCCTTCTAGCCCACCCCCATCCCCTGCCCCAGGCCTTCCCCACCCTCTTGTCTGTGTCCATGGGTTATGCATATATGGATACAAGTTCTTTGATCTCTTCCCACCCACCTACCCTCGGAGGTTCCACAGTCTGTTCTATGCTTCCATGTCTCTAGATCTATTTTGTTCATCAGTTTATTTTGTTGATTATATTCCATACATGGATGAGTTCATGTGATACTTGCCTTTCTCTGACTGGCTTATTTCACTTAGCATAACACTTTCCAGGTCCCTCCATGCCCTCTCAAAGGGTAAGAGATCCTTCTTTTTTACTGCTGCATAGTATTCCATGGTGTAAATGTACCACAGCTTCTTTATCCACTTATCTACTGATGGGCACTTGGGCTGTTTCCAGATCTTAGCTATTGTAAATTGTGTTGCTGTGAACATAGGGGTGCATATATTCTTTCTAATTGGTGTTTTGGGTATTTTAGGATATACTCCTGGAAGTGGGATCACAGGGTCAAATGGGAGTTCCATTTTTAATTTTTTGAGGAAACTCCATACTGTTTTCCATAATGGCTGCACCAGTCTACGTTCCCACCAGCAGTGCATGAGGATTCCCTTTTCTCCACATCCTGGCCAGCACTTGTCATTTGATGATTTGTTGATGGTAGCCATTCTGACAGGTGTGAGGTGATACCTCATGGTGTTTTAATTTGCATTTCTATGATGATCAGTGACTTTGAGAATATTTTCATATGTCTCTTGGCCTTCTGTATGTCCCCGTTGGCGAAGTGTCCTTTTAGGTCCTTTGACCATTTTTTAATTGGATTGTTTGTCTTCCTGTTGTTAAAGTTGTATGAGTTCCTTAACCTTTATCAGATGTATCATTGCCAAATATGTTCTCCCATGCAGTGGGCTTTCTTGTTGTTTTGTTTGTGGTTTCTTTTGCTCTGCAGAAGCTTTTTATTTTATGTAGTCCCATTTGTTTAGTCTCCTATTTTCCTTTGCCCAGGGAGATGTATCTGTAAACCTGTTGCTACGAGAGATGTCTGATATTTTTCTGTCTATGGTTTCTTCTAGGATTTTTATGGTTTGATGACTTACATTTAAATCTTATCCATTTTGAGTTTATTCTTCTGTATGGTGTAAGATAGTGGTCTAGTTTTACTTTTTTGCATGTATCTGTCCAATTTTCCCAGCACCATTTATTAAAGAGACTGTCTTGACTCCATTGTGTATTCTTGCCTCCTTTGTCAAATATTAATTGAGCGAATGGCTTGGGTCGATTTCTGCGATCTCTATTCTATTTTGATCTATATGCCTGTTCTTGTGCCAGTACCAGGCTGTTTTGATTACTGTGGCTTTGTACTATATTTTTGCAATTTTACTGTGAGTCTGTAATTATTTCAAAGTATAAAAATGATTTTTAAAAGTTTAAACAACTCATAAAATGTGGCTATTTCAATATTCTTTTACCTAAACTTCCTTTTCTCTCCTTATAACTACTGATAATAGTTTGGTTGTACTTTAATATTTGTTTATTTAAGTATAGTGACTTTCATCCTTTGGGGGGGATCTCTATGTTCCTTTAGGAAGATGATAGAGCATAAAAATACTTGTTAAAGTTTTTATTCATTCTTAAATTATAACTCAGTAGCAAGACACTCATGACTTAAGCATACTCTTTTTGTTTCCATGTGAACATCATAAACAATGGCAAGAGTTAAATGACAAATGAAAAAAATATTTGTAACTTCACAGAGCCATATTTTAAATTCTTTACTTTCCCCACTTATCTAATATCATACAGATACCAAAGTTCCCTAGAAGTATGGCTCCATTTCAGGCTCTTTTCTGTTCAGTTTGTTAGTTTATCAATCATCACTATGTTTATTATTATCCTATATAATAAAAGCCCTGTGACCAAAACGGTGGAACGACCAGAACGACCAGCGACCAGAACGATCGTGGCTCCTCACCCCAGCCTGTCCTGCCCCCCAGCGGGGACCCCCACCACGATCGGGGGTGGGGTTGGCCGGCAAACTGCACCTCGTCCCGGCTAGCCCCGCCCCCAGCGGGGACCCCCATCCCAATGAGGGGACATGGCCAGCTGGCAAACCGCCCATGGCCTTTCACCCCAGCTGTCCCTACCCCCCAGTGGGGACCCCCACCCTGATCCAGGGCCCCCATCAGGGCAGGCTGGCCGGCCCCTACCCGTGCACCAGGCCTCTATAGCAATATAAAACCCTGACCGTCCACTGCCACCGGTGCCCACCACTGTATCCGTTGCTGCTGCTGTGCCATGTTCCTGAGGATTGAGGAGAATCCCCTAGGAACCGAAAATGCCGAAACCAATCAATGTCCAAGTCACCACCATGGATGCATGGGGCTGGAGTTTGCCATCCAGCCAGACACGCCAGGAAAGCAGCTTTTTGATCAGGTGGTTAAGACAATCAGCCTTTGGGAAGTGTGGTGCTTCGGCCTCCAGTATGTAGATAATAAAGGATTTCCCACCTGGTTGAAACTTGATAAAAAGGTGTTGGCCCAGGAGGTCAGGAAGGAGAATCCCCTGCAGTTCAAGTTCAGGGCCAAGTTCTGCCCTGAAGATGTGTCTGAGGAGCTTATCCAGGACATTATGCAGAAGCTTTTCTTCCTCCACGTGAAGGAGGGCATTCTTAGCAATGAGATTTACTGCCCTCCTGAGACTGTGGTGCTCCTTGGCTCCTACGCCATGCAGGCCAAGTTTGGAGACTATAACAAAGAAATTCACAAGTATGGGTACCTCAGCTCCGAGCGGCTGATCCCCCAGAAAGTCATTGAGCAGCACAAGCTCACCAGGGACCAGTGGGAGGACCAGATCCAGGTATGGCACGTGGGGCACTGTGGGATGCTCAAAGTTAGTACTAAGCTCACCAGGGACCAGTGGGAGGACCGGATCCAGGTATGGCACGTGGGGCACTGCGGGATGCTCAAAGTTAGTGCCATGCTGGAGTGCCTGAAGATTGCCCAGGACCTGGAAATGTACAGAATCAACTATTTTGAGATAAAAAAAATAAGAACGGAACTGACTGTGGCTTGTAGTGGATGCCCTGGGACTAAATATTTATGAGAAAGTTGATAATTTGACCCCAAAGATTGGCTTCCCGTGGAGTGAGATCAGGAACATCCATTTTAATGACAAGAACTTTGTCATCAAGCCCATCGACAAGAAGGCGCCTGACTTCGTCTTCTATGCCCCCCGCCTGCACATCAACAAGCGGATCCTGCAGCTCCACATGGGGAACCACGAGCTATACATGTGCTGCAAAAAGCCCGACAACATCGAGGTGCAGCAGATGAAGGCCCAGGCCCGTGAGGAGAAGCACCAGAAGCAGCTGGAGCAGCAGCAGCTGGAAACTAAGAAGAAGAGGCGAGAGACTGTGGAGAGAGAAAAGGAGCAGATGATGCGGGAGAAGGAGGAGCTGGTGCTCAGGCTCCAGGACTATGAGCAGAAGACCAAGAAGGCCGAGAAAGAGCTCTCGGACCCGATCCAGAGGGCCCTGCAGCTGGAGGAGGAGCGGGCACCTGGAGGCCCACCACATGGTTGCACTGCACCAAGGAGGAGCTGGAGAGGCAGATGGTGGATCAGATAAAGAGCCAGGAGCAGCTGGCCATGGACCTCGCAGAGTACACCGCCAAGGTCGCGCTCCTGGAGGAGGCGCGCAGGTGCGAGGAGGATGAGGTAGAGGAGTGGCAGCACCAGACCAAGGAAGTCCAGGATGACCTGGTGAAGACCAAGGAAGAGCTGCAGCTGGTAATGATGGCGCCCCCGCCCCCGCCGCCCCCTGTGTATGAGCCAGTGGCCTATCACGTCCACGAGAACCTGCAGGAGGAGGGCACGGAGGACTCAGGCTACAGCGCCAAGCTGTCCAGCGAGGGCATCCTGGATGACCGCAATGAGGAGAAGCGGGTCACCGTGGCCTAGAAGAACCTGTGCGTGCAGCAGCAGCTGATGACTCTGTCCAGCGAGCTGTCCCAGGCCAGAGACAAGAACAAGAGGACCCACAACGACATCATCCACAATGAGAACATGAGGCAAGGCCGTGACAAGTACAAGATGCTACAGCACATCCGGCAGGGCAACACCAAGCATCGATGAGTTCGAGGCCATGTGAGTCTGGGCCGGGACTGGCAGGGCGGGCCCGAGCTTGGGCCCTGCCAGGTTGCACACAGACTCTAAAACTCATATTTGTAGTTCTCAAAATCTAGACCACTCCTCGTACCCAGTTCCTTTAAAGAGAGTAGCTGTTTCAGCAGGAATATTCTGGGGCTGGGACAGTGGAGGCTCCCCTGGTTATTTTCCCATTTTTATCATAGTGCCAAACGGGCCTGATTTTTACTGTTGTTATTATTGAATCACTTCCTGTCTGTGCTGAGGGCAGGGCCGATTGAATCAAGGAAAGGGCCGCTGTACACCTGAGGAGCAGCTCCGTGCTGGCGTGTGTGAGAGTCGTGTCATTAAAGCAACCATGGTGGCTCCAGTCTGTGCCATACTTCTTCTGTATTTGAAATTATTCAGATTTTACTTGATTTCTGTGAAGGATGCATCTCTGTATTTATGTTTTTGAGGCTTGAAAACTGGGTTGAAAGCATTCACACACGTGCACACAGTGACTTCCTCCCTCGGGTGGCAACGTCCTCGCTCATTCTGGATAAACAGCAAGGAGGACATTCATGCTTAGATAAACTTCTCTGGTATATTTAACAGTTAGAGGGCTCCATTGTTGGGCTCACACACCTGATTAATGATCAGCTATAGAGTATAATATCCTATATAATAAAAGCCCAGCGACCATAACAGCAGAACAACCAGAATGACCACTTGACCAATCACTATGAGGTGCACTGACCACCTCTCGCTCCCTACCCCTGGCTGGCAGGCTCCCATCGCCTGATGGTGAACAGGGACTGGGGGTGGGTGGCGATGGACGGTGGGGCTGGCAAGTGGGTGGAATGGCTGACCTCTCGGTCCCTCCCCTTGGCCAGCAGGCTCCAATCGCCCAATGGCGAACAGGGACCTGGGGGTGGGTAGCAGGATGTGGGTGGTGCCAGGTCAAGCCCCGCCCCCCAGCCGGTTGCCCCA
>NW_005355951.1:198465-206880 GCF_000412655.1 Myotis brandtii | reverse complement strand
ACAAGAAGGCGCCTGACTTCGTCTTCTATGCCCCCCGCCTGCACATCAACAAGCGGATCCTGCAGCTCCACATGGGGAACCACGAGCTATACATGTGCTGCAAAAAGCCCGACAACATCGAGGTGCAGCAGATGAAGGCCCAGGCCCGTGAGGAGAAGCACCAGAAGCAGCTGGAGCAGCAGCAGCTGGAAACTAAGAAGAAGAGGCGAGAGACTGTGGAGAGAGAAAAGGAGCAGATGATGCGGGAGAAGGAGGAGCTGGTGCTCAGGCTCCAGGACTATGAGCAGAAGACCAAGAAGGCCGAGAAAGAGCTCTCGGACCCGATCCAGAGGGCCCTGCAGCTGGAGGAGGAGCGGGCACCTGGAGGCCCACCACATGGTTGCACTGCACCAAGGAGGAGCTGGAGAGGCAGATGGTGGATCAGATAAAGAGCCAGGAGCAGCTGGCCATGGACCTCGCAGAGTACACCGCCAAGGTCGCGCTCCTGGAGGAGGCGCGCAGGTGCGAGGAGGATGAGGTAGAGGAGTGGCAGCACCAGACCAAGGAAGCCCAGGATGACCTGGTGAAGACCAAGGAAGAGCTGCAGCTGGTAATGATGGCGCCCCCGCCCCCGCCGCCCCCTGTGTATGAGCCAGTGGCCTATCACGTCCACAAGAACCTGCAGGAGGAGGGCACGGAGGACTCAGGCTACAGCGCCAAGCTGTCCAGCGAGGGCATCCTGGATGACCGCAATGAGGAGAAGCGGGTCACCGTGGCCTAGAAGAACCTGTGCGTGCAGCAGCAGCTGATGACTCTGTCCAGCGAGCTGTCCCAGGCCAGAGACAAGAACAAGAGGACCCACAACGACATCATCCACAATGAGAACATGAGGCAAGGCCGTGACAAGTACAAGATGCTACAGCACATCCGGCAGGGCAACACCAAGCATCGATGAGTTCGAGGCCATGTGAGTCTGGGCCGGGACTGGCAGGGCGGGCCCGAGCTTGGGCCCTGCCAGGTTGCACACAGACTCTAAAACTCATATTTGTAGTTCTCAAAATCTAGACCACTCCTCGTACCCAGTTCCTTTAAAGAGAGTAGCTGTTTCAGCAGGAATATTCTGGGGCTGGGACAGTGGAGGCTCCCCTGGTTATTTTCCCATTTTTATCATAGTGCCAAACGGGCCTGATTTTTACTGTTGTTATTATTGAATCACTTCCTGTCTGTGCTGGGGGCAGGGCCGATTGAATCAAGGAAAGGGCCGCTGTACACCTGAGGAGCAGCTCCGTGCTGGCGTGTGTGAGAGTCGTGTCATTAAAGCAACCATGGTGGCTCCAGTCTGTGCCATACTTCTTCTGTATTTGAAATTATTCAGATTTTACTTGATTTCTGTGAAGGATGCATCTCTGTATTTATGTTTTTGAGGCTTGAAAACTGGGTTGAAAGCATTCACACACGTGCACACAGTGACTTCCTCCCTCGGGTGGCAACGTCCTCGCTCATTCTGGATAAACAGCAAGGAGGACATTCATGCTTAGATAAACTTCTCTGGTATATTTAACAGTTAGAGGGCTCCATTGTTGGGCTCACACACCTGATTAATGATCAGCTATAGAGTATAATATCCTATATAATAAAAGCCCAGCGACCATAACAGCAGAACAACCAGAATGACCACTTGACCAATCACTATGAGGTGCACTGACCACCTCTCGCTCCCTACCCCTGGCTGGCAGGCTCCCATCGCCTGATGGTGAACAGGGACTGGGGGTGGGTGGCGATGGACGGTGGGGCTGGCAAGTGGGTGGAATGGCTGACCTCTCGGTCCCTCCCCTTGGCCAGCAGGCTCCAATCGCCCAATGGCGAACAGGGACCTGGGGGTGGGTAGCAGGATGTGGGTGGTGCCAGGTCAAGCCCCGCCCCCCAGCCGGTTGCCCCACATACAGAGGGCAACCCATGGCAGGGGTGGGGCCATGAGCGGGCGGTAGCAGCCGACCTCTCGTTCCCTCCCCTCCAGCTGTCAGGCTCCGATTGCCTGCCTGATGGCAAACTGCAAACCCGGGTCGGTGGTGGCGGTGGGGCAGGGCCAGCTGCCGGCAGCCGGCAGCCGGGGAAGATGGCCCTGATCGCAGGCTATGCCTAGGGACCGTACCCGCGCATGAATTTCATGCTCCGGGCCTCTAATGTTGAATAAGAGTGGTGAAAGTGGACATCCCTGTCTTGTTCCTGTTCTTAGGGGAAATGGTTTTAGTTTTTGCCCATTGAGTATGATGTTGGCTGTATGTTTGTCATATAAGGCTTTTATTATGTTGAGATATGATCCCTCTATTTCCACTTTGCTGAGACTTTTTATCAGAAATGGGTGTTGGATTTTGTCAAATGCTTTCTCTGTGTCTGTTGATATGATCATATGACTTTCGTCTTTCAATTGGTTTATGTGATGTGTCACATTTATTGATTTGTGAATATTGTACCAGTCTTGCATCCCTGGATAAAATCCCACTTGGTCATGGTGTATGATCTTTTTAATATATTGCTGGATCTGATTTGCTAATATTTTCTTGAGGATTTTAGAAAATATGTTCTCAGGGATATTGGCCTGTAGTTCTCTTTCATTGTGGTATCTTTATCTGTTTTTGGAATTAAGACAATGCTAGCCTCTTAAAAAGAGTTTGGAAGTCATCATTATTCTGAACTCTATATCAGATAAATTTATCTATATCAGATAAATTTCTTTTCTCCATTTCATTTAGCTCTCTTGGTGAATTCTCTTGTTCTTTCATTTGGGGGTTGTTGTTTTTTGTCTTTGGAAGTGTTCCTTCATCTTGGATTTTTTGGAATAGTTTGAGGAGTATGTGTTTGTTCTTTGAATGTTTGGTAAAACTCCCCCTGTGAAGCCATGTGGACCTGGGCTTTTGTTTGCTGGGAGTTTTTTATTTTCATCACTTGGTATTGGCCTATTCAGGTTTTCTGATTCTTCTTGATTCAGTTTTGGGAGATTATATTTTTCTAAGAATTTGTTCATATCATTCACATATCCAGATTGTTGGCATATAGTTGTTCATAGTATTTTCTTACATTCCTTTGTGCTTCTTTGGTGCCAGTGGTTACTTCTCCACTTTCATTTCTGATTTTATTTATGTGGGTCCTCTTTCTTTGTTTCTTGATGAATCTGGCTAGTAGTTCATCAATCTTGTGCATCTTTTCAAAGAACCAGCTCTTGGTTTCATTGATTTTTTTGTATTCTTTTTTTAGCCTTTATGCAATTTATTTCTGCTCTAGTCTTTATTATTTTCTTCCTTCTACTTACTAGGCTTTTCTTGTTGTTCTCTTTCTAACTCTTTAAGTTGTAGGGTTAAGTAGTTTATTATTACTTTTTCTTCTTTTTTGAGGTAGACTGTAATACTATAAACTTCCCTTTCAGGACGGCTTTTACTATGTCCTAGAGATTTTGGGTTGTTGTGTGTTCATTTTCATTTGTTTCCAGGAACTTTTTTATTTCTTTCCTGATCTCATTGGTAACCCATTCATTGTTTAATAATATGCTATTTAGCCTGCATGTGTTTGAATGTTTTTGGGTATTTTGACTATAGTTATTTTCTAATTTCATTCCACTGTGATCTGAGAAGATGCTTGATATTTACCAGGGTTATATCCTCTTGTTGGATCAATCCCTTTAGTATTAGGTAGTGACCTTTGTTGTCTCTTATGATGGTCTTTATTTTGAGGTCTATTTTGTCATATATGAATATTGCTACCTCAGCTCTTTTTTTCCTTTCCATTTGCCTGGAAAATTTTTTTCCATCCCTTCACTCTCATCCTGTGTGAGTCTGTTGTTGTTGTTGTTGTTGTTCTTCTTCTTCTTCTTCTTCTCCTTTTTTGTTAATCCTCACCCAAGGATATTTTTCCATTGATTTTAGAGAGAGTGGAAGAGAGGGGGAAAGACTGAGAGAAATATTGATGTGAGAGAAACACATCTATTGGTTGCCTCCTGCATGTGTCTCAACTAGGGCCTGGGCCTGGGAGAAGCCGGCACATGCCCTTGACCAGAATCAAACCCAGGACCCTTCAGTTCATAGGCTGATGCTCTATCCACTGAGCCAAACCAGCTAGGGCCTATGTGAGTCTTTTGTTCTGAGGTGGGTGTCTTGTAGACAGCATGTAATTGGGTCATGTTTTTGTATCCATTCAGCTACCCTATGTCTTTTGATTGGAGTATTTAATCCCTTTATAGTTAAGGTTATTATTGATATGTACTTATTTATTGCCATTTTAATTCTGCATGCCTTGATTTTTCTCTCTTTTTCTTCTTCTCATTATAGCTGTCCCTTTAGCATTTCTTGCAGTGCTGGTTTGGTGGTGATAAACTCATTTAGGCAGGTTAGGGAAGTTTTCTGCCATTATTTCTTCAAACACATTCTCTATCCCTTGTCCCTTTCTTTCCTTTCTGGCACACATATTATGTGAATATTGTTACATTTCACATTGTCCCACAGCTCCCTTAAGCTGTCCTCCTGTTTTTTAATTGTTTTTTTTTTCTTTTTGGTTCTCTGAGTGATTTTTTTCAACCCTGTCTTCTAATTCACTGATCCGATCCGTAGCTTCCCCTAATCTGCTGTGTATTCCTTCCAATGTGTTCTTTATTAGTACTATGTCATTCTTTATTTCTGACTGTTCTTTTTTCATAGTTACTATATATTTTCTCATACTGTTGAGCATCTTTACCATCATTATTCTGAACTCTATATCAGATAAATTTATCTATATTAGATAAATTTCTTTTCTCCATTTCATTTAGCTCTCTTGGTGAATTCTCTTGTTCTTTCATTTGGGGGTTGTTGTTTTTTGTCTCCCCATTTGGGCTGCCTGTTTGGGTTTGTGTCTATGTGTTAGGTAACTCTGCTATGACTCCCAATCTCTAGTGCAGAACAATGTCAGATGCTCTTTCTGATTGGTCCTGAGTACCCTGCTTGGGATTCCAATGTGTTCTTTATTAGTACTATGTCATTCTTTACTTCTGACTGTTCTTTTTTCATAGTTACTATTTATTTTCTACTGTTGAGCATTATTCTGAACTCTATATCAGATAAATTTATCTATATCAGATAAATTTCTTTTCTCCATTTCATTTAGCTCTCTTGGTGAATTCTCTTGTTCTTTCATTTGGGGGTTGTTGTTTTTTGTCTCCCCATTTGGGCTGCCTGTTTGGGTTTGTGTCTATGTGTTAGGTAGATCTGCTATGACTCCCAATCTCTAGTGCAGAACAATGTCAGATGCTCTTTCTGATTGGTCCTGAGTACCCTGCTTGGGACTATCAGCAATCCACAGTTTGTGGCTCCCTCTTCTGGGACTGGATGCAGGCCCAGAAGGAGATCAGGCAAAGACTCAAAGGATCCAGAGACCTGCCTGAAGTCTAATTGTTATCAGCCTCAATTGGTCTTAGACTGTGAACCATAGGGTGGGGCAACAGTTCTTCCAACAGGGTGTGGCTACTGCCTTACCTCAGGCCAAAACCACCTGGATAGCAAAGGTCCATAGGAGAAAGATGACGTCTGCAGCGTGAGGGAATGACTCAGCACAGGAAACCAGGGTGTCTGCCTTCCGAGCTCTCACCCCAGAGCCCTCAACCCTGGCTTCTGCTCACACAGCTCCAGTCTACTCTGCCCTCCTTCTGCCAGAGCCCAAAGTGAGTGGCTGCACAGGGAATTTTGTGCACTGGCCCTTTAACAGGGTGCCTGCATTTCCAGCCTTCTCTCCCTGGCAGACAGCAACCTTGCTGCTTTTCACAACCAGATGTTATGTGGGCACCTTCTCAGTTCTGGTTCTCTGGGCTGGGGAGCCCAGCTTTGGGTTTAGACCTCAGAGTTCTCAGTGGGAACCCCCCACAGCTGAGATGTCCCTCCTGACCTTCAGCTGCTGCCTGTGGGAGCCCAACCAGCCCTTTCACGCCTCCACCTTTCCTATGAGTCTCTATTCAGTTTCCACTTCCCATTCTTGGTTATCGGGGTTCTCTCCAGCGAGTCTTCAGTTGATTTTTCAGGGTGGTTTTACTGTATTTTCGTTATTTCCAGTTTGGCCCTGAGAGAGTGTCAGTGTAGCTTCCACTTACTCTACTGCCATCCTGACTGCCTTTTAAATGAGATAGACAAGACTTCAGGACCTATTGCTGTAGTTGGATTATATATATTTGAGTATCATTTCTATGCAGTCACTCAATTACATTCTTTACTTCTACTTAATTACTCTGAGGAAATGCTATAATCTCAAAGGGTAAAAACCATTTATTTTTGTGGCCAGTGGGACAGTTGAGAACACGTAATACAAATAAAATTTTTTGATCCTCCAACATTGCACTGTTCCTGTGGATACTAGCAAAAAACATTTTTTATAGCCTGATTACAGATTTTTTTTGTGTGGGTGGGTTTATCTACCTATGTTCTGGGCTTCAAAAATTCAAGAAAGTAAAGACGAGACAGGCTGGGCTGGAGCTCCACAGATGGCTGTAAGAACCACACATTCATCAAATCAGTGACTTCAGCACACTCCAGGCCACATGCCCAGCTCAGACTTTGAGTTTGCATGTCTGTGTGAGCAGGTCATAAAGTCAGCTAGGCCACCTGACCCATGCATGTGCCCTAGCAGGTTCTGGGAAGAGGAAGACAGTAACGAGTGAAAATCCATCTGTGGATGTAAGACTAGCATTCGGGGGTAGCTTCCAGTTGTCACAAAAGCCCCACGCACTGAGTGGAACTTCTGTTCCGGACACTGGGAAATGCGCTGATTGCATGATCTGAACTTCTCATAACACCCCTATGGAGGGACTTTTTCGTTCTATTTTATGGAGAAGCCACTGAGGCTGGGAGAGGGGTGGGGTCTTTCTGGGTTACAGGTTGGGAGGCACTTGAGTTGGAATTAAAGCCCCGGTGGGTGGTTCCTGACCCACGTGCCGCCCCGCCAGCCCCACGCAGCCTCGGCGGGATGTTGTCTGCGGGACTCGCGGGCCAGCTGCGATGGGACTGGTGGTCTGTCCTGTGGGTCAGCTGCCTGCCTTGCCTCCATCGTGGACCTCAGCAAAGGGCTCCTGTTTCTGCTGGGCCTTCAGGTCGCCCTGACTGTGCTGCAGAATTGATTTCCTTCTAGAACACTCTTTCCAGTTTCCTAATTAGTTAAATGGAAAACGTTGAATTGATGATCAAATAGCCCCGAGTTTACTCATCAAACTATAAAAGTTTCTCATTTGACATTTGGAAGTTCTGAAAGGACAGAAAACGCCTGAGGCCTTTTGGCAAAAGGCAGCCCCGGGAATGGGAAGGAGACTGGGTTAGCCCACGTCCAGGTTAGAGCTAGGTGTCTCTGTGACTCTTCTGAGGATTCCTGGCCCCGGCTGAAGGGCAGAAGTGAGACTGACGTGTTCTTCCTGCCCTCCGGCGGGTCACGGCCGCCTGCCCTCCGGCCGCGCTTCCAGGAGGGGCAGCTCGCTATTCCACACGCGTGCTCACAGGCCAGCTCGCAGCCTGGCTCCTTTTGTTGGTTGCGTTAAGTGCTTAATGAGTGGATCAGCTCTTTAGAGTTTCTGTGTAATTTGTCCGAGTTTGTAATGAGCACTTAATATGTACATGTATTTGGACATCCTCCTCTAAGAGAGAAAGCTGAGGGAACTGAGTAAAGCAGGAGTCTCAGAATTGGGAACAAAATAACCAGATGGCAACTGTAAGGACCTCTCATTCCACGAAAACCAAGGGTCACGGCAAGGCAACCCCTGCATGCAGCAGGGACCGTGCCCACCCAGGGGGGACATGGGCCAGACTTGCCCCTGGGAGCCTTGGTGCCGGGTCTGAAATCAGGGTCCCTCTCCCGGGGAGCTGACTGCGCTGAGGGACGGACCAGGGCCCGCCACAGAGGAGGGGCCCTCGTTTGCTCCTCTGCACCTTTGTTTTCGCATCCTCCTCTAAGAGAGAAAGCTGAGGGAACTGAGTAAAGCAGGAGTCTCAGAATTGGGAACAAAATAACCAGATGGCAACTGTAAGGACCTCTCATTCCACGAAAACCAAGGGTCACGGCAAGGCAACCCCTGCATGCAGCAGGGACTGCGCCCACCAGGTGGGACTTGGGCCAGACTTGCCCCTGGGAGCCTTGGTGCCCGGGTCTGAAATCAGGGTCCCTCTCCGGGGAGCTGACTGCGCTGAGGGACGGACCAGGGCGCCACAGAGGAGGGGCCCTCGTCTGCTCCTCTGCAACTTTGTTTTCGGTTTGAAAGAATATGCCGTCCAAAGCCCAGTAACCGGACCATCTGAGGCCGTCAACCACCTTTCCAGAGTGCTGAGATGGCGGGCACTGAGAATCCACTCACACAGGGGAGTCCCGTGGATGCGGTTGCTTTGGGAAATAGCAGCTGACCGCCCACCGCCCAGGCGGGACGGTGCGCGAAGGAGTGGG
>NW_005355951.1:196154-198378 GCF_000412655.1 Myotis brandtii | reverse complement strand
CCCTGCTGCCCGGCCACCTGCACTGAGCCCCGGGCCGAGGGTCCCGCCAGGACACTCAGTCCACCCCCTGGCTCAGCTGAAGGCTCAGGAAGGGCCAAGCAACAGGCACTTCCATATTAGGGAGTTTCTGAGATGGAAAAATAGGAAATCTGACAGGAAGTGTTTAATCATATTATTTATCAACATCTTACTGCGATTTATGACATTTCTGTGAGCATAAGATTAGTGTTGCTATTTTTTCTGGGATGTATAAAAGATTATTTTCTTTTTTCTTCTTCCCTCTCTCTCTAGAAGAATTCAGAACCAGGACATTTATTTACTTTTTGTTGTTGTTGTTGTTAATCCTCTCCTGAGGATATTTCTCCACTGATTTTTGGGGAAAGTAGAAGAGAGGGAAAGACAGAGAGAAACATGGATGTGAGAGAAGCACATCGATTGGTTGCCTCCTGCACAAGCCCTGACCAGGCCGGGGTGGAGTCTGCAACCAAGGTACATGCCCTTGACCGGAATTGAACAGGGACCCTTTGATCCGAAGGCCAATGCTCTATCCACTGAGCCAAACCAGCGAGGGCTAGAATCAGGATACTTTAGGTCACTTTAAAGTGATTGAAGGTCCACCAGGGAGTCTGGGGGTCTGAGAGCATCTCCGTCACACTCCCCGCAGGGTGCCGGGGCGCAGCGCCGTAGGTCACAGTGTTGACAGGGCTGGACGAGGTTCTGGTTACTAAGGACGGAAAGGAAACCTGTGTGGATGGGGAAGCTGCAGGGAAAGGGCCGCCGCATCTCCCCAGAGAAATATCGGGGTGCGACCTAAGGCTGGACGGGCATGAGGCCACTGGGGCCACCCAGCCTGGTGGCCTTTCTGTGGCGCTTCCTGTCTGCCTTGAGCTCTGGGATCCGGCACCTCTGACCCTCCCCGCCCCGCATCGCCCAGGGCAGTGCTGTGTGGCCAGAGCCGCCGCCGCCCTGAAAACAGCCGCAGTTCCTCGACCTTCCGCTGTCCACGCCGCCTCCTCTCGCTTCCTGCGTGTCGTGGGCCGGGGCGGCGGTGGCGTCCCCACCACAGTAAGGCCGGCAGCTGGAGCGGTGCAGGGTCAGCGGGGCCTCGCAGCTGGGGCTGTGCCTGTGCCCGGAGAGGAGGGGAGAGCCTGGAGGGCTGAAGGGGGACAGAGCAGAGGACGAGGCTGGGCAGGCGTGTTGGGACCAACTTGCAAAGATGCTGCCGTGTCCGGCAACGACGGTGAGAAACATGCCTGGGTCTGTCAGACCCCTGAAGGCCGAATGCTGTCGGAAACGGAATGTGGGCTTTTAGCGTTGTGTTCAGTTTGCTCATGTGTAAAATAAGAATAAAACCTTCTATCATACAGAAAACGCCTGAGGCCTTTTGGCAAAAGGCAGCCCCGGGAATGGGAAGGAGACTGGGTTAACCCATGTCCAGGTTAGAGCTAGGTGTCTCTGTGACTCTTCTGAGGATTCCTGGCCCCGGCTGAAGGGCAGAAGTGAGACTGACGTGTTCTTCCTGCCCTCCGGCGGGTCACGGCCGCCTGCCCTCCGGCCGCGCTTCCAGGAGGGGCAGCTCGCTATTCCACACGCGTGCTCACAGGCCAGCTCACAGCCTGGCTCCTTTTGTTGGTTGCGTTAAGTGCTTAATGAGTGGATCAGCTCTTTAGAGTTTCCGTGTAATTTGTCCGAGTTTGTAATGAGCACTTAATATGTACATGTATTTGGACATCCTCCTCTAAGAGAAAAAGCTGAGGGAACTGAGTAAAGCAGGAGTCTCAGAATTGGGAACAAAATAACCAGATGGCAACTGTAAGGACCTCTCATTCCACGAAAACCAAGGGTCACGGCAAGGCAACCCCTGCATGCAGCAGGGACTGCGCCCACCAGGTGGGACTTGGGCCAGACTTGCCCCTGGGAGCCTTGGTGCCCGGGTCTGAAATCAGGGTCCCTCTCCGGGGAGCTGACTGCGCTGAGGGACGGACCAGGGCGCCACAGAGGAGGGGCCCTCGTCTGCTCCTCTGCAACTTTGTTTTCGGTTTGAAAGAATATGCCGTCCAAAGCCCAGTAACCGGACCATCTGAGGCCGTCAACCACCTTTCCAGAGTGCTGAGATGGCGGGCACTGAGAATCCACTCACACAGGGGAGTCCCGTGGATGCGGTTGCTTTGGGAAATAGCAGCTGACCGCCCACCGCCCAGGCGGGACGGTGCGCGAAGGAGTG
>NW_005355951.1:187032-195909 GCF_000412655.1 Myotis brandtii | reverse complement strand
TGGTTGCCTCCTGCACAAGCCCTGACCAGGCCAGGGTGGAGTCTGCAACCGAGGTACATGCCCTTGACCGGAATTGAACAGGGACCCTTTGATCCGAAGGCCAATGCTCTATCCACTGAGCCAAACCAGCGAGGGCTAGAATCAGGATACTTTAGGTCACTTTAAAGTGATTGAAGGTCCACCAGGGAGTCTGGGGGTCTGAGAGCATCTCCGTCACACTCCCCGCAGGGTGCCGGGGCGCAGCGCCGTAGGTCACAGTGTTGACAGGGCTGGACGAGGTTCTGGTTACTAAGGACGGAAAGGAAACCTGTGTGGATGGGGACGCTGCAGGGAAAGGGCCGCCGCGTCTCCCCAGAGAAATATCGGGGTGCGACCTAAGGCTGGACGGGCATGAGGCCACTGGGGCCACCCAGCCTGGTGGCCTTTCTGTGGCGCTTCCTGTCTGCCTTGAGCTCTGGGATCGGGCACCTCTGACCCTCCCCGCCCCGCATCGCCCAGGGCAGTGCTGTGTGGCCAGAGCCGCCGCCGCCCTGAAAACAGCCGCAGTTCCTCGACCTTCCGCTGTCCACGCCGCCTCCTCTCGCTTCCTGCGTGTCGTGGGCCGGGGCGGCGGTGGCGTCCCCACCACAGTAAGGCCGGCAGCTGGAGCGGTGCAGGGTCAGCGGGGCCTCGCAGCTGGGGCTGTGCCTGTGCCCGGAGAGGAGGGGAGAGCCTGGAGGGCTGAAGGGGGACAGAGCAGAGGACGAGGCTGGGCAGGCGTGTTGGGACCAACTTGCAAAGATGCTGCCGTGTCCGGCAACGACGGTGAGAAACATGCCTGGGTCTGTCAGACCCCTGAAGGCCGAATGCTGTCGGAAACGGAATGTGGGCTTTTAGCGTTGTGTTCAGTTTGCTCATGTGTAAAATAAGAATAAAACCTTATATCACAGGGTATTGTATGGCTCCAAATAGGTAAGAAGGAATTAAGGAACAGGATTTAGATGTAAAAGGGCTGAGGAAACCAGCAGCACTGTGCAAAGGCAGAGGGGCTGTTCTTGGCGTGGGAGAGCAAGGGGAGGGAATCCTTGTCAGGCCCGTGGCTTCGCGAGTCCCTGGGGCTCAGCCAGCCACTCGCGGTGGACACAGCCAGTGTGTTCATCGTTCGCAGCGATTTGAACAGAAGCCAATACTAACATTAATTGAGCAATTACAGTAAAGCAAGTTAGTTATGCTTGGTGTATCTGCTTTACCTTAGAACTTGTGTGTGTTAAAATGCTTTCCATGTAGCCCTAACTGGTTTGGCTCAGTGGCTAGAGCGTCGGCCTGCGGACTGAAGGGTCCCAGGTTCGATTCCAGTCAAGGGCATGTACCTTGGTTGCGGGCACATCCCCAGCAGGGGGTGTGCAAGAGGCAGCTGATCGATGTTTCTCTCTCATCGATGTTTCTAACTCTCTATCCCTCTCCCTTCCTCTCTGTAAAAAAATCAATAAAATACATTGAAAAAGAAATGCTTTCCATGTAGTAACTCACGAACTCTTTCCATCTTTGCAGGCAGTGGTAGCTACTGTTATTGCTTCTTCACAGGTGAGAAATCTGAGGCCAGAAGCGGTTAAGAGCCTTGCGTGCCCTCGGTCATGTATCTGTTAGATAGGATTTGAATCCAGAGCCCGGAGTTCAACAGCAGGAGGAAATACACCAGGCGTTTCAGACGCCTGCCCAGCGTCCAGGGGCCCTGGGGCTGCAGCAGGCGTGCAGGGGGGACTCAGGCCTCCCACCTGCCACTTGCAGCAGCTGCTCAGATGTCATCGGCCAGGAAGCGGACCTCAGACTGCAGCTGCAATGGAGGAGGGGGCGGTTATATTCCCAGAGGACCCACCGCCAGCGGAGGCACAAGCTCATTAAAGAGTAGTGTTATTTATTGCAACCCAGGAAACTTAAGAGCATGGTCATAGCTCAATACTTATTTTCAAGGAAAATATCTTGTTAGGTTTGAAAATTATCAAACGTCCTTGAATGAGCCATTCAGGAACTCTTGTGTTAAAGCAGAAAGACGTGTGTGTGCATGCGCGTGCGAGAGAGCGGGGCAGACTGAGAGGAACTGTGCAGGTGAGTCCGGCCCCGGGAAGGGAGTGCGCAGCTAGCTCCGCCGGGTCAGCTGAAGAGGCCGCTGGGGCGCGGGCACGAGAACCACTCTCAGGCCCCCCCCCCATCTCCACCAGCCGGAGCACAGGCCAGCGGCTCAGGACACAGCTGAGCTGGAGCAGCTGCACCCCCCTTGGACCTAGTGAGTCAGGTCATTGTGAGAAAGGCAGCAGCGCCTTGGGGGACCCCCTTCCAAGAGCAGGGGTGGCCGCGGGAAGCATGCCTTTAGGGCTGGATAGCTAGCACTGATGCTTACGGTCTAGTGGGGACTTGTCCATGGGCCCCACACTTAGGGGACACTTCCTGGTGTCAAAGGCCTATGTCATCCACTCAGCCTGAGCGGGAGCTGTGCGTTTGTGCCGGGAACGTTTCCCGTAGGAGAGATGCGTGGCTGCGGCTCCTGATGCACCTGCACTTGCTGCTTAGCCATGACGGCCAGTCACGCCCACCTCTCCACTGCCCAGGGTGGAGGCTGCCATGGCTGTGGCTTTGCTCCCAGACACAGCTTCCCTAAGGGCAGCCCCAACGGGCAAGTGTCCTCAACCTCCTGCTTCCTTTCTTCCTCTTCCCACTAACCTATGGCCCAGCTGTGACGCCACCCCCTGGGCAACTAGACCCTCTTCCGGGAGGCAGCCTCCACGCGTGGCCCCCTCCCCCTCCCGCCTCTCCCCGGAGGCAGTGGGGTCAGGAGCATGGAGAGCGCTTTGCCCCTTTCCACAACAAATGCCTTCGTGGGTGACTGGTCTGCCAGGAGGGGACCCAGCTACACCTGAAAAAGTGTTTCTCTCCTGCTACGTAACAATCGAAACTTATTCCTCACTGTTGCAAGTCGTGGTAAAATACACAGGATACAGACGGCGCATCCTACCCCTTTTGAAGGGTGCAGTGCCGTGGTGTTAAGCACATTCACATCGTGGAGCAACAGATCTCCAGACTCGTCTTCCCAAACGGAACTGTGCCCGTTACACAGCCTCCCTGCCCCTCCCCACCCCTCCCCACCCCACAGCCGCTCTGCCTGTGGGAGGCTCGGGGCTCTCCTGTGAGTGGAATGAGACAGTGCCCGTCCTTGTGTGTCTGGTTGGGTTTCCGTGTGGTGGTCAGAATTCCCTTTCTTCCCTGCGGTCTTCATACACTGTGTCCGCCCCTTCACCCAGCGATGGACGCTGGGCAGCTTCCACGGCTCGGTTGGTGTGAATAATGCTGCCGCGAACGTGGGTCCACAAACCCTCTTTCGGTTCTCGCGGGCTCACGTCCGAAAGGGGAGTTGCTGGATGTGGACATCTATTTTTAACTTTTGAGGAACTGCCGTACTGTTTTCCATCCCAGAAAACCTGACGTGCATGGACTCCAGAGTCAGCTTGACAGTGGCGACCGCTTGGTCAAAACCTGCAGCTCCTCTCAGGCCGAGGGGCCCACCTGCTGGACAGGCTTGAGGGCTGTCCCACCTCCTCCAGCGCTGAGACGAAGGCGACGCCCAACTGCACTCATTGGGCTGAAAACACAGCCTGTTTCCGCTGTTTCCCGGTGGGTGCACCCAGCTCTCACCGAGGGGGTTTTTGAAAGCGAGAGCAGCTCAGAGCCAACCAGGGCTTCAGCTGGCATGTCCCCGGAAACAGCTTTTGCATCAGAAGGACTTGAGCTTGGGCCCTGCCTGGCGACGTGCCAGCGGTGTGCCAGGGAGCGACTGGGCATCTCTGGGCCTCCAGCACAGCCGGACCTCCCTGCATGGCCACACGCACTGTCCCTGGCAGCCCAGAAAGGAACAATGATGACAGCTGTAGGGAGGAGGGAGATGTGCAGAGTTTGGCTCTGTGGTGTGTAATGAGCTTACCTGTACTGTTAATACAAATTGATGCATTTTCTACCTTCTTCATTTGTCAAAATAACCAGCCAAGTGCAGATAATCTCTCCCCTTTTCTGAAAATACCTGAGGCTAGAGATTCAAGAGACAGGACAGCGCTCTGCCCACAGGCCATGCACCCTCAGGGCGGGCAGGCGTTGCAGTGTGCCGTCCCCTGGTCCCGAGAGGCAGTGTCCGCTCGCAGGACCCCGATCCCAGGGCTGCTGGACTCCGGGGAGAACCCGCCTCACAGAAACAAGCCCACGGAGTCCTGCACTAGGAGATTCTGTGCTTGTCTCACCTCCTTTCCGTGTTATCTGGCACCGGCCGTGACTCCTCCCAGGTGTCCTGGGAAGCAAGCCGCTGACGGGCGCGCGTTAGGGCTGCAGGCTCACCCTCCCAGTAGCCCAGCTGTGCTCACAGGCATTCAGCAATGATACTGTTTAAATTCCCCGAATTAAAACAATGCGCAAAGGGATCACCGAATCAGATAGCTTTAGTTTGTTCCAAGTTCTGCGGTGTTTCCGCAAAAGAGAACTGTTTGTTCTGGTTCGGGTCCGAGTGGAGCTGGTGTTTTAGGTCTCGGGTCCGAGTGGATCCGGTGTTTTGTCTTTCTGTCAAGGCCAGGATGTGTTTTCACACCCTGCGCTCGGCATTGCTCCAGCTCCCGCCTGGGTGTTGGTACCAGAGACGTGGGGGGCGGGGGAGGATGCTCTTGGCGGTGGTGTGAGCAGCCACTCCAGCTCCCGCCTGGGTGTTGGTACCAGAGACGTGGTGGGGCGGATGCTCTTGGTGGTGGTGTGAGCAGCCGCGTCAGGGCACTGAGCTGGGAGCCGGCCCGGAGCCCTCACCGTGGCCTCCGATTCTGTTTCTGCCTCTTTAGTAAATGGATGACGGTTCTGGGCCAGAGCTGGGAATACCAGGAATAGTAGAAAAATAATCTGTTTAAGATAAAGCTGGATGTAAGCAGGTCACTTTAATTTCGAACTGGTACTTCCAAAAGCCATTTGAACAACACAGTATGAGGAGGTTTCTTCTTCGGGCAACACCCAGGGCAGCGGAGAGCCTGCAGCTCCCCCGTTCACTCTCGGCCCCTCTTTCTGAAACGCAGGGGCTCCGTCTTCTCAGCACCTGTCCCATCGGTTCCTTACTTGCTCTTCCCACCGACCAGACCTCCAGCCCTCGCATCTCCGCGGGACCTTCTGCACGTTTCCACCTCCGCGTCCCCTCCCCCTCCCCTGTCCTCATCCACCTGCACACGCATGTCCCCTGCACGGCCTCAGGATGAACCTAGACTGCGTGCAGGCCTTACAGCGCCCTCCTGGCCCCGCCTGGTTGGGAATGCGCCCCGTGGGGCCCCGGCTGGAGCCCAGCACCAGCTCCAGCAAGCACCCCGCCCTGCTCCTGCCCTTCGTCCATGCACAGGCCTTTCTCTGCCCGGAATGCCCTTCCCGACCTTCCTCCCCGCTCCCTGCCCACCTGGGCTCCAGCCTCAGCTGGTGGAACCAACGCGTGGAGTCTCCTGGCACTTTCCGCCAGGTCCCGCCAGGGCCTGTGCCGGGGCTCCTTCCCTGACTCGCCCTCCACCTGGGGCTCCCCTCCTGCCGCCACCTCGGGATCCTGCTGTCAGGGGGCTCTGCCCACCTCCCTCGGAGGCCCAGGCTCCTGCAGCCCAGAGGCTGTCTGTGAGAAGCCTTGGCTTTCATCTTTTCTGTCTCTTTCTCAGAGATGATACCTACCTAAGGGAAATCCATTCGCTTTTCAAAGCATCTCGTTCTCTCTCCGTCTCTTTCTCTGTCTCTCACACACACACCCCATCTAAACAGTTGCTCCGAAATGCAGTAGGACAGCAGCCTCGCCTTACTCATTTGAGCAGTAGGTGGAGAGCATGGCCCAGGAATGCCCACAGCCTCTGGCCCTTCACTCCGTCTGCCTCCCAGGTTGGCACAGGCCCCTCTGCAGTGGGCGGAGCCGCTCCCCCCGCTCCCCCTCACCTGACTGTCTCTGTGTCTGGGTCTGCAGGACTTGTCCTATAAGGACCGGCACTGGCACGAGGCCTGCTTCCACTGCTCCCGCTGCGAGAACTCGCTGGTGGACAAGCCCTTCGCCGCCAAGGAGGACCAGCTGCTCTGCACCGACTGCTACTCCCACGAGTACTCGTCCAGGTGCCAGGAGTGCAAGAAGACCATCATGCCAGGTCAGCACGCCCCGCGCACGCGCTCCTCCCTCCCTGCGCTCGCGATTCTGTATCGTGGTCGTGTCGGCCAGCATGCCTGTCCCCCGGGTGCCCCGCGCAGCAGCTGGGTGTGCAGAGACTGGTGGGTGGGGAGGCGACCGGTCCTCCGTCCTGGAGCTCACATTCTGCGTTCTGCGGACGGACCCACCTTCAGAGCAACCCAGATGCGACTGCAGCAAGGACTTGCCCTCGAGGGGCGGCGCGGGCTGTGTCCCTCGTTGTTTAGGAGGAAAGTAGTTTGTTTTGTTTTGGTTTTTGCGGGAGGGAGGAATGTTTCCTTTTAAAAACTAGAGGGAACAAATATATGTGACATTTAAAAAATAGATCTTGTGAGACATAGAAATGCGGGCAAGTAGAGCGCCCTGTGCGGGGCCGAGGACTTGGACCTGCCGCTGACACAGGTGCAGACCTCGCTGTGGCCAGTTCGCCGGCGGCACAAGCAGGGCCGGCCTCCGCACCACCCGCGAAGTGGGCCCGGAAGGCAGACTTGGCGGGTTTAGCAAATAAGAACACAGAACTCCCAGTTACGTCTGAACATCAGCTCATCTTCTGGTGTCTCCCATTCGGGACCTTTAATCTGGCATCCCTGCCGGAGAGCCACACGAACCAGGACAGGCCGCGGAGCACGGAGGGGGGAGCAGTGACGAAGTCCCGGGAGCCTGCGCACGGCCGGCCAGAGGGTACAGATGGCTGCATGAGGGTGCCACGGGGTGTGGAGGACTTGGGGCCTGAGGACTCTGAGGCGGTCGGGAGGGTCTGGGAGGGCCCAGGAAGGCCCACGGAGCCAGCCTTGGGCACAGTGGCCCTTGGAGCGAGGGCTGGAGACATCCCCCCCCCCCGGCCCCACCCACGAGACTGCTGCTTTATGCTGCTTTAGGGGAGCTCGGCCTTACCGGACAAGGTTTAGAACTAAGGGCGGCACATTAAGAGAATGGCACCCACAGAAATGATGCATGAAGTAATCTGATAAAGTATGTGTGGGGTTCTAAAAAGTCGGTCTAAAGAGTAAATTAAGCTAGCGATTCTGACTTAAAGTACATGGAGTAAGTGATTTAGGCTTGTGATTTTAAATGGAAAATGTCTTCATTGATAAACTGTTTGGACATTTAAGGTATCTTATGATTCCCCATGGTTAGAAGTTTTCTTCATTTCAACAATTACTTAAGAACTTGAGGTTCAGTTTGTTAGTTGAGGAACTTTAAAGGGATATTAAATATACTTAATTTTCAAAAGTAGTCTTAAAGGAGTTCAGTTCACCACATTAACAACAGAACCAAATGTAAAGGCCCCTGAAAAGTGATTTTTAAAATTCACTATATTCATGAATGTGATCATAGATGTGCCATGTGAACTTGAG
Source organism: Myotis brandtii (assembly GCF_000412655.1). Classification (NCBI taxonomy): domain Eukaryota; kingdom Metazoa; phylum Chordata; class Mammalia; order Chiroptera; family Vespertilionidae; genus Myotis; species Myotis brandtii. The sequence continues at coordinate 188,355 of NW_005355951.1, read as the reverse complement.
GGTTTTGAGTTTGTTACCTCAATAGATTGAATGCTAATTTTTAAAAACTAAGGCGGCTGCTGAGTAATCGTAGGTCATGCAGCTGGGGTCCCAGTGACGGAAGAGATGAGGCTGCAGAGGTCACGGAGAGGCAGGTTCTCCACTCTGCCGGGGACTGCTTGTCAAGCTCTGAGTTTGTGTTTTATTTTTGGTTTGCTCTGTTTTTGGCAACAGAGATACTAAAGAGTTCTGAGCAGGAGACCGGCATGTGGGAGGTGTTATTTTAGGAAGATCTATTGCCTTAAGAAATCATAACCTTCTGAAAGGCAAGGTCATAATTAGGTCTCAGTCAGATGGTTCTATTGCTACTGCATTCTCCCGGTCAACACATCTCACAAGTAACTGTGACATCCTATCACAGGGAGCAGAGGCCGGGCCCACAGCCCTGCCACCGGAAGACTTTTACAAAATGACGTTAACACTCACCTGTTGGAACCAAGCGGCCCACATGTGGAGACAGTGGGAATGCCAGCTGCAGCCATGTCCACGGGGTCACACGCAGGGACACACAGTCCTGCACAGGACCCTGGGTTCATGGACACACAAGCCAAGCTGTACTAGGGTTCCACAGCCAGAGCCCAGGAAGGGCCTGCGGGAGGCTCTGAGCAGACGCCTGCCGCCTCTGTTCACAGCCCCTCACCTGCCTGAGTTCTCCCAGGGTGGCGGGCCCTGCCTCCGCACTCCCTGTCCACTCGGGATCCGGGGTTTGCACTTGCTCAGCGGAGTTCTGCCCTTTTGCAAGGAAGCCCTGTGGGCCCCTCTGCTTCTCCAGGTCCTCCCTTCACTGCCCTGCCTGGAGGACCAGGGCAGGATGGGAGTCCTTCTTGGGGGAGGGGGACCCAAAGGAGGAAGTCCCAGGCCGAAAGGCTCACGCTGGAGCTCCCAGGACTGGTGGGGGTGCACAGCCCGAGGTCCCACCTGCAGGTGGCCTGAGCCCACAGGAACGGAGATGTCTTTCCGGGGGAGTCCGGGCATCGGGAAGGCGGTGCAGGTACGGAGGATGCCCAGCGCGGCCCTTGGAATGAGAGCTATGTGGAATCACACAGTGCGAGCGTGTAAAAGCATGGACAGTTCTAAGCTTACATGGCCTTCAGGGTCACCTGTCTCAGCTCACCAGGGAGGACACCGGAGGTCCCGCCAGGCTGCTGCAGGGCTGGGAGCCACCTTCTGGCGCAGGTAGGAGGGCACGCAGGGGACTCAGGTGGGCAACACTGACTGCTTCCCGCTCGGCACCGCGTTGATTCTGAGTTCTGAGGTGGAGGAGCCGGATGAGCCTCTGTGGTG
>NW_005355951.1:183464-186940 GCF_000412655.1 Myotis brandtii | reverse complement strand
AGCGTGGGGCACCCCCTTCCCCCGGAAACAGCACGGCATCCGTGCGAGTGCACCGCACGCAGGTCAGGAGGCTGTGCTCCTCAGTCCTGTGCCTCCCCCACTGCACACTGCGTAGGCCCTGGTCTCCTCCCCACCCCAGCCCAGCCCCGCACCAGTCTGTTACTTTAAATTCAAAACAGCCTGGCAGAGTGGCCGAGGGAGCTCGGTTCCTCTGTGCCGCCTGCAGAGCACATTTCCCTCAGTGACTGCTCCCGGCTCCTGCTGCCTCGAGCTCCGTTCCATCTTCGCCCTGTGAGGGCAGCTCAGGAGCAGCGTGGGCGAGGGGCGGGGATGGAGGACATGCGGGCTGCCTTCGAGGGCTGGTCCAGGCGATGGGCTCAGGCTGGGTGAGTGGAAGGTGCCGTCCGAGTGCAGACACAGGGCAGTCAGCCGAAGCTCGGGAACTGTGAGCCAGACGTGGCCCTGACCTGCAGGAGTGTCCCTGGGGAGACGGCCCCGCAGACCCGGGTGTCCAGCTGTGTCTGCTCAGACAGGAGCAGCCAGGGCGGATGGGGAGAGCTCCCACTTCCCAGAGCAATGGCATACTTCCGAGATTAGGAGCAAAACACTGAGTAACTAAACTGGCATTTAAATGAAGACAAACATAAGTGTCTCTTAGCATAGGCTGTGAAATCTTCCTAAATGTTTTGAGATTTCCAACACAGTCCATGATTCTGGGGGCTGGAGCAGGGGACGGCTCAGTCCACTCTGAGTACCCCTCCCCCACCTCAGTGAGAGGGTCTGTCCTGGGATGCTTTGGTGGGAATGTTGGAGAAGCCGTCTAGCCTGCTGGGAGGGAGGAACGTGCCAAGAGCCGGGGAGTCAGGAAGGGGCGGGCGCTTGGGGCTGCCCCATAGGAGCAGGCTGGAAGGATGAACTGGGTTTCGGCGAGTGGAGAAGTCAGAGAAGCACCAGGGCAGGTGGGGGAAAGCCTAGGTGTGCAAAACCAGAAGGAGAAAGGGCGAGCACCGGATCGTCACACGCCTGCTTCCTTGCTGTGGTTCGATGCTTAAATGCTACAACCCAGTCAGGATGCACAACGGTGCAGAGGAGGGTGCTTTGGAGTCTAGACAGACAGGATGAGAGGCGTTTCCCAATGAAAAAGTACCCTGGGCCCGCACTCCATAGAAGTCAGCGTCTCGACCTTTCCCGGCTTGTGTGACACCCCACAGTGCGAGGGCTCACAGCGCTCACCCACCAAACGCCCAGGCCTGGGCAGAGGTCTCCAGCAGAAGCACCACAGCCTGGGCAGGCTCACAGGTCACAGCCCTCCCCAGGCTTCTGGAACCCCCTTGCTCATTTGAATCAGAAAGGCCCTGGCCACGCCCAGGCCTGGGCAGAGGTCTCCAGCAGAAGCACCGCAGCCTGGGCAGGCTCGCAGGTCACAGCCCTCCCCAGGCTTCTGGGACCCCCTTGCTCATTTGAATCAGAGAGAAAGGCCCTGGCCGGTTTGCTCAGTGGATAGAGCGTTGGCCTGTGGACTGAAGGGTCCCAGGTTCCATTCCAGTCAAGGGCACATGCCTGGGTTTCAGGTTCAATCCCCAGTAGGGGGCGCGCAGGAGGCAGCCGGCCAATGATTCTCTCATCATTGATGTTTCTATCTCTCTCTCCTTCTCCCTTCCTCTCTGAAATCAATAAAAATATATATAAAACAAAGAAAAAAACCATTCTCCATCTGGAGAATCCATCTGCCATGCAGGCTCTGTTAGGCGAGGTTTGCTGCCACCTGCTGGCAATGTTTTGCAGTCCCTTTCAGGCCTGTGTAAATGGAGTCTCCGATGTGCCCCACGCCCGCTTTGGGCTGGCATGCCCACAGGATTCCCTGCCGGGGACCGGGCTGGTTCCTGAGCCCTGAGCCCTGGTGTGGTATAAGACTCGGCTCAGAAGACACCAGGGATGCACTTGCACAGTGTTGCTTGGGGTCTCTATGTTCATGGACAACGTCCTTGGCTGCTTGATCGGAGGGAAGGGCAGAGAGAAAAGAGTAAGTGATGCAGGTATATTTGGAAAAAGGAAGCCCTGAGACCAAAGTAAATTATTCTAGAATTTACATGAAAACCCCTCCACCACTGGTGGCTCTCTCCATGGAGCACACGGCGCCGCCCCCTCCCCCAGCGCCTTCCCTGTGCTTCCTTTCTCCTCAGCTCCAAGGGCTTCCAGCCTCTGTAACTTGTTTCCTGCGCCCATTCCTCCTACATCTGTGACTCACTCCTTCTACCTCTGTGACTTTCTAAATAAACTTTCTCTTACGCTTTGAAATAATAATAAAATAGCACCCACCATTTGTACTTGAAATTAAACTGCTTACTAGAATTTTCCTCGTTTCAGAATTCATCACCCCGATTGAATTCCATAGGCTGTGAAGATCGCTATGCTCCCCCCCGCCCCCCGCAAGAATTCCGTGACTATGGGAGATGGTGCCCAAATGTCTGATCCTGAAAGGACAGGGAGCTGAGAGAGTGACCCCAAAACGACATCTAGAAACATAATCAGTAATGCTTCCCAGTGCATATTCTAATGGTTCGAGTCACCTGCATCTCACCAACTTGCCCCCCAGCTAAACACAGCCCTTAGCCTGGTTGTATTATTTTTGACTTAGTGACTGTAGACGCCTGCATTGTGCTGCCTGCGTTGTCTCAGAAGGCTGCCACCCAGGGTCCACGCAGGCGCAGGCGAACTCCCCTGCTGCTGGAGCCCGAGCTGCAGTCATTCCACTGTAGCGTCCTTCCCGTGAGCCAGGGGTTGGCACAGTTTTCCATGAAGACCCAGCTAGATTAATAACCTGGTCTTTGCAGGCCACAGCCCTGTCGCGGCTGCTCCCCTCTGCAGGCAGCGTGAAAGCAGCTGCGGAAGGACCGCGTGAGTGGGAGTGGCTGGTTCCAACAAAACTTCCCTACGCAGCGGGTCTGGGTTTGCCCCGGGTGTGTGCAGCGAGCTGGCGCCACGCTTCTCTTTCCTTCATCCCTTTTGCTCCCTTTCTCCAAGTACTTTACTTCTGCTTCATACCAGCGGTGCTCACATACTTGTCTGTCTTGAACCATGGCTTTCAGTAAATATACACTTTTTTTGGTAAAGTATGGGGAAAACATCGATCAACAAGTATTGAATGTTTGCTGTGTATCAGGCATGGGGGTAGGGGTGGGGTGAACCAAAAAGCATTTAGGTTCTCCATCTTCTTATTTATTTTTTAATTTATTTTACTTATTTACAACATACAAAATAAATCTTGCAAGTAACAGGATTACTTCTATTATATTCTAAAATATTTTTTTCTCTGGCTCTATTTTTGTTCATCAGTTTATGTTGTTCGTTATATTCCACAAATGAGTGAGACCATGTGATATTTATCTTTCTCCGACTGGCTTATTTTGCTTAGTATAATGCTTTCCAGGTCCATCCATGCTGTTACAAATGGCAAGAGTTCCTTCTTTTTTACA
>NW_005355951.1:180225-183403 GCF_000412655.1 Myotis brandtii | reverse complement strand
CCAGCACTTGTCGTTTGTTGATTTGTTGCTGATAGCCATTCTGACAGGTGTGAGACGGTACCTCATTGTCATTTTGATTTGCATCAGAAACTTTGAGCATGTTTTCATATGTCTCTTGGCTTTCTGTATGTCCTCTTTTGAAAAGTGTCTATTTAAGTCCTTTGCCCATTTTCTGATTGGGTTGTTTATCTTCCTTTTGTTAAGTTGTTCCCTGTAAATGTTGGAGATTAAACCCTTATTGGAAATAACATTGGCAAATACGTTCTTCCATGCAGTGGCCTTTCTTGTTTTGTTGATGGTTTCTTTTGCTGTGCAGAGCTTTTTATTTTGATGTAGTCCCATTTGTTTATTTTCTCCTTAGTTTCCATTGTCCTAGGAGCTGTATCGGTAAAGATATCGTTATGACACATGTCTGTTATTTTGCTGCCTATGGATTCTTCTAAGATTTTTATAGTTTCCTATCTTATGTTTAAGTTGGTTATCCATTTTGAGTTTATTTTTGTGTATGGTGTAACTCGGTGGTCTAGTTTCATTTTTTTTGCATGTATCTGTCCAATTTTCCCAACACCATTTATTGAAGAGACTATCTTGACTTCATTGTATGCGTTTGTCTCCTTTGTCAAATATTAATTGAGCATAATGGCTTGGATTGATTTCTGGGTTCTCTGTTTGGTTCCATTGGTCTATATGTCTGTTCTTGTGCCAGTACCAGGCAGTTTTGAGAACAGTGGCTTTGTAATATAGTTCGATATCTGGTATTGTGATCCCTCCAACTTTGTTCTTCTTTCTCAGGATTGCTGTGGCTATTTGGGGTCTTTTTTTAATTCTATATGAATTTTGGAGAGTTTGTTCTAGGTCTGTGAAATATGCATTGGTATTTTAATGGGGATTGCATTGAATCTATAGATTGCTTTGGGTAGTATGGACATTTTAATGATGTTGATTCTACGAATCCATGAACACAATGTATTCTTCTATTTCTTTATGTCTTCCTCTATCTCTTTTATCAATGTCCTGTAGTTTTCCGAATACAGGTCTTTTACCTCCTCAGTTAAGTTTATTCCTAGGTATCTTAATTTTTTTTGTGTGCAATGGTAAATGGACTTGTTTTTTTAGTTTCTTTCTGTGCGTTAATTATTGGTGTGTAAAAAAGCCATAGATTTATGGATGTTAATTTTGTATCCTGCTACATTGCCGAATTCACTTATGAAGTCTTTTTTTTATGGAGTCTTTAGGGTTTTCTATGTACAAAATCATGCAAATAATGACAGTTTAACTTCTTTTCCAACTTGGATGCCTTTTATTTCTTCTTCTTGTCGGATTGCTATGGCTAGCACTTCCAGTACCATGTCAAACAGGAGTGGTGAAAGTGGGCATCCCTGTCTTGTTCCTGTTCTTAGGGGAAATGGTTTTAGTTTTTGCCCATTGAGTGTGATGTTGGCTGTAGGTTTGTCATATATTGCCTTTATAATGTTGAGATATGCTCCCTCTATTTCCACATTGCTGTGAGTTTTTATCAAAAATGGGTGTTGGATTTTGTCTAATGCTTTCTCTGCGTCTATTGATATGATCATGTGATTTTTGTCTTTTAGTTGGTTTATATGATGTGTCACATTTATTGATTTGCGAATATTGTATCATCCTTGCATCCCTGGAATAAATCCCACTTCTATATTCTGCTGCATTGGCGTGTTATGTTCTATAAATGTCAATTAAATCCACCTGATCTAGTGTGTCCTTTAGAGTCACTGTTTCCTTGTTAAGTTTTTTTCTGGAAGATCTATCCAGTGAAGTCAGAGGGGTGTTAAAGTCCCTCCTATGACTGTACTGTTGTCGATCTCTTTGTTAAAGTTCTCTAGAAGTTTTTTTTATATATGTAGGTACTCCTATATTAGGTGCATATATGTTTACCAGGGTTATATCCTCTTGTTGGATCCCCCCTACTGGGGATGTGCCCACAACCAAGATACATGCCCTTGACTGGAATCAAACCTGGGACCCTTCAGCCAAACTGATTAGGGTGAGATGTTCTATTAATGTCAATTAAATCCATCTGATCCTGTGTGTCATTTAGAGTATCTGTTTTCTTAAGTTTTGTCTGGAAGATCTATCCAGTGAAATCAGCGGGGTGTTAAAGTCACCTACTATGACTGTATTCCCCTGAGCCAAACCGGCTACCTACTATGACTGTATTGTTGCCGTTCTCTCTCTTAAAGTCTTCTACAAGTTTCTTTTATATATTTAGGTGCTCCTATATTAGGTGCATATATGTTTACCAGGGTTATATCCTCTTGTTGGATCGGTCCCTTTAGTATTATGTAGTGACCTTTGTTGTCTCTTGTGATGGCCTTCATTTTAAAGTCGGATATGAGTATTGCTACTCCAGCTTTTTATTTATTTTTTTCCATTTGCATGGAAGATATTTTTCCATCCCTTCACTGTCATCCTCTGTGAGTCTTTTGTTTTGAGGTGGGTCTGTTGTTGACAGCATATAATTGGGTCATGTTTTTGTATCCATTCAGCTACCTTTCACCTTTTGATTGGAGCATTTAATCCAGTTACATTTAGGGTTATTATTGATAGGTACTTATTTATTGCCATTTTAATTCTGTATGGCTAGATTTCTCTCTGTTTCTTCTTCTCATTACAGCAGTCCCTTTAGCATTTCTTGTAATGCTGGCTTGGTAGTGATGTACTCCGTTAGCCTTTTTTTGTCTGGGAAGCTCTTTATTTGACCGTCTATTTTGAATGATAGCCTTGCTGCAAATAATTATCTTGGACTCAGATCCTTGCTTTCCATTACCTTCAGTACTTCATGCCATTCCCTTCTGGCCTGTAGAGTTTCCGATGAGAAATCAGATGTCAACCTTATGGGAGCTCCTTTGTAGGTAACAGTTTTCTTTTCTCTTGCTGCCTTTCAAATTCTCTGTCTTTAATTTTTGGCATTTTAATTTATGATGTGTCTGGGTGTGGGCCTATTTGGGTTCTTCTTGCTTGGGACTCTCTGTGCCTCCTGAACTTGTATGACTTTTTCCTTTACCGGGTTAGGGAATTTTTCTGCCATTATTTCTTTAAACACGTTCTCTATTCCTTTCTCCCTTTCTGCCTCTTCTGGCACACCTGCTATTCTAATATTATTACGTTTCACATTGTCCCACAGCTCCCTTAAGCTGTCCTC
>NW_005355951.1:165787-179074 GCF_000412655.1 Myotis brandtii | reverse complement strand
AATTTTCAGCTGTCACTCCCTGGCAGACAGCACCCTGCTGCTTTTCACTGTTAGATGTTATGGGGTACCCTTCTCAGTTTTGGTGCTCTCTGCTGGGGGGCCCAGCTTGGGGATTAGATCCCAGAGTTTTTAGTGCCCCCCACCCCCAGCTGAGATATCTCTCCGGGACTTCAGTTGCTGTCTGTGGGCGCCCACCAGCCCTTTTGTGCCTCCACCCTTCCTACCAGTCTCTATGGGGTCTCCACGTTTGGTCCTCAGGTAGCAGGGTTCTCTCCTGCGACTTTTCCGTTGATTATTCAGGAAGTTTTTCTGTATTTTAGTTGTAATTCCAGTTTGTTCCTGGGATTATGTCCATGCAGCATCCACTTACTCTGCCGCCATTTTTAGTCCTCTGTTCTCCATCTTCTTAATCTACTTGAAGAAATTATGTGAACATATCACATGATAATAGTTACTCGGAAGGAAATGAGATGTCACTCATTTACTGGTAGCGCGGGCACAGTGTGGGAGGCACTGGGCATCACAGCTCTGTGCACCCCCTTGCTGGGTGAGATGTGGAGGCTCCTCACGGAGCCGGGCGGGGGCTCCAACTTCCTTCCCCCCTGCCATTTCCACCCCCTGAGCAGCAGGGCTGTTCATAACAGGTCCCTCTGCTCCGGAATGATTCACAGGTTAGTCTGAGCTATGCCAGATTTCTTTGTGTTTTGCAATGCTGAGAGACTAGAATATTTTTTCACATCATGTGCATACACACACACTGAGTATGTACAGATGTTGTTTTACGAACTGGGTGGGTAGCAGTGGGCACCTCTCTACAACCTAGAAAGCATCCCACTTAGAGGCGAGCCTTTGAGAGTGAAACGCCTCGCTGTGCGCAGGCCGAGCGGGTGGCCGGTCCCAGGGCAGACTGCACCCAGCAGTCATGTCACAGTGCCGCTCTGTTCTTGCCTGTCACCACAGGTACCCGCAAGATGGAGTACAAGGGCAGCAGCTGGCACGAGACCTGCTTCATCTGCCACCGCTGTCAGCAGCCCATCGGGACCAAGAGCTTCATCCCCAAGGACGAGCAGAACTTCTGCGTGCCCTGCTACGAGAAGCAGCATGCCCTGCAGTGTGTTCAGTGCAAAAAGGTACCTGAGCCTGCTGGGCCTTGCACACGCGAGTCAGTGTGGGCCATGGCCCACCCGCTCGTCCTTCCCGAAAGAGGTGACGGCTGTGACACTGGAACGGCACGGAAGTTACACCTCTGTCACCCTCTGTCCATATTCTCATGTGCTCCGGACACTGGTCCCTGGGACTTGTGTCCTAGTCTTTCCAGGCGTGAGCATGGTGGTCTGAGATAAAATCCTTCACTCCTTCCTTCTTCCTTCCCAGATTTGTGCTCATGTGTGACTCGATGTGGAGAGAACTTATGAGCCCAGAGCGGTCTCTGTTGTCTTGCTCTGGAAGAAACGAAGCCAGAAGCCAACTGCTGTGGAAGGGAAAGAGGCGGCGGGAGGGAAAGTCAGGGAACGGCCGCCCCGGGGAGGGCAGGTCATCAGTTCCACGTGGCCCCGGGCCGTGGCTGCGTGGCTCTGTTAGGTAGAGAGGACCAAGCCCTGCACCCGGAGGAAGCCGTCTCCCTCCCGCCTGTCCCGTCCCCCACGGCTGTGCCCTTCAGGTGTAGCTTCGTTTCCCAGTGTCCGCTCACACACAGGTCCTGACACTGTGAGGACTGTGCACCCTCCACCGCCACCAGCGCCCTGGCCTGCTGTCGCGGGACTAAGCGCAGACTGGCTCCCGCCCGTTTTCTGTCTGTGCCGTGTCCCCATTCCCTGCCAGCCACCTGCCTGCACAGTTTCAAAGGGCAGAGTATTGTGCTTTTCTTCAGTCTCCACCTCGTTTCCTTCTCGTGTTTCCATTTTTTTCTTTACTATTTTGAATTCTATTTCTCCATCGCCCCCTCTCACAACCATGTGTCTGCTGTGTATTCCTTCGATTGTGCTTTTCTTCAGTCTCCACCTCGTTTCCTTCTCACGTTTCCATTTTTTCTTTACTATTTTGAATTCCATTTCTCCATCGCCCCCTCTCACGACCATGTGTCTGCTGTGTATTCCTTCATCCCTTCATGGCACCCTCTCCCTGCGCTCTCCCTTTTTGTGGTTGTTCCTCAGGGAGACCCACGGGAACTTCCCTTTTGAGGCTCCTCTTCCTGGACCGTCTTCCCCGCCTCACGGTCCTGTTCCCGTGGGGAAATGAAGGCACACCGTCTGGGCTGCACGTGTGTGTGACATCAGCAGGACTAGAGCTGAGACGGCGAGGAGGGGGCCTGGGGCCTCTCCCAGCTGCCCTGCGGCCCTGCAGGCCCGTCCAACTTGGCTTTAGCCTCTTCCACAGCAGTGACTGGACCAGTGGGACCCGGGCCCAGGCCTTCGAGGTCTGGGTTAGGTTAGGGTTGCCCTCCTCGCTGCAGGCTCGGCCTTCACCCCGGCACTGCCTCCTGCCCTGACACCTGCGCCCAGTCCAGCACCCTCTGAGGATGGAGGGCGGGCACCTTGTACCCACATCACTAGCAGGAAGCCAGGGTCTACAGCAGGGACTGTGAGGGCTGGGAAGCGGTTTCTCAGTGACCTTGAACCAGAGCTGACGTTTCCTGGAGGCAGTACGCTAAGAACACAGGCCGCTCTGCCTCAGGACCTGACCCCTGCCCTCTTGCCTCCCAGCCCATCACCGCCGGAGGGGTCACCTACCGGGAGCAGCCCTGGCACAAGGAGTGCTTTGTGTGCACCGCCTGCAAGAAGCCGCTGTCCGGGCAGCGCTTCACGTCCCGAGACGAGTTTGCCTACTGCCTGGACTGCTTCTGCGACCTGTATGCCAAGAAGTGTGCCGGCTGCACCAACCCCATCAGCGGTGAGTGTCTGGGGCCACCAGGCTGAGGCCCTGCCCCCCCTCAGGAGCCAACGCTGACGGGTGAGAGTCTGGCACGTGGGTTTGTTGCATGGGCAGACCTTGCAGAGGCTGCGGGCTGGGTTCCGGGGCTTGTCTCATGACCGCCCTCTGCGAGAAAGTGCGCCCCCTCCTCCACACCCACCCACTGTTTCTTTTGTGCGGTCTTACCCGCCATTCCAGAGAAAATGAGCCTTTTCTCTTCACCCTCCCTGTGAGCACGTCATTCATTAAGTCGGTGCCGGCCACGCCCCAGTGAGGGGGCTCAGCTGTCAGTTCCTTCTGGTGGGCGCACGGGCTCTGGAACTTTGGGCGTCCCACATGCTGCTCTCTAGCCCTTTCTCCTTGGAGTCCTGAGCTCCTCGGGCTGTGTCTGGACCCCACTCCCAGGAGCGGAACCAGAATTCCTGGTGCAGCCCCAGCGCCTGGCCCGGCGTGCTCACCCGTGTCATTCTCCGCCCACAGGACTTGGCGGCACAAAGTACATCTCCTTCGAGGAGCGGCAGTGGCACAACGACTGCTTCAACTGCAAGAAGTGCTCCCTGTCGCTCGTGGGCCGCGGCTTCCTCACCGAGAGGGACGACATCCTGTGCCCCGACTGCGGGAAGGACATCTGAGTGCGGCTGCCTGCATCACGCAGGCCCATGTCCCCGTGTCCCCGCACGGGGGGCAGCGTGGAGCCCGCCTCCTCCAGCCGCACCTGGCTTTCCTCTTGTACTTCTCAGTGATAGTCACTAGTCACGTTTGTGTAACCCCTCCGCCCTTTCTTCTAGCCCAGTCCCGGGGGAGGAGAAACCCTTATGGAGACCTTAGGTGGGAAGACGGTTGTGAATTTTTATAACCAAGCAAGGCAAATCCAAGTGCAAACTTCCTGTTGAATATCTTTATAAATGTGTCTTTCTTTCACCGCATATTTAATTTTAAGTGCAATTAACATGTCAGGAACTTGGAAATAATGACGAGCTGTCCCTACAGCTGTCACTTCCTGTCGTGTGAGGCCTGCAGCGAGATTGTATGACTTGCAATAAAGCTACCCAGCACCGAGTGGGAGTGATGCGTGCACAGTAAGGCTGCGTGTAATTGACACTTTGCTGCGCGATTGATCCATGCACTGTCTGAGGCGCGGGCCCTGGCGAGCGGGCGGGCATGTTGACTGAAACTGGATCGCACCTTTCACTGACCCACATCACTAGCAGGAAGCCAGGGTCTACAGCAGGGACTGTGAGGGCTGGGAAGCGGTTTCTCAGTGACCTTGAACCAGAGCTGACGTTCAGCACACGCTGCCTTCTCCAACCCCCTCCCCAAACTCCCGAATTTCATGCTCTGACCTGATGCAGTTACATGGGCTCCCGAGGGAGCCCGTGACAATGAAGGCAGTTGTGGCCCTGAGAGCCCGGATCTTGCCCTGACCTGCCTTCTCTTCGTAAGGTGAAGGACTGCAAAAGGGCACAGCACCGTGGGGCCAGGATGGCAGCTCGTTCTGTGTATCCCAATGCCTGAGCATTCAGGGCGTTCTGGCGCCTGCAGGAAGTGCCGCAGAGACAGTCAGAGGGAAGGAGGCAGAGTCACGCGGAGCTCCGGGCTGGGCAGCAGTCTGTCAGTCACCTGGAGAGCAGACTCCACACCTGAAAGCACTGAGCAGTTGATGAGCTAGCCTTGCATATTTCTTTATCCAGAATAGTAACAATTTCGACCTTCGGTCCTCAGTTTTCTAAGACAATGCCCCATGATAAAATGACATGGTGTTCAATCAGAAAGAATATATGCACCACTATGTTCATAGCAGTGCAATTTACAATGGTTAAGATCTGGAAACAGCCAAGTGCCCATCAGAAAAAAAGTGGATAAAAAAGCTGAGGTTGCCCTGGCTGGTGGTTCAGTGGCTAGAGCATCAGCCAAGAACCAAAGGGTCCCGGGTGTGATTCTGGTCAAGGGCACATACCTAGGCTGCAGGTTCCCCACTCCAGTTGGGGTGCATGTGGGAGGGAGGCAACTGATTGATGTGGCTCTCTCACGTCAACTTTCTCTCTTCTCTCCTTCTCCCCCGTCCCTTTCACTCTCTCTAAAAACAATGGAATAGCCTCCAGTAAGAATTAACAACAAAAAAGCTGCGGTACATTATACCATGGAATACCATGCAGCAGTAAAAAACAACGATCTCTTACCCTTGAAGCAGCATGGAGGGACCTGGAGAGTATTATGCTAAGTGAAATAAGCCAGTCAGAGAAAGACAAGTATTACATGATCGCACTCATATGTGGAAGCTAATGAACAAAATAAACTCACAAACAAAATAGATCCAGAGATTTGGAAGCAGGGAACAGACTGAAGATTCTCAGAGGGAAGAGGCGGGGTGGGGGGGTGGGAAGAGATTAACCAAAGAACGTGCATGCCTATATGCATAGCCCATGGACACAGACCATAGAGTGGTGAAGGCCAGGGCAGCGCATGGGGGTGGGTTAGAAGGGGTCACTGGGGAGAAAGGGGACATCTGTAATAGTTTCATCAAAAAAGATAAATTGTTATAAAATGAAACGGTGTGCCGGGGAAAGCCTGGTGGAAGCCCAGCCTGTCTCCGCCAGTGCCACCACCAGGAGGGCATCTGAACACATGAGTCAGGCCGCCAGAGTTACAGTGAGCTGGAGGCTTTGCTCAAAAAGAATAAACCCACCTTGTTAGTTGTTTTGCCATCTTCTACTTTATAATGTTAACATGAAAACATTCAACCTGTAAAGAATTTTTGTGAGTTTGAGCCAAACTGTCGACATATCCCGGGAAGCAGAACCTCAACAGATTGAGATAATGCTCTGGAGAATGGTGAATGGCGGGTTACATCTGTATTTATACATTGCAATCAAAGGAAAGGGATGTAGGTGGGTGACATGAAATCCATTGGTGCTAGACTAGAGAGGTGGGAGAAAGCAAAGCAGGTGGGGTGGAGGGAACCTCTGGGATTGAATAAAAAGTAAAATGATAGACACACACTTAGGTGGGTGCAGGAACAATTAACATGATAACAATGAAGGGATTTGTGGTCTCTGTCCTAGCACCCAGGCACATTAGGTTGTGCCTCAAGGGGTCCAGAAAAAGCGAAGTTACAAGTTACCTAGACATTTCAAGGATATGTTATCATAGATACAAACAGACAGATAGGCTCAGTTAAGGTAAAGGTTGACCTTGTCAGTGAAGATACCGGCCTAGGATGTAACTACCCACCATAACTGCTCTTAGTTAAAGTTTAATTTCAGACCATCCTTTGTGGTTACTTTAATTCTAAGTTTGCAAGACCGCCATGCAGGCCTTCCCTGAGCTTGTCAGGTTAGCATGTGGCCCCTTTCGTCCACAATAATATAAAAGTAAAAGCATTCTTGCAAATGTGCTTTTGAAAATAAAAATAGCAGTATTCCAAAAAACCAAAAGTAAAAGCTTTCCAAATTTCATTATGGAACATCTTAACTTGTTCCTGGTTAAAAACACAGCTACATTAAACGTATCCAACCTTAAATTACCCAGTTTGTCAAAAACAAAGATCTTAGTGGCCAGCAACTACCAGGGAGCTAGAGCTCCATGAGACTAGTAGCAAAAAGCAAAATGGCAGACTAGCCAGTTTAACAGAAAACCAGGGGAAGAAGAGCCCTCATGGGATCCCCCTTGCCGCTGGGGGCCCAGGAGACGGCATGACGGGGCTGCCCCCACTGAGGAGCAGTCGGAGGACGTGGAGCACACGTGCGAGCATTCGCCAAGCCACACACAGAGCAGCAAAGCTCTTAGAACCTTGTCTGCTCAGAGGGCTAGGCAGAAGCTCTGACCTGGCTGAGCGTGTATTATGAACGTGTTCAAACACCTAAAGGAAACCATGCTTAAAGAATGAAAGGAACATTTATAACAATTTCTCATCAGAGTGAGAATACCAATAAAGAGGTAAACCTTTTTAAAGAGCCAAATGGAAATTCTGGAGTCTGAAAGTGCAGTAACCAGAATGAGAAACCACTAGAAACGCTTGAGCTGGGAGGAGAGGAAGTCAGTGAACACGAAGACAGAGCAATAAAGATCATGAAATCTGAAAAACAGGGAAAAAAGAAAATGATCAGAGCCTCAGAGAAATTCGAACCACCATTAAGTGAACCAACATATGCAAAATGGGGATACCGGGAGAGGAGAGGGAAAGGGACAGAAAAAATGTTTTAAGAATTAATGGCTGGCCCTGGCTGGTTTGGCTCAGTGGATGGAGCATTGGCCTGCGGACTGAAGGCTCCCAGGTTCCATTCCGGTCGGGGGCACATGCCTGGGTTGTGGGCTCCATCCCCCGCAGGGGTGTGCAGGAGGCAGCTGATCAATGATTCTTTCTTGCCATTGACGTTTCTATCTCTCTCCCTCTCCCTTCCTCTCTGAAATCAATGAAAAAATATACATTTTAAAAAAAAGAATTAATCGCCCTAACTGGTTTGGCTCAGTGGATAGAGCGTCAGCCTGCGGACTGAAGGGACCCAGGTTTGATTTCCGGTCAAGGGCATGTACCTTGGTTGCAGGCACATCCCCAGTAGGGGGTGTGCAGGAGGCAGCTGATCGATGTTTCTCTCATTGATGTTTCTAACTCTCTATCCGTCTCCCTTCCTCTGTAAAAAATCAATAAAATATATTTACCAAAAAAAAAAAAAGAATCACTGAAAACTTCCGAAATATGATGAAAAACATTAATCTAAAAATTATCCAAGAAGCCTGACAAACTCACAGTAGGAAAAATGCAAAGAGATCCGTACCCAGACATATCATAGTTAAGATGTTGAAAGCCAAAGATAAAGGGAAGAATCCTGAACGTAGTGAACTGCGACTGCAGCCACCACACCCACTCAGGGGTCTGCAGAGCCTGCATGGGCCTCCACCCCAGCTGGGAATCACGACACTGAACAATACTTCCGACTGGCTCTACAACAATGCAGTTCTATGATAAACCACTTTATGAGCAAGACTTTTTATTAAAAAGAAATAAAACATACATAAAAGTGCATCAAACAAATGTTAGCAGGTAAAACTCAACGATGAAGACGGAAGTCAGAACAGTGGTTCATTCTGCTGGGGAAAGGGTGGAGAGAACTTCTGGAATGTGAGAAGGTTCTGTGCTTCGGTTGGCAAATTGGCTCGGCTAAGTCCTGCACGCTGCCCTGCGTTCTCTTAAAAAGGTGTATGGGAATATAGCCTGCCCACTCAGCCACTCACGCCTGCCCATAGGCCTAAAATGTATACTGTTGGCTCTTACGGGATGTTTGCTCTCTATGTTGATCTGGGGAGTGGTCTCTCTCTCTCTCTCTCTCTCTCACACACACACACGCACACACATGAATTCACTGAGCTGTAGGTTTTAAACTTTACAATGTTATGACATCTCAGAAAAGTGTATGTTATACTTTTTATCGTTTCCTATACTGACAGTTAATATAAAGCAAATTTGCTTGATCTGTATCTGAATGTTCTAATACCTGAGAGCTCTGGGGTCAGTCTCTTCCACCTGATGGTTCAGCAGCATCTGGCGCTGGTGCGTGTTTTCCTCGTGTGCCTGGTAAGCCGACCTGTGCTGTCGCCGCGTCCAGCACTGTCCGCAGGCATCTCCTCATGCCCAGCGCTGTCTTCCTGCAGACAGGGCTCCGCTGGCCTAGGCTGGACCTACTTCCCAGGAAGCCTCCGGGCGCAGCTTTGGCTGCAAACCTGCAGGAGCCTGCTTGCTGCTGCAGGCCTCCATCTCCGCCTCCCCCCCACTCCCTTCCTTTCTATCTCCCTGTTCTTTCTCCTTCCTGGCTTCCTCCCTCCCTCAGCAGGCAGGCTGACTTCTAGTTCACCTTTATCACAGGGGACAGGTGCTCTTTGGAGTCCTGGCCACAGGTTCCCCACCTCGTAGGGTGCGGGGCTGTCTTCTCACCATAACACACTGGTTAATAGCGCATCAAACAAATGGCCTACTCTGCTCGGTTCTTGCGGTCTCAGGTTTTTGCGTCAACTCTCAGGGCTCTGGATTTTTTCAACAGGGGGTTGTCTTCTATTGAGATATGTTATAAGGGCAGAGGAAGGGTATCCACGGCAGGGAATCCTTCCGGGAAAGGGTGACTGACAGTATCCACGGGGATCCTGCACTAACAGTGGGCACCCCCCGCCCGCCCCTGCTGGAGCGCCCTGAACCCTGACACAGAGTAGACACACTCACAGGAGGCATGCCACGCACCCTGAAAGGAAGGAGGGCCGGGCGCGGGAGGCCCCCTCTTTTGCAGAGACCCCAGGTGGAGGCACAAGGTCCATGAAGTAGAGACAGACCTGAGCAAAAAGCCTTATAATGCTCCCTGTATATATTTAAATGCTCATTCCGACATGAGGCTGCCTGGCCTTAGAGGGAAGCCTGAGGGGCTCAGGGTGAAATGAGGTGGAAATACAGAGAACTAAGATCTGGGAGAGACCCCGGATCGGAGTGAAAATGGGAGCCCAGAAGGAATGATGCTCACTCGAGGCCACACAGGCCAGCACACGGGAAGGCTCCTGACGCCAGCCCGTCCTTCCTGGGGAACTGCCGGTCGCACACCTGCTGCTGTGGCGTCTGTCTGTTATGTCCCTCTCCTCTCCGCCAGCCAGTGGGCCGTCGTGTGAACACAGGGCCACTGCACTGGACTCCAGGGGAGGGATGGGCGTGGAGGGGCCTGGGAAGGGGCCCATTTCTGGTTTAAGAAAAGGGCAGGGGGTCCAGGTTTGGGCCGCTGCTCTGCCACCAGCCTTCAGAGAAGTCACTCCCTCCGCACGCCTCCTCTTCCATAATCAGAGTGCTGCACCCCATTGCTTCCAGTCTGAAACAATGAGAAAAAGCCATAACTGGACAAAGGTTAAGGGAGGCATTATTTCTGAAATAAAACACAATTTGTTTTCTTATATGTGGAGATGATTGTGGGGGATGCGATCTCTGAATACGAGCTTTTCTGAAACACTGAGAAGGGACTGTCCAGGCATCACACATGCCCAAATGCACATGAACTACGAAACTGACTCTTCTCAGCACACCAAAGGGGTGCGAGAGAAGAAATAAGTCTGCCACAGAAATCAGGGCGGGAACTTCATCCCAGGCACTATCAGCAGTTGTACAATCAGAAGCATGTGAACAAAACCCTCCCAGGGTCGGAAGCATCTTCCAAGAGAAAAAGCCGGTTTTTGGTTGGTTTCCTTAGCCTTCAACGAATTAAAAACGTTAACTAGTAAGCCATTTGGTGCACAGAACATCCTGACTTTAATTATAAATTGTTCTTCAGATTTTTTCTCAAATTATTTGAATGCTTAGACTGAATCAACGGGGATTAATAAAAGGGTAAAGCCCCTTGGGGCAGAGACATGTCTTATTCCAGCTCCTTATGTAGAGTGTGAAACACAGCCAGTCCCTACTGCACTAATGGCGTGTGTGGCCAGGAACAGGGCGTTCACGTTCGTTAGAGCATCGTCCCATCAGGGCACGTACAAGAACCAACCAATGAATGCATAAATAAGCGGAACGACAAATCGGTCTCTCTCTTTCTCTCTCTCTCATCAATCAAACAGAGAAAAGTTAACTTGACATCCTCTTGTTCATTAAAATATGAAATTCCCATATTTTTAAGCGACATGACTTAAAGTAACACTGGAAATGAGTGGAGTCTGAAAGGATAGAGGCAGAGGAATTGTATAAATCACTGCACTCCATCTAGTTGATGGCGTTGTTTCCCACATGGGCACAGGTGGACAGCGGCCACCGCTGCACCTGGGTACCGGAAGCCAACAGGTAAGTAAGTGGACAGTGGGTGGTGGGAGCCTGGTTTCTCATTTTTGGGGCGGGCACTTAGAAACAAGCACAGGAGGCCTACAGTGGTCCACACAGTATGAACTCATGTTTAGCTTACTATAGAGATGCTTACATATAAAAACACGCAGATGTGTGCATATACCAGGGTCAGTATAAACACACATGTATTTCCTTGCTCTGTCAGTTGCGGCCCAGAAGCAACGACACCCCAGTATCAATGAGCACCCTAGTGCCCAGATCTTGCTTTCTAATGCCATCCTGCAATAAAAGGAACCAAGACTCCTTGGAGAGATGGCCACGTCTCGGACTGGAACAGGAAACATGCAAGAGGAACCTGGAGCACTTTGTTCCACCAGAAGTAAGGAGGTGCTCCAGAGAAGCCACAAGGATGGCTAAGTCAGAGGGACACAGCGGCCAACTGAGACCGTTCTCAGTGGCCAGAGCCAGAGGGATCTGAGCAAAACCAACAAGAAAGCATTATGTCATTACCCAAAGTGCAAGTGTCTGAGTCCACACTGAGATGATTATTAAATTTTAAAAGAGGGAGAACAGACAATTCTGCAGAGCATTCCAAATGGGCTATGTGGCCGCTTGGCCAGCAAGGTGAAGCGTACTCCACGCTCCTCCCGTGACCCTCTCCCGAGCACAGCGTGAGAGGAGGAAAGAAAGTGACCCCATGTGACCTGACAGTGCCTGAGCCGGTGGCCGAGGGTCCCCTCGAAAGGGTTAAAGCCGTTAGAGAATGCACCCTAATACAGCGGGATGGAAGGGCTCTTTCCTCCCATCTTCCTGAAACTTGTAACCCATCTCATCATGCAAAAAACCCGAGACAAGTCCAACTGAGGGGCATTCTTCAAAACAACTAACCAATATGCTCCCCATGTCAAGGCTGAGAAATTTAAAGAGAGTCTGAGACACTGTCACAGCCCAGCTGACTCTAAGGAGTTATTATGAAAACTAAAGGTAAGGTGGTATCCTGGCACAGAAAACGGACATTTGGTAAAAACTAAGAAAACCTGAATAAAGTTATGGACTTTAGCTAACAATGTATCGGTACCGATTAGTCTGAAGAAGGCACCAGACTAACGCGGATCAGTGGCAGGAAGCTGTCGGGAGAGGGAAACTCTCAATACCGCCTCAGCCAGCAATATTTCTATGCACCGAAAACGCTACAAGGTTTATGTTTTAAAAGTTTATTTCAAAAAAAGTATGTAGCAGGGCAGAATAGACATAACAGAAGGCTTAGCCAGAGTTGGTGTTCTTATATTTATAAAACTATCTTTAAGCGTAACTGGTATTTTAGTCTTCTAAGGTTTAATTATTAGTCAAACCATGTACCCAAAGGCTAAAAAACAAGGCACCTGGTTAATTTTATTAGAGATTAAAAAACATATCATGCTATTGTACAGTTAATCAACCAGTCTTGTGTCTGTCTTTTGATTCAACTTGGTCAAGTCTGAACAGCGCTAACAAACAGCTTCCAATTTCTCTTAGCATCACATTTGAGGTCCTTTATGGCCCAAGATACACCTTACTCTGGCTTCTGCCTACCTTCTCTGACTTCATTTCATACTACCCTCCCCACTAGTCTTTTTGATCTAAAAACCTATGAAGACTCAGGTGTTCACTTCACCATGGGGACTGATGTCTGTTATCTAGTGCTGGGTAGCAAACCATCCCCAGCGCTTAGTGGCTGAGCACGGCCCCTTCTATCCCCTGTGATTCTGCGAGTCAGCTGTCTGGGCTATCTGCCCTGGGACCTCATGCAGTCAGTCACCTGGCAGCTGGATGGGGAGTGGGTGGCTGTCAGTGGGGCATATTTTTCTAGCTTCTTCCCCATCATGGCTGCAGCAGGGGTCCAGGAGTGACAGTACAACACAAGGTTTGATCACAATCTACCATTTATAGGATGTTTTTCCCAAAAGCTTCCCATAGCCGTCACCCCTTAAAATACCAGCGTTTCAAAGAGGCTTTCCTAACCACTAGATTTAGTTTCTCACCCTAAGCCTGATTTTTTTTCTCTCATTATAATTACCCATCATTCCTGTTCATTTGCCTGTCTTTTCTTTAGGAGAACTTAATTCACATCTTTATTTCTTCTGCCACAACAGGGAAGACAACCAACTTTATAACAACTGGCAGGGAAAAGCACTTCAGTTAGTACTAAGAGCACATTAGTAAAAATCTAAATGGAAATAAAATTTTTTGGTCGCTTCTGTCCAGACATAAAAAAATCAAGGATCTAATTTTTAAGTTCAAGACAGGTGACCTGAGGTTTTTCCTAGTTAATTTAGAGCTTCACTATCAACATTAAGACACCAGTTTAGAAATTACCCTTCTTGAGACCACGCAAACACAAATAAGCCCTCAACGAATCTCTGGTTTGCTCCAGTTAAGAAAGCTTACAAGGGCCCAGCCGGCATGGCTCAGTGGTTGAGCGTCGGCCTATGGCTCGATCCCCGGTGGGGGCGGGAGGGCTGCAGGAGGCAGCCAATTTTGATTCTCACCATTGATGTTTCTATCTCTCCCTCTCCCTTCCTCTCTGAAATCAATTTGAA
>NW_005355951.1:146587-165774 GCF_000412655.1 Myotis brandtii | reverse complement strand
ACACACACAAACACACATTTTTTTAAAAAAAAAGAAAGCTTACAAGGGGTGAGGTTTGGGAACGTGTCTCCTTCCCCCAAGCACAGCGGTGGTCAGTGTCAGCCTCTGTCGCACCAGGGAGTCCTGAATGCCAGGCTACTCCAGCCATGCTCCTGCACAGCAGCGCCCCGAGATGGGGGGACTATCGGAATCATGCTGGAGCTCAATCAGTCCAGAAACAGACTTTTTACTATAAAAATGACACCTTTCAATAGCACTTACTCAAATAAAAAGAGATCAAGTCATTACAGAGTATTTTTTCATTTTATTTTTTTTTACGAACGACAGACCTACTCAATAATTTTATTCAGTTTATTTAAATAAGGATAAGGCTACTTAAAAGACTTTTTACATACAAAAAAATGTACATTACAAGGTTAAACTTTCTGTACTGAATTACAAAACCTGCACAAGCATTTAATAAAGAGCACACTTAAAAACATTTGAAGTCCCACAGTAGAGAACAGAGGAGGCTCTGACATACATGTGATTTAAGCTACTGGCAGTTTACTTAATGTAAGTTTTAAAAAGGTCATTGCTGCTGAATGAGTCTCTAGATCAGTTTAGAATTGTCTCTGAAAACTTAAGCAACCAAAATATTATTTCAAAAAATAATTACAATTCTGAGGAACTTTAGTACTAGCAAAAGCACTATGGCCTCATGGCAGAAGGTGAACCAGCTTCCCAAGGGGCCTGGCTGCTGAGCGTCTGGAAAACTGCGGCCGACAGCCCCGGAGGCCCCAGCCCTCTCAGAGCCCTCGCAGCGCCCGACCTCACCGCACGAGGACGGGTCGGTCCAGCTCCGCCGCAGTGAATGAGCAGGGCCACGCTGTGACCAAGCCTGAAGCTTAGGCTCTACAGAGAGGAGGAAGGAGATGAAGGCAAAGAAAGTGAAAATGCAGGAAAGGAGGCCGTGAGCAAGGAAAACAGGGAACCAAGAGGGGGAGAGGAAGAAAAGAACAAGACCACCTGGCAAGGCAGGCAGTGGTCAGTGCCTGGAACTCCACCTCAGAAGCCACTCTCTACACAAATGCCATTCGCTTTCCTACCCCAACAAGAAGAAAAACTGGCTTTATTGGACTATAGAATCGAGAGCAACAATAGTAACCCGTGTTAGGGAGTACAGAGGATTCCGAAGTTGTTAGCCACTCAAGTCCTTCTCAGTTCAAAGCTCACCAAAGCAACACTTCAAAACATCAGCCTCCCAACACCTCTGCCTGCTTCCCATGCGTCCCTTGGCAGGCTCCGCAGGCCGTTGCCGCACGTGGAGACGCCGAGGGCTAGCTGTGTCTGTGCCCGGAGGAAGGCACAGCGCTCCAGGATGTTGGTGTATGGGACACACAGTACCCAGCTTAGCTCCTCCACATTTCAAACTTAAAGTAGGTCAAGAACATGCTGCTATATGAGCGCTGACTCTGAATGTCCATAATATAAACTTCAATTTGAAGCAACAATGTTACACAGTTCAGCTGTTAGTACCAACCTGCTTTGTAAGTTAAATATACAAATTAAAAGTTAATTTTTTGAGTAACGAAAAATAAGTTTCTACTGACTTAAAACTGTCAAATGGCTAATTCTCTCTTAACTAAGAGAGAAATGCAGATGAAAGCAGAAGGAACAACTGAATAAATATAACTTGTCATTCTACCCTAAAATCTGCACTTTTCAAAATGTCCCTTAACAGAGTTATGCATAGGAATACATCAGCCCTGCAGACAACTGCGTATTTAATAATTTACCCTAACGTTAACAATTTATGCAACTCAGTATGTATCCACTTTGTCTCATGCGAACAGATGCACAGTCTGGAGAAGGCAGGACTGAAACTACAGGGTTAAAGTTTCAGTACAGTGTTCACCTGCATGGCGGAACTACTTCTTCCTATGGCTATTCAACAGCTGAGTTAAAATGCTTGTTTTAACAAACAGAAAGAGGAATGAGACTGTTGTAAAAAGGACTGAAAAGACAACCCCCGATTTGAAGATCAATCATACAAGGGAGAGAGTGTCAAGTGTTCTCGCACTTGGTTAGAAACACACGGCAGGAAAGTGAACACTGGAACTCACGAATGTGAGGAATAACCTGTTTGCTCACTGACTCAATTATGCAGCTGGAACAAGACCACTTAGCACACACTCAGAGATATGCCTGCGGGACAGCCCTGTGGACAGCGCTCCATGCTGCACCAGCAGGGACCCGGCCAACTGGCACCCTCCGTGCTGTCACTGGGTCCTCACTTCTGACTTCAGTACCTCCTCTGCTGGCCCATCTGGGTCACACCGAGTTTCCCCCTTCACCACCACACTCCCAGACTCTCCTAAATTCTACAACTCTACCTCCTCTTCCTGTTCACTGAACTCTTACCAACAGGTACCACCTCTAACACGATGACTTCACCTGGAGATTTTTAAAGTCGACCTCAGTAAGCTCCTGGAGGGAGATCCCTGAGCTCAGAGTGAGATCAGACTGCTCCTGAAAAGAGGAGGTAGGACTGCTGCGTGACAAGAACATCCTGAAGGGTGGACCTGGGGCAACACTAACCAGTCAACTCATGAGAAGCAATTCTGCTATGACTTCAAGGGAAGAAGCAATCGCAAGCACTTAGAGGACAGCAATTTTATCTGTATATTCTGAGTAGTGTATTGGCAGCACTGCAAATATGCTTTTCTCAGTGAACCTCAAGGATGGACTGGCAGTATTTACTAAAATACTGTGAACTGTTATGAGAATTATTCCTAAAATTCATCAGATGCTTTATGGTACACCAGACTTGTAGCTTCCTGATTTGACTACGGTCAACATAAATAACGTATAGTAAGCCATTCATTTACAAAGAAATTCCTTCCACCCTGGCTAGTGTGGCTCAGCTGACTGGGCATCGGCCCGTGCAAAGAAAGGTTGCTGGTTCAATTCCAGGTCAGGGCATATGCCCCAGCTGCGGGCTTGATCCCCAGTAGGGGGCGTGCAGAGGAGGCAGTCGATCGATCGATGTTTCTCTCTTACATGGATGTTTTTCTCTCTCTCTCTAAAATCAATAAAAACATATTTTTAAAAAAGAGAAATTCTTTCCTAATCAGAGAATAAAAGGCAATTTTTTTTCTTTCAAAGGGAGGGAGAAAGGCAGGGAGGGAAAGACGTTTTTTTAACCTAATTTTAAACCTTTAGAAAATTTTCAAAATAATCAAGCTCTCTGTAAATACTGTCAATATATGTGAACTGTTTGAAAACTACAGTTATATTTACATTTTTGGAAACTTTCCTTCATGGCCATGTAACGTGTTGTATCTTCCTCTTTGTTTCTGGTGGCTTCAGGTTATCCTAAAATGACATAAACAGAAATCAGTTTATACTTACAAAAATGTCAGAGAACAACTGGAATGACTATTTTTAAGCCACCAAGGTTTACTACCAACATGCAAATGGTAGATCCCTGCTGCCATCTGGTGGGAGAGATCTTAGATTAGGAAACAGAGCAAGCCTCCTTGGCTCCCATTTTTCTAGCTGTGGTTCTCAAACATGTGCACCTTAGGATCACCCAGGGCACTTACAAGTATGTCCGGACCTGGGCCTTATCCCAGGACCAGTTAGGTGAGAACCCACAGGCAGCAGGGATGAGGCTCTGACCTCTGACTTTCTGAAGCTCTAGGGCAGTGGTTCTCAACCTTCCTAATGCCGCGACCCTTTAATACAGCTCCTCATGTTGTGGTGACCCCCAATTTCATTGTTACAAATTGAACATAATTAAAGCATAGTGATTAATCACAAAAACAATATGTAATTATATATGTGTTTTCTGATGGTCTTAGGCGACCCCTGTGAAAGGGTCATTCGACCCCCAAAGGGGTCGCGACCCACAGGTTGAGAACCGCTGCTCTAGGGTATACGCAGGGTTGAGACCACTGACTGCTCCTGGGCTGCTTCCCCCCTGCAGAACCCATGTCCTCCCTCAATCTCACAATCCAAGATCTTAACAGGAGAAAAGATTTAAAAAAACACACAAAATCACACCTCTGAGCCTAGCGGGTAGCTCAGCTGGTTGGAGCATCGACCCACACACCAAAGGGTGGCAGGTTCGATTCCTGGTCAGGGCACACACCTAGGTTGTGGGTTCAATTGCCAGTCGGAGCACCTCCAGGAGGCAACTCATCGATGTTTCTCTCTCCCTTTCTGTCTCTAACATTAACAGAAAACATATCCTTGGGTGAGGATTAAAAATAAGTAAGCAAAATTTTTTAAAACCACACCTCTCAAAGAGTAAAAATTTTCTGAGTAGAAAAATGTTTTCTCAAAAACTAAAAAAAAAAACAAACAAAAAAAAACTCCTTAAAGCTCACTCCTTACTGTAATATGTGAGGGTGGATGCCTCTTCCCACTCCTATCTTGACACCCTCTCCCTCCTTCCTACAAAGGTGACGGAGTTTAGTGTGGAAGCAACATGGTGTCATAAGCGCATGTCGGGGGCCAGGCATGAATTCTAACTGAACCCTGGACAAGTTTATTTAAAGTATCCAACCTTCTGTTTCCTCATCTGTGAAATGGAAATAACTATTGTGTCTGCATCACAGGATTACTAAAAGGATTCAAGGAACTAATGTAAGGATTTAGGGCTGGTCGGATACACAGCAGCTTTCTTTTTCTAGGGTCTACTATTTTTGACTGAACTACTCTGAGTTTTGATCCCTTTGACACACAATTTGAAGATAATAAAGCCCAAGTATATACTACAGGAATGTGCTACAGACTGAATGTCTGTGTCCCCTCAGAAGTCATGTATTAAAACCTAACCCCCAATGTGATATTGGAGGTGGGCCTCTGAGGTAATTAGGTAACGGGGTGGAGCCCTCATGAACGGGATGGATGCTTTTATAAAAGGGACCCCAGAAAGGTGCCTTGTCCCTTCTGCCATGTGAGGTCCCAGGCAAGCAACTGACTATGAACCAGGAAGTGGGCTCTCACCAGACACTGAGTCTGCCAGGGCTTTGATTTTGGACTTCCCAGCCTCCAGGACTGTAAGAAATAACTGCTTGTTGCTTGAGCCATCCCATCAATGGTATTTTTGTTATAGCAGTCTGAGATGAACAAGGTTATAAAACCGCTGGATGTTTACATAATCTCATAAATTAAACTCTAAGTAAACTGTGTAACTGTATCCAATTTGCCAGCATCTAAAATGCTTAAGTAGCCCTGACTGGTTTGGCTCAGTGGATAGAGCATCGGCCTGCGGACTGAAGGGTCCCGGGTTCGATTCCAGTCAAGGGCATGTACCTTGGTTGCAGGCACATCTCCGGTAGGGGGTGTGCAGGAGGCAGCTGATCGATGCTTCTCTCTCATCGATGTTTCTAACTCGCTATCCCTCTCCCTTCCTCTCTGTAAAAAAATCAATAAAATATATTTTTAAAAATAAAAAAATAAATAAAATGCTTAAGTGCAGTAGAACACAACATAGTAGATTCCTCCAAGTGTCCTCTACCCTCCAAGGACAGGGACATTCAAGGGGCAGGGGAGGCAAGTGGTAAGTCCTAGACTCTAGTGTGGCTTAAGTGAAGTGCAAAACAAAGACCAAGCTCTCCCACACCACTGAAATGTGACCTGCACAAATTACCTAACATGCTGAGCCTTGCTAACAAGAGGATTTCTTTCTGCCCTGGCCGGTTTGGCTCACTGGATAGAGCTTCGGCATGAGGACTGACAGTCATGGGTTCGATTCTGGTCAAGGACACATGCCTGGGTTGCGGGCTTGATCCCCTGTGAGGGGTGTGCAGGAGGCAGCCAATCAATGATTCGCTCATCATTGATGTTTCTATCTCTCCCCCTCTCCCTTCCCCTCTGAAATCAATAAAAATATATTTTAAAAAAAGAGTATTTCTTTCTTTTAGTTGCAAGATACTTAAAGGATCTAAATGAGAAAAATCTAGGGTAAGTGTCTAAGAGACTCTCTCTTTACACATTTTAAGCAGGAAAAAAAACTGAGTGTACTTTTTAAAAAGCATCAGTTTACCATGATGGATTTATGAGAAATGAGACGTAAAAATCTGACAGATCACATGAGGGCTAAGGACCAGCTTGCAGCAGTGACTGCTCAGAGACCTCGTTCCCCTCTCATGCGCAGGGAAACCGCCCACTCACCACGGCCTCGGCTTCTTCTTTCGGAGCAGCTCGCTTTAGCTTCACTGGAGTAGTTCCCACTGGGGACAAAGGCGGCAGCTTCGCGGGGCCCAAAGGACTTTTCCCATGCGCTAAGTCATGGTTCTGTTTAGTGTCATTATTATTGTGTTCCATCTTATTGTTCATAGGCAAATTGGAAGACAAAATTAGGGGTGACACACTTGAAGAGGAACTTGATAATTTTCGAAAGGCATTACTGGTAAAGCTTGCCTGAGAGGGAGGCTTGAGTCGATCATTATCCCCATTCTCTGTCTTTCTCACTTTTATGCTTGTGCTTGTTGAACTTCCATCAAACACAATGAGAGGTCTTTTCTTTGACACGTCTACAGTGCTACTCCTGAAATCAAAGAGACACGTTCATGAAAGATGCCATCTGCAATGGCAAAGCAGTTACTAGAGTGTAAAGTTAAAACAATGACCAAAAAAATTTACTGATAAGACGAATCTATTGTAAGTAGGACCACTAGAAAAGAAATTTTCTTTTACACTCTAAATGAAATAATTTTCTGGTGCTTTAAAGTTTAAATATTTGTTGACATGAAATTTAAAGAGAGCGTTATTGTACACACAAGAGAGTTATTTTTAAAACATCAATTGACCAACTACCCCTAAAAGGTAAAACAGAATTTCCTAGTAACTAAAAATTCTTTTAATTTTTAAAAATCACCATCTTACTGATAGGGTTATCCTGACCATGTATTACTATTTAGAAAGGATAATAAACTACAAAACTATACCAAGACAACCATAGCGGCAATCTATATATGACGATACGAACACTCTGCTCCATTCAGTAAGGTCGCTTAAGCCAAGGCATTTTCTAAAATAACTGGAACTGTAACATTTGTATGATTTTAATTTTAAAATTTAGCAAGTCTTCACATTTAGCTTCTGAAAATCTAATTTCCATTCTTAATCGTAAAGATAATAAAAGTGTTTCATCTGTTCATTATTCTTTATACCTCAAACAACAGATTTTTGATAAAAACCTTTTAATTAAACACACTTAGCAGGAAGAACTCCCCAGCCCTGCTACTCAAAGTGTGGCCCAGGGACCAGTAGCATCTGTAGTATCTTGGGAGCTTGTAAAAAAATCAGAATCTGCCTTTTAACCAGATCCCAGGTGATTGGCCAAATTCACCACTGACAACCATTTGGCAGAAGATGAAAAATAAACTCATTATAATCCACTGCCACTGCAGGAGGGAAACAGAAGGACTGGGAGCAGGTGTGTCAGCTGTGAGAGTTTAATCTAGAGGCAAGGGGCGCCTTCAGGTCTGAGAAGCGCAGCAGTAAAGAGCTGATCCAGCTCGGTGGGACCAGGCACGTCTCAGCACTTCTCCAGAGCTCCATTCCTCCAGAGATGAACCAGCAGGCGACTCAATAATGTTCAGTGACCTCGTAGATCCTTCCAGCTTTAATGCTCGGATACAGGAGTCAAACTGTGATTTTTAAAAATAGAGCCAAAGATCCTTTCCAAAGTGACTCTGAGGGACTAAAAGAAGCTGTCACATGAAGTAAAGTACGTCAGGATTGAAAGCTTTGCCTAGGACAATGGGCCTGAATGTGCAGATAAAGAAGAAAATACTTTCAAAGTAAGAGTCAACAGAAGTCAATTAAAGATATGCACAGCATAATCCAGATTTATGAAAGTTGACACTAACACACAGCCTGACCAACACGCAACCATCGAGCTAAAATGATGCTCAACCTGAACTGAATGTGTTCCTGATCCAAAGTGGGACTGTATGCTCATTTACTTTCCAAAAGACTCTGAGCACGCATGCCCCATTCTTCACTATTCTACTCCTCAGGGAATAACCTCCCTACCGGTCATGAGTTTTTCTGCATTCTTCATAACCAGAGATTAAAACCAGGAATCAGAATTAGCATTCTCCCTCACTCCATCGCTACTGCACTGCCCATGACAGCACCTTACAAACAGAAGGCTCTCAAAGGAGATTCAGTAATCAATAACACCCACTTGCCATATAAGTGACACAGGAAAAGAAACAGCTAGCTCACTTAGGGATCTCTGGGTACTTTGTCCTCATTAACTAACCAACTATACTGATGAATCACATGTATCTTTAAAAGGAAATTTCATTTGCTTGTGGTTCTATAAACAATTTTCTGAAATTTAAAAATGTGAAATGGTGTCCCTGAAGCTGTATGAGCTCTCCATTTCTGTATTATTCAAAGACCTTATTAGAGTCTTGATTCTATTTTTTTCTCACAATTCAGCACATGTTGGCTCTGGCTCTACCTCTAAAACACATCCAAACCCAACCACTTCTCAAGTCCACGACCACCTCACAGTCACCACCAGCTGTTGCCTGGATCACTGCAGTCTAATTGGTTTCCCTGTCCCTCCCCCACCTTAAATCACTTCTCAGTATGGCAGCCAGCATGACCCTGTTAAAACCGACTTCAGATGGTGTCACCACTCTGCTTGAAACCCTCCATTGCCTTCTCCTCTCAATAGTCCAGCCACAGTTCTCACAATGACTTGCAAAGCTTTATGTGATCTGACAATCTCCACTCATGCCCAGTCAACCTCGCCCCCTCTCCCCCTGAATCTCTCCACCCAGCCTGGTGGTCTCTTTGCTGTTTGTGGGCACACTCTTAACCCCAATTATTGTATTCTGCTTGGAACGCTAGCTTACTCACTACTCACTAGGTCTCTCTACTGAAATGGCATTTCTCAGTGAGGTTGTTCCTGGCCACTTTAATTAAAACTGTAAATCTGCCCTAGCCGGTTTGGTTCAGTGGATAGAGCGTTAGCCTGCGGACTGAAGGGTCCCAGGTTCGATTCCAGTCAAGGGCACATGCCTGGGTTGCTGGCTCGGTCCAACGTGCAGGAGGAAGCCAATCAATGATTTCCTCTCATCATTGATGTTTCTCTCTCTCTTTTCCTCCCTCTTCCTTTCTGAAATCAATAAAAATATATTTTTTAAAAAATAAATAAAACTGTAAATCCTCTCACTGCTTTTTCTTTTGTCACGATTAACATACAATATATTTTCCTTAATATTTTTTATCATGTTTCTTCATATTAAAATATAAGCAGGAAATTTTGTCAGTTTTATTCATGGTATATGTACAGTGCCTGGTGCTCAATAAAATAGTTGTTGAGTAAATGAAATCTTTTTGACCTAAATTTACCTAGGGAGAAAAAAGAAAGTAAAATTGTTTAGTCATTGAAGATGAAAACCAGAAGCATTGAGAAGTACCTTTTAGTCTCGTTTTTTGGCTCATGTTGCTCTCTTTTCTTTTCCATCATTTTCCCCCATCTATTCTTTGGCAAATCTCTCTGAGGCAACGGTATTGCATGCTGAACATACAGATCAGTAAGATTGTCTTTGTTTATTCTTACATCACTTTCAACAGCTATGTTCTTCTGTGGAAAAGAAAACAAAAGTAAGTTCAAAACAACATCCTTCTTTTAACAACTAACAAACTACCTGCCTAACAGGGCAGAACATTACTGCTTAAATAACAAATTATAAAACCACTGTTACAATTAGACACATGCTTAAGGGTCCGTTATAATACTGAAAAAGCGGTATTATAAGTAGGTCAAGCTCTGTAAATATTAGGTTCAGCCTCCTCTGACCAGCAATGGCCACATGTCGTCTGTGTGACAAGCCCTACTGTCCAGTGTTCAGCCAACATGCCAGGTAATAGGGGCGTCCGCTGACACCATCCTCATCGATGAGGAGAACAGCGAAGGAAACCCGAATGGAGATGTGATCACGGGCTCACCTACCATTCTGGGAACACTGTGCTTAGAACTGACTAAACACATCCAATCTATGTCCTCTGAAACTTTTCCCAATCCTTTTTTCCCCTTAAAAACTTAAAAGCACAATTTTGCTCCTTTTCTGTCTTATACCAGATGGGCCTTTATCATCAACTTGCACCTGCACTCACTCACTGGGAGACATGTGGGAACCCCAAGGGTCCCATAGACAGTGTCCCACAGAAACACTGGCAGGTTAGACGGGGAGGCCCTGCTGAGGGGCAGCGGTGCTAACTGTGGTCCCTGAACTTGAAGCGAGAACTTGCTAAAAAAACACACGCAGATTTTCAGGCCACATCTCAGAACTACTGACTCCGACACAGAGGGGATGAGTCCCGCAAAATGTGTGTTAACCAGTCCTGGGTGACTCTGATGTGCCTAAGAGGTTTGAGAAACACAGGCAAAAGGTAACTGACATCACTAACATGACCGGCTGAGCTAGGGCTTGATGAGATTAGACAAAGATGCAGCACGGAGGGTTGAGGAAACACAAGAAAAACAAGGTGCTATACATAAAACCCCAAGGAAACGTTCAGTAATTCTCTACCACTTTACACAAAATTTATCACTTTGTGTCTTCTTTTTCGCCTACTATGAGCGGCCACATTAGCTGAGAAAGAGCAAACGCTACACCGAGAGCGCAGAACCCCGAATTCTTCTCCTGGCTGATCCTGCACCGCAACCACCACGGGGTGCCCCGAAAGGGGGCAGTTCACCCCTGCGTCCTCGTCTGCAACCGGGGTGCGCGTGCGGTGTTCCCCAGTCCCCGACCACGTCCCCGTTTCCGTCCCCCCACGACCCTCGCCCGGCCCCTCTTCCTTGCTCCCGTACAGGCCGCGAGGGTCGCCTAGGACCCCTCTTTGCGAGCCATCGAGAACACCAAAAGGTAAGTCCCAACCCCCAGGGGTGCCTGATGTGCGAAGACATCTCCTTTCGGGGGGCGCGGGGAGACCAGGTGGGCTATCAAACGGAGTCATAAAGTTTTCTGTCGGACTATCAGTGTACATGTATACATTAAAAAATAAATGTATTTTTCATCATCATATACTGTGTTTTTGTCGCTCGAATGAATTTTATTATTTCTTCAAGGTTCTTCGCATACATACACCTTAAGAGATATCAAGTAGGCGTAACTTGTTCTCAAAAAATTAGGGTTGGCATGCAGAAGAATTTTGAGTCAGGATTTTGCTGGTTTTGGCATGCACTCACAAAAAGGTTGCCCACCCCTGTTATATGCAGTCATGGGTGGGAAACTTGTCTTCAGTGGGTTTGGCAGCTGAGGTGGTAGGCTTGGAATGTAGGTGTGCAATGAGGTATCTTCAGGACAGTTTCCTTGCATGGTCTGACTCTTAGTGTCTGTTAGGGTCGCTGGAGGAGGAATACATGAGGCCAAAGTGGTGAGGGATTATGAATTTATTAGATCTTCCACAAACCAGATGGGCTGAGCCCCAAAATGGCATTAGCACCCAAAGACAGGAGTCAGAGGTTTTTAAGAACTTTTGGTGGACTTTTTCTGGGTGGAGAATTTTTTGTGCAGATCTAGATCCTAGGAAGGTCCAGAGGGGAGAGAAAATGGTCTTAGCAAGTGGAATGTTGTCTAAGCGAAAGGGAATGTCTGTTGTGAAGTGGCCTGAAGGTCGGTTCCCAGGAGAAGGGTTTTGATTCAATTATTTGATCAAACCTAATAGTGTCCAGCAAGCTTATTTTTCCTGGTCTTGTGTTCTCCTGTGGCGGGAAGCTTGCAAATGGCCATTAAGGATTGTATTGCCCTACCTAACATTTCTCTCCTCTTTCTGTTTGTTAATAATTATTCTTAATGGAATGGGGCACTCCTCTTCTTCTGTCCGTGGGCGTAAGGAACAAGGCCCTCCCCTCTGGTGCTGTTGACCGGGTATCTGAATAAACAATTACTCCACATATCAGAAACCAACCAGTTAGCATTATTATATTTAAAATTGTTTTTCTTGAGATGTTAGTGTTTATTGCATGTAACATTATTATATTTAAAATTGTTTTTCTTGAAATATGTTTTTAAAAAACAACAACCAGTTGGCAGCTTAGTATGTCCATTACTATAAGGGAGGGTGAAATTATAATAGTTCATAGATACTGAAAGACAACTAGGTCACCTGGGAAAAGTCAGACGTTCACCACAGGGAGCTACTGCAGCAACCTTTATAGAAAACATCCTGCATCTTGTTAACATAAAAACATTCAAACCTGTAAAGAATTTTTGTGAGTTTATTTGAGCCAAACTGTCGACAATTGCTGGGAAGCAGGATCTCAACAGATTGGGACAATGCTCCAGAGAATGGTGGGTTTTTCATCTATTTTTATACATTGCAATCAAAGGAGGGGCCGTAGGTGGGTTACATGAATTCCATTGGTGATGGATTAGAGAGGGGGGAGAAAGCAAAGGGGGGAGGGGTGGGAACCTCTGGGATTGGATAAAAAGTAAAATGATAGACACATACTTCTTTTACTTAGGTGGGTGCAGGATAGTTAACAGTCAACAATTAACATGATAACAACACTAAAGGAATTTTTGGTCTCTGTCCTGGTGCCCAGGCACACTTGGTTATGCCCTGAGGGGTCCAGAAATAGGGAAGTTACAAGTTACCCCGACCTTTCACAAGGATGTTATCTTAGATGCAAAAAGACAGATAGGTTCAGTTAAGGTAAAGATTGACCTTTATTAGGGAAGATACTGGCCCAGGACATGACTACCCACTACAAACTGCTTGTAGTTAAAGTTTCAATTTAACCATCCTTTATGGTTACTTTAGGTCTTTGAGTTTCCAAAACCTCCATGCAGGCCTCCCTGAGCTTGTCAGGTTAGCATGTGGCCTTGTTTTTTCGTCCACAGTCCTTTTCCCGGACAGTGGGTTCCAACACATAAAGGTCCCCGTATGTGACTTTCTTCCCAAAATGGATAGAATGAGTATAATTCTATATATTAGCAATAGGTGTTCCAGCTCCTACCAGGCAAGATGTAAAGGTCTGTTCTCCATAGGTCCCTCCTTGAGGTGTTCCTGGGGTTCAGTCACCCATTCTTCCCCTTCTGGGGCCCTCTTCACTCTGGTGTGATGGATGCAGGGACTCAGAGCATTTGGAGTGGTGAGAAGCACGTCCCAGGGTCCCGGCCATGTTGATCGTCCTATGATCCGGTTTTCCATGTTTTGAGTAGAATTCTGTCTCCTGCTAAGAAGGGATGTAGGAAAAAAAATTCGTAGCACATGCCAAATCATTACCCACTGCTGAGGACACCATGTGGAGGGACTGGGAGGTAAAAGCTGGTCCTGAGGCAGCCACAGTGTCACTTGCCTGGTTTTGCTGCTTTTCTTGGCTTGAAACTGAAATACAACTGAGGCCTAGAGAGGAAAAGGTCTCAGGGGTTTTAAAAGAGCCGGGTCCAAACCACATGACCAGTGATATGCTAGGGGAGGAGAGGTTACTCTGGGGGCGAGGTTCTTGTTTTCCCAGCTTTGCCCCTTGCTCAGCATCTGGCTTCCAGGGCTTTTTGCCTTAGTGAGTTTCCATACCTAGCTCATCGTCCTCGCTCTGGGAGTCTAACAGTAGGCACTCGTGTATTTGTTCCCTGAAATAATTCTCGAATTAATCTGCTCACGTATAAAAATAACTGAGAGCGCTGGTGACAACATCCAAATATTAGTTAGACATTGGCTGTGTGCCAGATACTGCATTTATATAAATTGCTGGTTCCTCGGAACAGCCTTCTGAGATGCACAGTACTGGAATGCTTATTTTTTTCAAACGAGAAAACAGGCATGGGGTAATTTGCTCAAGATCAGAGAATGAGGAAATAGCAAGTCTAACATTCAAGTACATTTCCTCTGCACTTGTACCTACAGTAAAGTAACAGTTTTAGTTTAAACGGAATCTAGTTGTGTTATGATCTAATCTCTAGTAGTTAATTTATTGAAAAGTCTTTCCTACTTCTCTTTCATCTTTTGAGGAGGGGATATACATCCCAAAATATTTTGCACATTTAAAACTTAAACTTGGAGACAGTTGTCAAAGCTTGTGGTTTGCATCTTCTATGATGTATTGTTTTATTGGAAGTTATTACAGTGTCTAAAAAGATCTGAGGATGCCAAAAGATAAACCTTGCAAGGGAATTGGAAAATAAGTGAGATGCTAAATCAAAAGTCAAGATAAAGTTGAGAGGTGTTTTCCAATTTTTCATAATCATTTATGTATATGATGCTTTATCTAGAAATTGAATTTCAGAGCAGGGCAGAATTAAAAGTTACTCAGGTCAGTTCTTTCATTTTCGTGCTGAGGAAGTGGATCTGAGGAGATTAAACGACTTGCCAAATTGAACAGAGTTTTAGAACTGAGCTGAAGCAGGTGTTTGGGTTCCTAATTTGGAGCTATGTGTATTAACTTCATGGTATTAGCATCATGGCATTCCATGTCCAGAATCTGACTTGATTTTCATGATAATAGTGAAGTGAGTGTGACTGGCATTAGCCCCATTTCCTCCTCTAAAAGGCACATGCATTGTTTTAGTGGCACAAGCAGCTGCCTTGGAGGAGCCTTGGAAACCAGACCTCAGTTCAGATTTTGTTCTGCTGCACCAAGACCCTGGGTGAGTCACTCAAGTCCTAAGCCTCAGTCTTATCAGAAAAATGCTCTGCTAACACGTCCGTGGAGAATATCTAAGGAGTAGAGCTTACATAACACACTTGGGCCCTGGCCAGGTAGCTCAGTTGATTAGAGCAGCGTCCCAAAATGCCCGGATTGAGGTTTGATCCTCTGTCAGGGCACATACAGAATCAACCAATGGATACATAAATAAGTGGAACAACACATGGATATTCCTCACTCTTCCTCTCTTTCAAATCAATAATTTAAAAAAAAACAACGAACACACTTGACACAGAGTAGGTGCTTAATAAATGGCAGCTGGTTTTGAGACATATGTCATGCCTTCCCATTTGAGCCTCCTCCCCTGTGAAATGGGAATGATAACACACCTCATCATGTTAAGAGATGGGCGCCAACGCATGAACACTTGCCTCTGCCTGGAGGTCTGTGGTAGCCTGTGACTGTCATCAAAGGAGAGACGTGGCAGCACGGAGGTGGAGCTGCGGAAAACTTGAGCTTCAGACCCTGAAAATGGCGAGAGGTGCTTGCTCCCTGTGGTGCTCTGGACCAGTCACCTGACGTGAGTACATCCCACTTTAAAATGAAAAATTAAATCCATTAGGATAATTCTAGGTGTCTCTGAAGCTAAAATCTCAGGGTAGAGGGAGTGTCTTCTGAGGCAGAGAAAAAACCCAGGTTCAGAGAGGAGGAAGTAGAGTGAGATTCTGATGCCGGACCCCTCTCCGGGGAGGGAGAGCCTGGGAATGCCTGCGCCCTCTCCATCTGCAGATCCTGGAGAGTGGAGCCTCGGAGTATTCGCAACCTGCTGTCTGGGTTCCAATCAGTGTTCCTGAGGCAGGAATCTGGGAAAGAGGAGAATTTTCCTTTCTAAGAAGTTCTGAGGTGATGTTTCAAATATGCCGAGGCAGCAGGGCCACCTCCCAGAGATTTCGCAGGGCAAGGAAGCCACAGCTGGCCTCGACCCGACCCGCGGAGCCAGGTGTCGCCAGGACTGGAGGGCCAGACTGAAAACCGGCACCAGAGACCAAGAACATCCCAGGATCCTTGTGGGTGGATCAGTAATGCAAAGATCTGGTGTCTCCCTCTTCTCATCTTGGCACTTCAGAGATTCCCTAATCTGGACCCAGCCCTGAGGAAGGGGGCAGGCCTCTGTTGATAAGATTATTGTTACCTCGGCCAGACGGGGGCTTCAAACAGAAATAAAGCTCAGTTACAGAAAAATAACTCTATTTGTTACACATTTGAATATGTAGACTGAAGTTGATTCCTGCTACAAATTGTGAGTATCTTACATAACCGTACATTTTTAAGTTCAGAATTGTGAGAGTTTCCGCGTCACCTGGATCATGGCGTTGCATTCATTAACAGTTTTTGGTGCCTGTAGTTGGCAGACCAACACTGAGGGCAACAGCCGACACTGCCTGGCCTGGCACCACCACCTCACTAGGACCCGAGCTCCTCCAGGACAGGGCCACACCTTTGCTTTGAATCTCCATCCTGGTCACCAGCATGCACAGGGAGTGGTTGTCCTAAGTAGGTACTCAATCAATATGTATTGAATGAACCATAAGTGAAATATATACTGAGAACTTCAGGTGTTGATTCCTCTTGTCCATAGTGTAATATTTAAGATATTTATGTTACAAATATTTTATCATTAGTTGTCAAAAATATAGCTGAGCATAAATCAAATTAAGAGCTTCAAAGTGAATGTAAAAATTTAAAAAACACTTTCCATTTGGGACCTGTATTTTTAGCTATTTAAAACAACAGTTCGCCCTAACCGTTTGGCTCAGTGGATAGAGCGTCAGCCTGCGGACTCAGGGTCCCAGGTTCGATTCCGGTCAAGGGCATGTACCTGGGTTGCGGGCACATCCCCAGTGGGGAGTGTGCAGGAGGCAGCTGATCGATGCTTCTCTCTCATCGATGTTTCTAATTCTCTATCCCTCTCCCTTCCTCTCTGTAAAAAAATCAATAAAACATATTTAAAATAAAATAAAACAACAGTTCTGCTTTGAGTTTTAAATAACTACCTTTAGTACCATAATGATTATTAAAGACCATATTTTTTACTATTGTCAATTCTCATCCCTTTTACTGTACAATCCAATGACCATAAAGATGCATTTACATACTTAAACTCCCTACTGGCTTTCTTGTCAAACCCATCAGACACCTGTTCAGTGAGCTCCCTCATTGTCTCTTACATCCTGTCTCAGCACCCAGCACAGTACCACGCACAGTATAAGAACAGTGCGTGATGAACAAACGACAGTAAACCTCCCCAGCTCCTCAGGCCCTTCCTTACTGACCTCCCCTGTCACCAAACCTCGAGCACATTATATTTTACGTT
Organism: Myotis brandtii; assembly: GCF_000412655.1. Lineage (NCBI taxonomy): Eukaryota > Metazoa > Chordata > Mammalia > Chiroptera > Vespertilionidae > Myotis > Myotis brandtii. The sequence continues at coordinate 148,783 of NW_005355951.1, read as the reverse complement.
AGGATATGACCAGGAGAGTATTCCACAAGTCCCACTAAAGCCATGCTTCTCAAAACTGACTGAGCGTAGAGTCACCTGGAGAGCTAGTCACCCCCAAGTTTCTGACTTAGGAGGTTTGATTAGGGGCACGGGAATTTGCACTTACAACAACTTCCAAGGAGATGTTGGTATTGCTGATCACCGATCATACTTTATAAACCACTGAACTAAATTAAGCTGCCTGAGGTCAGGGGCTACGTCCTATTTCAGTATCCCCAGCAGCCTCTGCCATAGTACCTGGCACATAGGGGCTGCTCAAGAAATAGTTGAGTGGAATAACAGTTCAAAAAGTTTATTTTACTGAATCTAGTTTACAAGTATATGAATATGTGTATATATCTTTAAATCAGCTAATACACATAAAAGCTCTTAAAACATGCTTGCTAAAAAAAAAAAAAAATTATAGCCCTGGCTGCTGTGGCTCAGCTGGTTAGATGTTGTCCTGTGTACCAAGTGGTTGCTGGTTCGATTCCCAGGCAGAGCATACGCCCAGGTTTCCAGCTCAATCCCCAGTGGGGCGTGTGCAGGAGGCCGCTGATCCATGTTTCACTTTCACATCGATGTTTATCTCTCTCTCTCTCCTTCCCTCTTCCTTTCTCTCTCTCTAAAAATTAATAAAATTTTTTTTAAAAATCATAAATATAACCTTTCTTTGCTTAACCTCACATTCTAAACTGATATCCAAACTAGATGTGTACTTGTAACGAGAGCTTATAAATTAGAGTAACAGAATCTTAGCATGAAAAGTCTCTTTTAATGACAGCCTAATTTAATACTGAGTATCAGGAATTTTATTTTATTTATTTATTTTTTATGCATTTGTGTGTGTTTTTTTAAAATATATTTTTATTTATTTCAGAGAGGAAGGGAGAGGGAGAGAGAGAGATAGAAACATCCACGATGAGAGAGAATCATGGATCGGCTGCCTCCTGCAAGTCCCCCACTGGGGATCGAGCCCACAACCCAGGCATGTGCCCTTGACCAGAATCGAACCTGGGACCTTTCAGTTTGCAGGCCGACGCTCTATCCACTGAGCCTAACCGGCTAGGGCAGGAATTTTAAATGTTGGTTGAGTGCTTCCTACATGCAGACAGACACAGCAAAAGCTTGATAGACACACCTGTCCTTAAGAGCTTACAGCCAGTGAGGAACCTTAAGTGTACTTGTGAGTGTGAGGATGTTACGTTTTGAAAGTAGGGGAGTAGATGGCAACTATTAAAAGCATTCAGTTGTATCTATTTAACTCTTAATCTTCATTAATCTATTAGAACACAACTTTACTTCCCATGCTATAAATACCTCGTAACATGTTTCAGATGGACCCAAGGGATATTGAATAAATATTAATAAATGAAGTTAATTAACAATTCCTTGGAGAAACATGACTGATATATTTCTTCTTAAATGTAATCAAGCTAATTTAGAATTAGTCCTGATGCCGATATTTCCATGGTTATGGAATAGTTATTTACATAGAGGTTCCTGTCATATGTGAAGTAAACTTCTCAGAGTTCCAGGAAGCACAAATGTTTCTAGATGGAGTAGTGTGCACATGTGGAGTTTGACATTGTAAGCATCCTATGGTGAATCCTTTCATAAAGGAAATCATGATTTCTGAATTATTTTTCTTTTTTTTGTTAATATACACTTTCACTCCTGTATTGTTTAAAGCAGAACACAAAGTGTTGTTCCATACACTATTCAATCAACAGAACTTAATTTTATGCATATAAAATTCTGGGTTTGTATCTTGTTCTGCCCTTGCTACCATGGAATTTGGGATAAGCGATTCACTTATTTGTGCCTCAGTCAACTGATCTGTAAAATGGAGAGATTGATAGCCTTACTTCATAGGGACATGGGAGGCTTCCCTGAGAACCTCCGCAAGGCCCTTAGGCCAGCGTCCTGAGGCAGTGGTGTCCCCTCTGCCACTGGGTAAGGGCAGCTCTGCTCATGCAAATGTGGAGTCCTGGCCCAGGCCTGTGATTGGCTGCTCCGCAACAGTCAGATGGCCGGGTGGTTAGCTTCCCCCGGGATTGGCTGGTCGGTCGGTTCATTCATTCCTTCGGCCCGCGTTTCCCGTGCCTCCCCGCGTCCCGCTGGTTGGGGTGAGAAATGAGCGGGAGCGGAGCCGCCCGGCCGGCGTTTCCCGAGCGG
>NW_005355951.1:144707-145969 GCF_000412655.1 Myotis brandtii | reverse complement strand
GTGGCGCGCGAGGAGGGAGTGGGTGTGTGTCCGGGGAAGGTCCAGACCTCGTCCTTGGTTTGGGGTGAGCTGTTGGTTTTCTGGAGGGGGGCCCTGGGAGGACGGTGCCCCAGAGCCTCTTGCGCCCCCACCCCTGTCTGGACCGGTTTTGTTGCTGTAATTGACGCTCTTGGGATTTCAGAGCTCAGTTCCGGGTCACACCCGACCTGACTTGTTGCCCTGAGCCGGAGGCTGGGCAGCGTGTGCTGGGAGGAGGGCAGAGACCTCGCCCCGTTCCCGCCCAGGGGCTGGGAGCTGCCGCCCGCGCGGTTTGCCTGCCCCAGGCCCTGGGGGGTGCAGGGAAGCTGGGGCTTCAGCCGCCTCCCTGTGCGTCCAGTGGGGATGACTCTGGAGACAGAAGCTGTCCTCCGTCGCCGGTTGTCTGCCTGCCGCTGTCATTGTTTCCGCTCAGGGGCTGTTGGGTGACCCTCTCCAAGTCCCAGGCCGCTCTGGGGGCCCGGCCTGGCTGCTGGAAATGGGGGTTCACACGGTGCTTAGTGCACATGACTGTATTGGGTGCTGGGGTTTATCCCCGAGGAAATGCCTCCGTGATTGCAGTGACAGGTCAGGCACCGAGGGCAGTGGAGGAGGCTCCTGCAGTGAGCTGGCCGCAGGGAGCCAGCACTCAGGGCATAGGGGCCTGTGGGTGCCAGTGCGCCCCCCTCCCAGACTTGCTTCTCTCTCTTGTCAGCCAGAAGCTTCCAGCACTAGGTCACATAGGAAGGAACATCTGGCCAGCTGCTTCCTTTTTCCTTCAATTCTGCCAGCCAAGCAGCCTCAGCGGTCACAAGAGCGGCCTTTCTTTGGTGTGTGGCCCTAGAAACAGCCCTGACGGGACTCCTTGGGAGCCTGTCTACAACCAGCCCTTCCCAGGCCCCGGTGTGTCTGCTCCACGTGGACTCCAACCCTGATTCTGTCAGTCAACCCTGCACAGGTAAAAGTCTGTGTTTGGACTCCCCCAAACTTAACTACTAGTACAGTTGTCCTCGCAGACACCAAATCCTCAGATTTTCAGACTCTTATATAAAACTATGGGCCCAGTGCACAAATTCGTGCACCTTGAAAGGAACTGTGGGCCACTAGGCTGCGGTGGGCACAGGGGCGGGTCTTGCCCCATCCTCTGTACCCCTGCCCGGCCCCTCCTGCCATGGCCCCGGTCCCCTCTCTACCGGCAGCCCCGCTCCCTCCGCCGCTCCCATGCACCAGCCCTGCTCGCACCCCCT
>NW_005355951.1:123045-144693 GCF_000412655.1 Myotis brandtii | reverse complement strand
CTGGCAGCAGGTGCGAGGGGGCTGGCGCCGGCAGTGTGAGCGGCGGCTCTGGTGCCAGCTGCGGGTGCGAGTGCTGGGTGGGACTGTGGCACACGGGAGCAAAGAATTTTCAGTAACTACCGGAGGCTCGCCCTGATGACAGCGACCGGCGCCCCGCCTTGGTCTGGTGCCCCCGCTCACCTGCTCCGCCATCCCGCTGCAGCCGACACTCACCATGTTCCACGCTCTGCTGCCTGCTGCTGACGCCTGCCATGTTCCGCGCACACCCTCTGGTGGTCAGCACACGTCATAGCCACCAGTTGTTTGGTTGTTCCAACGTTCGGTCTATTTGCATATTAGGGTTTTATATATATAGATGACATAGAATGATGCATACAGTTGGTCCTCCACATCTGTGGATTCTCAACTGTAGGTTAAAAATATTGTTTTCAGTCCTAGCTGGTTTGCTCAGTGGATAGAGCAGTGGTTCTCAACCTTGGCTGCACATTAGAATCACCTGGGAATCTTTTTAAAATCCTGATTTCTGGGCCTCATCCTCCGGAAATCCTGTTTCTTTGTTATGGGGTGAGGCCACAACATTAGTAACAAAGAAACAGAGTTTCCGGAGGATGAGGCCCAGAAACCAGGATTTTAAAAAGATTCCCAGATGATTCTAATGTGCAGCCAAGGTTGCGAACCACTGGGATAGAGCGTCAGCCCACAGACTGAAGGGTCCCAAGTTCGATTTCGGTCAAGGGCACGTAGCAGGCTCAATCTGGGGCAGGCTAGATCCAGGGCACGTGTGGGAGGCAACCAATTGATGTGTGTCTCTCACATCGATGTTTCTCTCTGTCTCCCCCGCCCTTCCACTCTCTCTAAAACTCAATGGAAAAATATCCTCGGGTGAGGATTAACAAAAAATAAATAAAATGTTGTTTTTAACTGTATATTTGTTTTTGAAAAATTCATTATTAGTGGACACACTCAGTTCTAACCCCGGGTTGTTCAGGAGTCAACTGTAGGTGTTAACACAGTGAATGCTTACTCTGGAGTTAGACTCCTGGTGGGTTCTGATCCCAATTTGCTGTACACGTCACAGTATATACATTGTAGCAAGAAGTAGGTGATACCCTCGCCTTTCCTCCTCCACTGCCCACCTCCAGCCGCAGTCCTCCGGCCCTTGCATTGGGAGGAGTTAGTACAGCACTGCAGGCTCCCAGGATGCTTCCGCCTCTGCCTGACCCTCAGGCACAGGGCTTTGTAAGGGCCTATTCTCCCATTAAACAGCTCCAGCTGACAAGGTTTAAAAGCACAGAGCTTGCTGTTTAAAAAGTGCTCAGTATTCTAGGCCTGATTTGCAGCTAGCATTTCTTTTCAGGAAAACAAAGTTGTTATTACGGCTTATTCCTTCATGCCGATATTAAACATTTGTGATCCTTTAACAAAGCTCGAGGAAATTTTACTTAATGAGTTACGCATCTTCATCTTGGGCTGAATCCAGTGCTGATTAGAAATACATTAATCATTTGTGGTGACCAGGTGTTTGGATACCGACTGCTGAGTAATTTGGCCCATACTTTACAACTCATCTCTTCGGTGGTAAACCTGGCCCGTTTTTCTTTATTAAAAAATGCTAGCTACTAAATCTGAATGTAGAAGCAGCAAGCTAATTGGAGCCCCCCCTGAGCCTGAGTGCGCTGTGCAGAATGGGGGCAGTCACTGGGCGTGTTGTGAAGTCTTGCAGGTGATTTGAGACCAAGATCTTTTCTTGATAGTCAAGTAGCTGCCATTGAGTAAATTAAAGATTCAAGAAAAAAAATATATAAAAGAAAAATTTCTCAATATCCAGAAGGCACTGGATAATTCTTTGTAGCTTTTTGAGGTCCAGTATTGAGGAAAATGTTATGAAGAACATGCCCTGGAGACCCATACTCCTCTTCTCTTCCTCTTCCCCCTTCCCCAAGTCCCTTCAGTTATGACTGTTGACATTAATATTATAGGGCGTCTAACCGGTTTGGCTCCGTGGATAGAGCGTCAGCCTGCGATCTGAAAGGTCCCAGGTTCGATTCCGGTCAGGGGCATGTACCTTGGTTGCGGGCACATCCCCAGTTGGGGGTGTGCAGAAGGCAGCTGATTGATGTTTCTCTCTCATCAATGTTTCTAACTCTCTATTCCTCTCCCTTCCTCTCTGTAAAAAATCAATAAAATATTAAAAAAATATATTATAGGGCGTATATAATATATACATAGGCAACACACATTACATGCATATATAAGGTGTGTATATGCGTATATAAGGTGTATATAAATGGTATATATGCGTGTACATATTCACTGTGTATGTATATTTACATATGTAGTTAAATAATTTTGCTTAGTGTTGCCCAGGAAAAGGATACTATCTGTGACGAGTCACATATTGGTACATGCCAGAATAATGTCAAGGGGACCGTTAGGTGTTAGACTTGAGCTGTATTTTATATATATGTATTCTTTCAGGTCATTGGAACAAGTTTATTGTGCTATAATTAGCCTTTTGTGATCTCTGTTACATGAGTGCAAAAGAACGTGAACTGGTTGTCCGGTAGGTCCTCGTTTTCAGAAGAGGGACAAGTTGTGTTTGGCACAAGTCAATAAATTTGTTGTGGATTCCTGGCAAATCTCAAGATTGAGTAGATGTCTGTGAGAACTTCGGGAAGAACCTGGGCCCAGCATGGGGTGTGGTTCTGTGAGGACAACTTATGCCACATAAAAATATATCCTGTTTTGATAAGATTAGGTTGGTGGTGAAACATGTAAGGGGGTCATTCTGTACCCGAAATTGGCCTTGGAGACAGAAACAGAAATGGTTTGAAGTCCCTGTTTTATCACCTGGTAGCCGTGTAATCTGGAGCAAGCCGCCGAAAATCTCTGTCCGTAATAATGTCCACCTCTTAGAGCAGCAGTTCTCAACCTGTGGGTCGAGACCCCTTTGGGGGTCGAACGACCCTTTCACAGGGGTCGCCTAAGACCATCGGAAAACACATATATAATTACATATTGTTTTTGTGATTAATCACTATGCTTTAATTATGTTCAATTTGTAACAATGAAAATACATCCTGCATATCAGATATTTACATGACGATTCATAACAGTAGCAAAATTACAGTTATGAAGTAGCAACGAAAATAATTTTATGGTTGGGGGTCACCACAACATGAGGAACCGTATTAAAGGGTCGCGGCATTAGGAAGGTTGAGAACCACTGTCCTAGAGTAATGTGAGTGTGACAGGACGTCACTTCCATCAAGTACTCAGCGTCCGTCCTGACCCAGTGACTAGGGGCTCTCAAGAGGCAGCCATCAAGGTGTCAGCCGGGGCCGCAGTCGGTTGCCCATCCTTTGTCTAGACTTGGAGCAACAGGAGCAACTGTACCCCTGGGCAGCCAGGTGGCTCAGTGGGTAGGGTGTGTGCTTTTGAGGCAAGCTGCCGGGGTTGGAATCTCTGCTCTCCATGGTCATTCAACCTTTCGAACCTCCATTCCCTGCAAATGGTATAATCATAGTACTGGCCTTCTAGGCTCGTTGTGAGCATGAAGAAAGCATTTAACAGGGAGCCTTCCAAATGTCTTAGCTCCCCTACAATAGTGCCACCACCTGTGCTTCAGAGGAGCTAGATAATAGTGCAGGGGAAGCATGTCAACCAGCCCATTCCTATTTTACAAGGGGTGACAGGCCCTGAGGCTCTAAGTGACTTGCCTAAGATCAAAAGAGTTGGCCAACCCCCTGGAGCTCAGGACCCCAGATTAATATTGAGAATGTCTGCTTTGCACCAAGCCCACTTGACCACCCCTCACTGCGTGGCCCAGGTTAGCTCCCGGGCCTTGAACCTTATGCAGAGGGGCCGGTTAGGAGGCCTCATCTCTGCTCCTCCCAGCTCTGCAGACCCGAAGCCCTCCTGCTCGCCATCAGGGCCTCCCACCTGCCTGCTTCTCCTGAAGCTCAAAGGATGTCAGATTTCTGACCCGCAGGAGTCAGCTGACATTTACCCCAATATAGTCTGAATTCGTCTATGAGAACTATTTCAGATGAGCAAAGGTCCCAAAGTCTCCCCTTTGAAATACACTCTCAGGAGAAAAAACGTAATAGGTAGATATTATTCATACCTGTAATTTTAAGTTAGGACACTAAATTTAGAAAATTCACCCCCAAAAGTTACTGAATAAAAACGATCATAGAGCCTGGCCTGTGTTGCTCAGTGGTTGAGCATCAACCTATGAACCAGGAGGTCATAGTTCGATTCCTGGTCAGGGCACAAGCTCGGGTTGTGGGCTCGAGCTCCAGTTGGGGGCGTGCAGGAGGCAGCTGATGAGTCATTCTTTTTCATCCTTGATGTTTCTATCCCTCTCTCCCTCTTCTTTCCTCTCTCTGAAATCAGTAAAAAACATTTCTTTTTTTAAAAAAAAGATCATGGAATCGCTCCCGCGGCCTGAGTTGCCTCGGGAGTCTGCTGGGCTGCTGGCCCTGGTGTCCGCTTTCTCCTTTCTGGTTACTGACAGCTCGTTCTGAGCATCTCTTTTCCTGCTAGAAAAGGAGATTCTCAGCTCTCTCTCCTCTTCTTTGAATAATCCAAGGTAAGATGATAAATAAAAAACTGTTATTACATTTCCCTTTTTATGAATTATTACTTGCTACTAATGGCTTATAATGAAGGCAGAGCTTGTTAGCTCAGCAAACAACCCGCAAGTCTGTTTCAAGTGTAAACAGAAGGCAAATGCATGAATTAAACGAATGAATTCACCGATTGTGCTCCCCGGGCTGTAAAGAAGCATTCAGCGGCCACAATGTGTATCACCCACCACCTTTGTTCACAGGGCGCGCCTGCTCCAGCTTTCTTTATGGGGCAGAGACCTTCCGAGGGGTCTCTGACAACGTAAATTCTCTGAATTTTTGAAAGTGCTCATCTGCATCAGTAAGTGCCCTTAAGGATAAGGGATCACCTGGCTCCGGGGGGTTCCTGAAACGCTGTGCTGTTAACAGTAGCCGTTTCATCTCGAACTGTGACTCATGAACAGGCCGACCAGCAAGCTGGCGGAGATGAAGGGACAAGACTGCCCATATTCCCAGGGTGGTCCTACAGAGTATGGGACAGATGGTCATTCTCAGAGGTATTCAACTTAACAGCATTCCCCTTTAAAAGGTAATAAACCGCACCAGGAACAAAAATAAACAAACAAAAGGTTTTGCTCTCCAAAGTCTCCTGGTTTTAACAACCTTTTGTTTAAAATTACCAGCCCTGCATTTCTTCTCTCCAAATGGAATGCATCAGGTTTATTGGCTAGCTGCAGTTAAATCCCACTTCTCTGCACGGTTCCCTTGACTTGCCATTCTTGGATGTGTTCGCCAGGGTGCGAGGGTGGGGGAGGATCACAGGAGTTCCTCTCCTTCTGGAAAATTCCTAGCTCCATGTCCCCATTCCTCGGTGGCTGCCATCTTGTGATTGGAAAGGCACCTGGGTCCCTCTGGAATGTATTCGGCTGCAAGTAACAGAAGAGACAGCTAACGCTGGCACACACGAGGAGGCTTGTTTTTTTTCTTTCTTCTCACAAGGCCCCTGGAGCAGTGGTTCTCAACCTGTGGGTCGCGACCCCTTTGGCGGTCGAACGACCCTTTCACAGGGGTCGCCTAAGACCATCCTGCATATCAGATATTTACATTACGATTCATAACAGTAGCAACATTACAGTTATGAAGTAGCAACGAAAATAATTTTATGGTTGGGTCACAACATGAGGAACTGGATTTAAAGGGCCAGAAGGTTGAGAACCACTGCTTTAGAGGGTTAGGAAAATACTTCATATTTCCTTTGGTCTGGAGAGGATGCCGATTGTAATTATAGTCAATTTGTAGCTTAAGAGGAGAGCTGATTGGCCCACAGACCATTCAAATTCATCTTTAGGTGCTCACTAAAGTTTTGAGACACGGATGTGATTTTATTAAGTGTTTTATTTCTACAGACTGTGAAGGTGATTGTCAGATCGCCAGTGGAGTCACCCATAGGAACTAACTGGCAGTGGTTAGCTGTTTTGCGTAGAGGACTTCAGTTAACATTTCATTTTGTTAATTTAGCATGAAGAGAACATCTGCAGGTAGCTTGCAATGGAAGAACTTTTGCTAGCAAGGTTTGTCCAAACCCACCCAAATGAAGAATTTTGAGTTTGTGATTTGGCTATTCATTCAGTCAGGAACGTAGGATAGGCCGAAGGAAAAAAATGTGTCCAGTCATACCTGCCTGATTTGCTCTCTACCTACGACAGCATGGCCGGGAGAGGAAAGACGAGGGTGGGTGGTCTGGGACCTGGGAGGAGGATGGAGGGTCAGAGTTTATGCTCAGTGCCGCGGGGATGTGAACTCAGAGGCTGGACATTGGGCAGCAGGTCCCTTAGTAACTGCACACCGTTCCTGCTTATTAATTAGGAAGCTGCCCTGAGCCAGGCTGAGTCCATGCCCCACCCAGCTGAGTCCCACCGCCTGACTTCTGTGGGCTATCTCAGTCCAAACACCAGGTCAGCCTCCATTGCCGAGACCAAGGAAACGGTACAAACCGGTAAAACAGCTGATTCCTTTTTTGTGTGCGTGTGGCACTTTTGAATAAGGCTGCTCTGTATATTCTTGTATGAGTCTTTGTGGATATTGGTATGTACTTGAGACAAATGGAAACATTAAATGTGAAATTGTGGGGTAAATGCATGTTTAACTTTATCAAAAAGCAACAGGATAAATGCATGTTTAACTTTATAAAAAAGCAACAGCTTTCCAAAGTGATGGTACCATTTTGTACTTCCAACAACGTATGAGATTTCTAGTTGTTCTGCATCCTCATTAACATCTAGTGTTGTGGGTTTGTGTTTTTTTTTTAGTGTTGTAAACTTTTTAATTGTAGTGATTCTAATAGTTTTGAAATGGTACATCATTGTGGCTTTTTGTTTGTAGGAGTTTTTGTATATTCTGGATATGCGTGAGCCCTTTGCCACATATATTACTGCGATTTTTCCTCCCAGTCTGGGGGTTGCCTATTCATTTCCATAATGGTGTCTTTCAATGGATGCAAGTTTTATTTTAGGTTTTGTAAAATCCAGTTTATTAACTTTTTCTTTTATGGTTAGTGCTTTTTGTATTCTGAGAAATCTTTATGTACCCCAGGGTCCCAAAGACATTCTTCTATGTTTTAGATTTTACTTTTAAAATAATTCGATGTATCTCAAATTAATTATTGTATATGGCGTGAGGTAGGGATAATTAATGTTAATTTTTTCCTCATAAGGTTATTCATTGTTCCAGCACCATTTATTGAAATGACTTTCCTTTCTCCATTGAATGGCATTGATGCCTTTGTCAAGAATCAATTGAATGTATATGTGGGTCTAATTTTGAACTTTTTCTTCTGTTCTATTGATCTGTCTTTCCGGATGTCTTAAGTACTGCAATTTTATAGCAGTTTCTAAAATCAGTTAATGTAGGTCTTCAACTTTGTTCTTCATTTTTAAGATTGTTTTGATTATTCTAGGGAGTCATGTGCTACTTAATGACTTGGATACATCCTCGTTGTGCGAACATCATATGGTGTGCTTACACAAACCTAGATGATATACTAGTATATAGCCTATTACACACCTAGGCTAGATGATACAGCATATTGCTCCTAGGCTATAAGCATGTACAGCAGTTACCATACAAAGCAACACACGATTAAATCAAACACAAGATAAAATGATGCAATCAAGAGATGAGGTAAATATGAAATGTGTGAGGCTGCTGCCAGTGTAACATGGCATTCTGCTTTACAGCACACTTTTTTTTTAATAAGTAGAAAGAGCACACTCTAAGATAATGATTAAAAGTGTAGTATAGTAGATACATAAATCAGTAACATGGCTGTTTATTACTGTCAATAATTATATATTATACATAATTGGATGTGCTATACTTTTCTATGACTGGCAGCACAGTAGGGTTGTTTGTACCAGCATCACCACAAACATGAAAATAATGCATTGTGCTGTGATGTCACCACAGGTACAATGTCACTAGGCAATTGGAAATTTCAGTTCTGTTGTAATATTATTGGACCAGCCTTGTATATACTATTTGTTGTTGATCAAACATTATGTGACACATGATTGTATTTTGATTTTCATTTAAATTTTACAACCAGCTTGTCAATTTCTACAGAAGAGTTTGCTGGGGTTATAATTTCGGTCTTCTTTAAGGTATTACAAGATTTTGTGATTTTCTTTTTTTTTAAATATATTTTTATTGATTTCAGAGAGGAAGGGAGAGAGAAATGGAAACATCAATGATGAGAGAGAATCATTGATCGGTTGCCTCCTGCACGCCTCCTGTGGGGGATCAAGCCTGCAACCTGGGCATGTGCCCTTGACCGGAATCGAACCTAGGACCTTTCAGTCCACAGGCCAACGCTCTATCCACTGAGCCAAACCGGCTAGGGCTGTGATTTTCTTCATAAAGATCTTATACATCTTTGTTAGATAAAATTGCTTCATGTCTAATTTTTTATGCCATTGTAAATGTCTTTTATTAAGAGTAACGTTTTTAATTGTTGTTCTATGTAGAAATGCAGATTAATTTTGTCAACTGATAGTTTTTGGCACCAATTCAATGCCAACAGAAATCCCCGGTTTGGGGGGCAGTGAGGAAGGAAACTTTATTCAGTGCAAACAGCTTAGTTGTGATACAGCACGACTCTGGGAAAGCTTAATAATAGTGTGACAGCTCAATTATGAAGCAGCACAGCATGGCTGCAAGACAGCCCTGGGACCTGGCAGGCCCCTCTCCAGTTAGGTAGCTCTGCTCTGCTCCAGCGAGACATCCTCTGTGTTTCATCTTCAGTGTTTCAATTCCAGCCAGGGAACACAGAGGGAATGTGCACTCCTGGAGCTAGAGGGGAGGTGGTTTATCTGGACAGAAATCCTCACTCCTGGGCCCAGTAGTAGGGCCTCACTCCTGGACAGATTGGTCTGTCCTCATGCAAATGAGAACTCCAAATCATCATAGTTTGGTCCAAAAAGCACTGTCCTGATTGGTCAGAACAGAGTCTCTCTGATTGGTTAGTGAAGATGGGGGTGAGGGGGAGAATATAGCAATATAGCTGCACAGCTCTGATTGGATGGGGAAAAGTCTCAGCCCTATTGGTTGAAATACTATTCCAGGAACTCTTTTTAAGGGCTGGGTCAGATGACAGAAACTCAGTGCAGGCAGGCAGTTCAGGGCAGGCTTCTCCCTGAAGTGTAGTTTGTGGAGAGGTCCCTGTATGCAAATGGTTGCTAGGCTCTGCTTTTTAATTTTTTAAATTTGAGCCCCGTTAGCCACCAGGAGCCCTTTTTAGTAAGTATCTTCTTTCTCAGGGTGCACATATATTGGTTTTAAAAATTAAACAATATTTCTAAGCTTTAAAAAAATTGTAATAGATTGTGAGAGTCTATGCAAACACTAAAATCATCTGTAAATAATTATAGTTTTAAACTAGTGGCCCGGTGCACAAAATTCTTGCAGGGGGGGGGGGTTCTTCAGCCCGGCCTGCACCCTCTCCAATCTGGGACCCCTTGAAGGATGTGCTACTACCGGTTTACAGGGATAGGGCCTAAACCAGCAGTCGGACATCCCTCTCAGGCACAAAATTCATGCACGGGGGAGGGGGTGTTCCTCAGCCCGGCCTGCATCCTCTCCAATCTGGTACTCCTTGAAGGATGTCCTACTGCTGGTTTACAGGGATCAGGCCTAAACTGGCAGTCAGACATCGCCTCTCGCAATCCAGGACTGCTGGCTCCTAACCGCTCACCTGCCTGCCTGCCTGATTGCTACTAACCACCCTGCCTGCCAGCCTGCTTGCCCCTAACAGCCCCCCGCTGCCAGCCTGATTGCCCCCAACTGCCCCCCTTGCTGGCCTGCTCGCCTCCACCTCCCCTCTCCACTGGCCTGCTCACCTCAACTGTCCCCCTGCTGGCCTACTCACTCCAAACTGCCCCCCCTGCTGTCCTGATCACCTCCAACTGACCCCCACTGATGGCCTGCTTGCCCCCAACTGGGCCCCTGCTGGTCTGCTTACCCCCAACGGCCCCGCCCCCCACCAGCCTGATCACCCACAACTGCCTCCCCCTCTTGGCCTCTAACCGCCTCTACCTTGGCCCCGCCACCATGGCTTTGTCCAGAAAAATGTCCGGAAGGTCTCCTGAAAGGTCTCCCAGTCTAATTAGCATATTAACCTTTTACAACTACCTTCTTTTTCAGCCTGGCAAAGTCTCCCAGATCAGTGTTGGGTAGAGATAGAGTATTAGTTTGCTAGGGCGGCCATAACAGCATACCAGAAACTGGGTGGCTTAAACAACGTAAATTCATTGTCTCACAGTTCCTTAGGGTAGAGTCTGAGGTCAGGGTGATGGGCAGTGTTGGTCCTCCTGAGGGAAAATCTGTTCCCGGCCTCTCCCCTAGCTTCTGCGGCCTCAGGCATTCTGTGGCTTTACTGTCCTTCCTCTTTGTGTGTCTATCATCAGTCATATTGGATTAGGGCCCACCCTAATGACCTCATCTTAATTTGATCATGTGCAAGGACCCTATTGCCACAAACGGTCATATTCACAAGACTGGGAGTTAGGACTTCATATTTAGGGGAACATACTTTAACCCATAACAGATGGTAATAATCTTGTTCTTTGTTTTCTGTTTTTTCCCTTTTAATTTGTAAACATGGTGTGCTAATTAATATTTAATACTTTTGAATATGAGTGAGAATGATCGATGATTTTTCTTTTTCCTACATCCTTATCTGGTTTAATATCAAAGTTGTACTTTACTGGCTTTATAAAATGGAGTGTGGTATGTTCCCGCATTTAAATATGTTTTCCTAGATTTGGCAGTGTGCCATGGAAAGTAGTAGGGCCTCTGAAAGCCTATACGGCTTTGTAAAGAACACAGAAAAACATCTTTTTGAAGCTTATGGGTAAAATAAAAATCTGCTGCCCAGTCCCATGTGTAGCCCGAAGAATAGAATTATTGTTGAGCTGAGGCTTAGGAATCACGACGAACTGCAGGGGAGGTGCCACAGCGACATGTCTTTTATCAGTGGCTACAGTGCTAATTAAAAGGTAAAGATTCTGTGTACATCCGTAGAAGAAAATTAGTGTTTTTATGTCAGCATTTCCAGAGACACTCAGATTCTCATGATCACCAGTGGCAGTGTGGATACTCGTAATTTGGTAGAAAGTAATTACTAATATTTTAATTTTGGACCTTAGCACATGTTGCTTTATGTTGTTACTTGATTATTTTTCTAGTCCTATTTCCTTAATGAGATTGGGAGACGTTGGGATATGGAAGTGTTTTCTTGAATTTTATTTTGCACACTTACAGGTGCTTGTTGCATGTGTAGAATCTTTTTTTAAACTGTTGTCCATGAATGTACTATTTTTCAGTCTCTTTCCCTAACTAGGTATGTACTTTGAGATTTTGAGAAAAGCATTAAAATGTTGATCTTTTAAATATAACCATGCTTTAAAGGTGACATGCTAACAAAAAGTTAGTTTAAACTTCAGGTCAGTTTGAGATCACACAATAAAGTGTAAATTGTACACCTTAGAGAAATTTTTAATTTTATTACCATGTTAAACCTCTGAATTCAGCCCCTAGTAAGTTGGATTTAATCATAATACAGGTTTGGCCAAAAGTCTATCTTTTATGATTCATATTTAATCTAAGCAAATTTATCACATGAACTAGATCATGGAGAAAATTTCTCCACTGCTTGAAGGAATAAACCATTTTTCATCCCAGAATGTTACCTTGTCAGCTTTCACTTACCTCTGTGCAATTCTGCTTTGGCAACTGTGAAGTTCATAACACAGTATTGTGGACAGTCACTATGCTGTGCATTAGGTCTAGGAATTATTTATCTCCTAGTTCCAGGTTCCTACCCTTAAACACCACCTCCCATGCCCCGCACCTCAGCTTCTGGTAACCACCATATATGTGACAACATCCTTATCCAGTCATCTGTCGACACTTGGGTAGTTTTCACATTTTGGCTGTTGTGAATATGCTGCATTAAACATGGGAGTGCAGATATCTCTTTGAGATCTTATTGTAATGTTGTTTGGCTACACACCCAGAAGTGGTATTGCTGGATTATATGGTAGTTCTATTTTTAATTTTTTGAGGAACTCCATATTGTGATCCATAGTGGCTGCACCAATTTACATCCCCACCAACAGTGTCCAAGGGTTCCTTTATCGCTACATCCTCGCCAACATTTGTTATCTCTGGTCTTCTTGACGATAGCTATTGTGACAGGTATTTCGATGTGCATTTCCCTGATAATTACTAATGTTGTGCATCTTTTCATGTACCTGTTGGCCATTTGAATGTCTTCTTTGGGAAAATGTCTTCTGTTTAGTTTCTCTGGCCACTTTTATTGGACTGTTTTTAAAAAAAAATTTTTTTAATAATTTTGAGAGAGAGAAGAAGGCAGAGGGAAAGAGAGAAACATCCATGTGAGAGTGAGACATCCATTGGCTGCTTCCTGCACGCCCCCTACTGGGGATGTAGCCTGCAACCTGGGCATATGCCCTGACTGGGCATCAAACCCGCGACCTCTCAGTGCATAGATTGACACCCAACTAACTGAGCCACACCAGCCAGTGGGCGCGGATTGTTTGTTTTTTGTTGTTGTTACTAGTTTGTATGAATTGTTTATATATTTGTCATTAATCCTTTATCTGATGCATGGTTTGCAAGTACTTTCTTCCATTTCTAGGTTGCCTTTCATTTTGTTGATTGTTTCTTTTACTGTGCAGAGCTTTTTATTTTATTTTTAAAAATTGATTTTAGAGCGAGGAAGGGAGAGAGAGAAAAAAACATTGATCGGCTGCCTCACCCTCATTTCTCTCCCCCTTCCCCCTACATGCACCCCAACTGGGGATCAATCCTGCAACCTGGTTATGAGCCATGATCCAACGTTAAGCCTTTTGGTGTGTGGAACGATGCTCTAACCAACTGAGTCACACCGGCCAGTGCCCTGTGCAGAGCTTTTAATTGGATCTAGTCTCACTTGTTGATTTTTTAAAAATATATTTTTATTGATTTCAGAGAGGATGGGGGGGGGGAAGAGAAAGATAGAAACATCAATGATGAGAGAATCATTGATCAGCTGCCTCCTGCATGCCCCACACGGGGGATCAAGCCCGCAGCCCGGGCATGTGCCCTGACCGGGAATCCAACTGTGACCTCCTGGTTCATAGGTTGACGCTCAACCACTGAGCCATGCTGGCCGGGCCCACTTATTGATTTTTGCTTTTGCTGCTTGTGCTTTTGGTGTCCCATGAAATAATCATTACCCAGGCCGATATCAAGGAGTTTCTTCCCTATATTGTCTCCCAATTTTATGGTATCAGGTCCCTGGTTGTTGATTTCTAATTTCATACCATTGTGATGGAAAAGATACTTGGTATGATTTCAGTTTTCTTAAATTCACTGAGACTTGTTTTATGTCCTATCATATGGGCTTTCCTGGAGAAAGTTCCGTGTACACTTTAGAAGAATGTGTAGCTGCTCCTGTTGGATGGAATATTTTATAATGCTAAATTCATTTGATTTGAGGTATAGCTCAAGTCAGTCCATTGTTTCCTTTTTGATTTTCTGCCGGGATGATCTATCCATTGCTGAAGGTAGGATATTGAAGTCCCGCATTATTATTGTTTGATCTACTTCTCCCTTCGGATTTGTTTGCTTATTATGTTTGGGAGCTCCAATGTTGGGTGCATGTGTATTTATGATTGTCATCTTCTTGATGAATGTACCCCTCTGTCATTGTATACCAGGGTAATGACCTTTTTTGTCTACTGATTTTGGCTTGAAGTCTATTTTGTCTGCTATGAGTGAGCACAGCTACTCTTTCTTTTGGATTCTACTTGTATGGAATGTCTCTTTTCATCCTTTCTCTTTGAGTCTTTGTATGTCTTTAAAACAGAAGTGCAGGGTCTAATTTTTTAAATCTATCCAGCCACGCCGTGTCTGTTGATTGGTGAATTCAGTCTGTTTACAGAGTTTTTGATTTGTGATGTTTTCTAACATTATTATGTTTCTAATGTTATATTTCTAATGTTAATATCTAATATTTGTGATGTTACTAATGCCAACTTACTATTTTCTGGTTGTTTGATATTTTTATTGTTCCCGTTTCCTTTAATTTCTGCCTCCCTTTGTAAATTGGTGATTTTCCCCAGTGGTATGCTCTGCATCTCCATTATTTCCTGTGCAACTGCTCTAGATGTTGGCTGTGTGGTACCACAAAGCTTACATAAGACACATCATAGATAATTGCCCATTTTTGGCTGCTAGCAATTTAACTTAGATCATCTACAAAAGTGCCCCCCTTTAACTCCCCTTTTTACATTTTGATGTCATCACTCACTCTTTTTATGTTGTGTATTCGTTAACAAGTAATAGCTGTAGTTATTTTTAATACTTATTTCCTTTGACCTTTATGCTGTGTTGAGTGGTTGGCACATCACCCTGTTCCATATTGAGTTTTCTAAGTCTGATTGTATGCTCACCTCTACCGGCGTTTTGTGTCTTTATGTACATTCTCATGTTGCTGATGAGTGTCTTTTCACTTCAGCTTGAAGAACTCCTTTCAGCATTTCTTTCTTTCTCTTTTTTTCTTTTTTCTCTTTTTAGAGAGTGGGAGGGAGGGGGAAAGATATGAGAGAGATACATCGATTGGTTGCCTCCCACAGGAACCCTGGGCTGGGGATCCAACTGGCAACCCAGGTACGTGCCCTGGACTGGAATTAAACCCTAACCCTTCAGTGCGTAGGCCAGGGCTCTAACTACTGAGCAATGCTGGCCAGGGCTCTGGTTAGCATTTCTTGCAAGGCAGGTCCAGTGATGGTTTTGTTTGGGAAAGTTTTTACATCTTCATGTTGGAAAGATAACTTTGCCAGGTAGAGTTTTCTTGGTTGGCAATTTTTATTCTTCAACACTTCAAATATGCCTCCTCTCTCTCCTGGCTTGTAGGGTTTCTGCTGAGAAATCTGTTGATAACCTAATAGGGTTCTTTGTTTGTCGGTTATGATGTCCCCTCCCCACCCAGCTACTTCTAGATTATTTTTTTGACAGTTTCTTATAATGTGTTTTGAAGAAGTTTTTTTTTTTAATTGAGATAATAGGGTGATCTGTTAGCTTTCTGAGCTTGATATCTAGTTATCTTCCTGGATTTAAGAAATTATCAGCTATTATTTCATATACATATAATTTTTAAAAATTGATTTCAGAGAGGAAGAGAAAGAGAGATAGAAACATCAGTGATGAGAGAGAATCATTGATCAGCCGCCTCCTGTACGCCCCGCCACTGGGGATTGAGCGCACAACCCCGGCATGTGCCCTGACCGAGAATTGAACTGTGACCTCCTGGTTTATAGATCGATGCTCAACCACTGAGCCATGCCGACCGGGCTCAACTATTATCTCTTTTAACACATTGCCTGCTCCTTTCTAACTGACTCTCTTCTCCTTCTGGAATCCCATTGATCACATATGCTTTTTTCACTCTTCATTCTTCTTTCTTTGTTCTCCCCTGACTGTGTTATTTCACAGTTCCTGTCCTCTAGCTCACTCACTCACTCTATCTTCCATTTGCTCTGCAGATGCCCTCTATTGCGTTTTTCATCTCACTCTGAGTTCTTGAACTCCAGAATTTCTGTGATTTCTATCTCTTTGGTTAAAAGTCTCATTTTGATCATGTATATATTTTTTGAAAATTTGCTGAATTGACTTTCTGAGTTTTCTTGTAGCTCATTGAGCTTTGTCAAGACAGCAATTTTGAATTCTTTTTCAGCTAGGTCACAAATTCTATGCCTTCGAACTCAGTGGAGAATTGTTTTCTTTTTGCAATGACATGATTTCTTGGTTTTTCGTGTTCCTTGCAATTTTTCATTGCTGTTTTCACATTTGAAGCAGCAGACACCTCCTAAGTCTTTGCTAGTTAGCTCCTATGGGGTGTTGTGTTTGATGGTGTTATATTATCTGGATTTTCTCCCTCTCTATGGGTGCACCTCCTGCATTCTTCATGCTCCCTCTTGTGACTGAATCCTTAAGCTTTTATGGCTTCTCTGGTTCTTACAACTCGCTGGAAACCTCTTGTTTTCCAGAAGGTGGTGGTATAGCTCAAGTATGTGGTTTCTCCCTTGCCCATTTTCTGAGTGGGCTCCCTGTCTTCCAGAATTCTCTCTCGTGCTGCACACAGAAGCACACACAAGGAGCTGGCACAGAGGGAGGGGATGTGTGGGTTTAGTGCTCAGGCGGTGGGGGTGCCTGCAGACCCAGTGGGAGATCCCTGGGTGTGATACGCCCAGAGGCTGGCGGGTGGACTTCCTTCCTGCTGCATCTGATTCCTTTCATTCCCTTTGAAATTCTCATCTGCCTCTTTCCCAGCCCTTCGTCCTCCCAGCCATGGAGGTCCTGCTGGGCGGCTCTAGCCTCTTCCTGCACAGCTGGGTAGCCAGGCACTCACTCACGCCTTCCTCTCCTCCACGGGAGAAGTGGCCACAGCCGGGAGAGGTGGCTACAGCCGGGAGAGGTGGCCACAGCCGGGAGAGGTGGCCACAGCCGGGAGAGGTGGCTACAGCTGGGAGAGGTGGCTACAGCCGGGAGAGGTGGCCACAGCCTGGGAGAGGTGGCTACAGCCGGGAGAGGTGGCCACAGCTTGGAGATCAGCACCTGAGAGGTGGCCACAGCCTGGGAGATCAGCGCCTGGGCAGTGTTTCCCTAGGTGGTGCGTGCTGGGAAGTTGCCCTTACCGCTGCCTCTGCTGTGACCAAGCTCTGTTTTGTTTTTTTTTTGCTCTACTGCAGTGGTTCCCAACCTGTTTTTGGCCATGCCCCACCAAAGCATCTCTAAAATCCTGATGCCCCCTGTGACATATAATTCTTATTATTCAAAAAGTGAACTCCTATTCACGTGAAGGAAGCCTAAAAGGCATTAACTTGCTCTAAACAAGCTTCCAAAGAACATGGCATCCGACATGCAATTCTTATTACAAAAGTGAACATCTTTTCACGTGGAGGAAGCCTAAAAGGCCATTAACTTGGTCTAAACAAGCTTCCAAAGAACATGGCATCCATGAAAGAGAAAAATAAAAGAACAAAAGGACAGTTGAAGTACTGAGGAAGAGATCACTAAGAAATTGTTAAATAATAATAATAATATGAAATCATATGAAAAAATAGCAAATAAAGTTTCAAAACATAATAGAGAACTAAAATGCATAAATATGTCACAGTATATATTCATATACTATATATGAGGCCCCTAGAACCATAAGAAATGCAAAAAATTCACTGTTAATAACTCATTCTCGAAGTGCTTCCCTTCAAAATCAAATTGCCCCTCTGTGGGGCGTGTGCCCCACTTTGGGAACCGCTGCTCTAGTAGTATACTGGACTCTCCCTGCAGGACGTCAGGACCTGTGCAAATTCTCTCTCTCGTCTGTATGTCTGCCCAGGTCAGCATTGGCATTCCCTAGGTTTACATTCCAGCCGTGGGAGAGGGGTCTGGGCAGGCCTGTGGGTCCACTGGTTCCACAGCCCGTACCGAGTTTTGTCTGCCTGTCACTGCATGTCTGGGTAGGTGAGCCCCACCCCCACCCCCAAGTCCCCACAACACCCACAGGGGAGCTTTTATTTGCTGACGGATGGCTAATTGGTGTTTTTAAAAGGAACATCTTACTCTACTGTGTTATTGACAGCATTCTGCTTTTTACAAATTACCATTTAATTATTAAAGCAGGTCCCTTATTTAAAGGCCTATAGCAGGACACTTATTTTTAGCAAGACTTGAGTCACTGAATACCAGATAATGAAACAATATTGCATGTCTTTTTAAACATTATAGAATTATGATTTTTTGATAAACTGAAGCTTTTTTTTTAACAACTCTCTCCTCCTTCTTTCCTTTGCTGTCCACCCCAGTATTTAGGCTAAATATGAGGTGTTTGATTGTTTTCCATATGCATTTGGCCCTTGAGCAAGGCGGGGTTGAACTGTGCAGGTCCACTGATACGCGGATTTTTTTTCAGGCGACCCACTCAGTTCACTGGACCTGTGCAGTTCAAACCTGTGTTGTTCAAGGACCAGCTGGCAGCTGGGAATCCGCATGTGCAGAGGGCAGTTTAATTTCTATGTGGGTTTTCAACTGCGTGGGGAGTGGGCCCCCCAAATCCCACGTTGGTCAAGGGCCAAGCTGTATCCTTTACGGCAAACATCTTTTGTTTACCTCTCATGCTAGGTAAAGGTAGAGACTAGAATTATGGGCGATATACTTAAAGAAGTTAAATAGCGAGTGGGAGTCTGCGTGCCTGAAGCTTGTTTCTCTGTTCCTGCTGCGAAGCCAGCCACCGATTTCATGTCCCAGCAGAGGAGTGGCTGCCCTGCCCTCGGAGAAGACAGCCCTCTTTGCCCATCACTGAAGGAAGAACCGTTCTGTTACTTTGCTTTCACAGACTTCGGGTCTTTCAAAGCTTACACTTCAGTATTAGTGTTTAATTCATTAGGATTTAAATGGAAACAGTCGTGTCTAGGGTGGATTTTGGTGATTCTGCTTGGTCATGGCACATAGACGGTGGTGTGTGAAACTTGTCAGATTAAAAGCCCTCTTCCCCTGCCCTAGGCTTTCCCGGGGACCCTGGGGGTTGTGCAGCCCAGATGGATAGATGGACGCGATTCCTTCTCTCTGAGGCCTCTGAGCGTCTTTCCCATGGCGCTGTGCGGAGGAGCGCAGTAAATGCAAGGACTACATTCTATCTGTCAGTCAGGGGGACACAGGTCGCCAGCTCAGGGCCGTGGACAGCACCGCTCCGTCCCTTGGAGCCCAGCGTGGAGTTAAAAGTAGAGTACGCTGGGGGCCAAGAGACCCACCCGAACTTTCAGTGAGTGCGCACGGGGGTTGGCTAATCCTCAAAGTGTTGCAGAAGACCAAAGAAAAGCCAAGGGACGCTTTAAAGAAAAGGAGGGACACTGTTTACTACGCCTGCGGACTCGGGGAATAACTTTCCAAATCTGAGTGAAGAAACATGCCGGGGGCTTCTTTTTATATCTCCCTGTGGTCTTTGTCCCGCAAATATGGATTATGCTTCCGGTCCTTTTCTCGGGCCTTGCAAGAAGGCCCCCAGGTGTTGGGGGTCTCCAGGCCATATCTGATGGTTGGGCCTGGCGCCAGCGTTAATAACCCTCCCTCTGGGACAGTGCACTGTTCACAGTTTTATGGCCTCTGTAACAGGTTCTGCAAGACCAGTATCTGGGAAGGAGGTAGTGACTTAATCATAAGTTATCAAGAATGTACAGTGAGCTTGCTGGTTTGGATTCCAATTGCTAGCCCCCCAAATATCAGGGTTACATTGGAATTAGCCCTTTTTAGCCTTCTCAAAAGAACCATATGAAGTAGACGCCATCATTACTCTCACTCACAGATGAGGGCCCTGAGGCAGGTAGAAGCCAAGTGAGCTTCCCAAGGTCATGTCGCTACGAAGCGACAGGTAGGGATAGGGAGGAACTGGTGCCAGTGGAAACCTCATCCCAGCCCTGGGCATTCTGGGACACACAGAGGGGAACCAGAGTTTCCCTGTGTGTAGCTGTCACCGCTCCAGTGGACAGAGGGATAAGAAATTGTAGAATTCTAAAATCTTTGAGTTGATTCCTGCCCTTCCCTGATGCATACATCTTCCTTGAACATTTCCAAGGTCTCGTGCAGCCTTTGCAAGGTGGTTAAGGAATTTAGTTTCTCAGGAGGCACCCGCTTTGGGGGCAGCTTGAAGTGGCAGACAGTTCTCGAAGCCTCCCGCTCAGTCCCCTGCAGTTTCCAGAGCTTGGCTCCCTCTCCTGCGTGAGGGTAGCAGGGACTGAGATTAGGGAAAGGCCATGTTGCCGCTTTCGTTGCCCCTGTCTTTGTGCAGCGGAAACACCAGCCCTTCAGAGGGAGAAGAGGAAGCCAGGTGAGCGAGGGCAGCCTGTCCTCAGTGGGAGTGGCCATTACCTGCCAGGCCCGTGACCTCGCAAGCCCTCCCAAGAGACGCGGAGATGTGCCCGTCTTTCCTCCACAAGGACACACTTACTCTGGGGCCAGCTGTGGTGCTGGGCCACGTGCACCCTCATAGGGAAGAACCCTCCTAGGAAGCGAGTGTGGCTCCTGCCCAGTGTTCCCAACAGGGTCCCGGGGCAGGGTTTAGCAACACCATGTAGTGTGTCCCACCAGTCACTACATACAGAACTCAGGGCAAGATCGCAAGGGTCGTTTCTGCCTTTTCCACACAGTTCCACAGTTTTATGTTGTCTGTGGGGATATGTGTGCTTGTCTTCTGCCTACAGGTGTGTCTCCTATACAGAGCGAGGAAGCCCACATGGACCGCACTCCCCTCCCCCCTTTTGGATGAGCGCTGACTCTTCTGCTGGCCTCTCCCGTTGGTCTGGGGGGAGGAGGCAAGTGGGAAACCTTTTGCCTTCACTGTTTTTAACAGTGTTGAATGCTTTCCCTTCCCTGAAGTTGTAACTGAGGGGTCAGTGTATGTTTATTGTGACCTGAAATGGCTCTGCTCACTTCTCGTGAGGTAAACACCGTTTTCCTTTCCTCTTCCTGCAGACCAGCAGCGGGCATGATGAGCACCAAGGCCTTCACGCTGGTCTCTGCTGTGGAGCGGGAGCTGCTGATGGGCGACAAGGAGCGCGTCAACATCGAGTGCGTGGAGTGCTGCGGCAAGAACCTCTACGTGGGCACCAACGACTGCTCCATCTACCACTTCCTGCTGGAGGAGCAGAGCCTGCCTGCCGGCACGGCCACGTTCACGGCCACCAAGCAGCTGCACAGACACCTGGGCCTCCGGAAGCCAGTGTGTGAGCTGCGAGCCGCCTCGGCCCTGCACAGACTGCTGGTGCTCTGTGACTACTCCATCACTCTGGTCCACATGCTGAGCCTGGAGCCTGTCCCCTCGGGGGCCCGCATCAAGGGGGCCGTGGCGTTGGCCTTGAACGAGAACCCCGTGAGTGGGGACCCGTTTTGTGTGGAGGTCTGCATCATCTCCGTGAAACGCAGAACCATCCAGGTGTTCATGGTGTACGAAGACCGGGTCCAGATTGTCAGGGAGGTGTCCACGCCGGAGCAGCCCCTGGCGGTGGCAGTGGACGGCCACTTCCTGTGCCTGGCTCTGACCACGCAGTACATCATCCTGAACTACAGCACGGGTGCCGCCCAGGACTTGTTTCCTTACTGCAGCGAGGAGAAGCGCCCCATCGTCAAGCGGATAGGGAGGCAGGAGTTCCTCCTGGCGGGCCCGGGAGGACTAGGTGAGCTCCTGCTGTCGCCTCCGCTGCCTTCACCTCCCATCTGCCCATTCTCTCCAGTTACCTCCACAACTGCATGCTAAAATTAGAGTGGTCACATAACCAGTTTCTTTCACATTTTACTTTTCAATTACAGTTCACATTCAATATTATTTTGTACTAGAGGCCCGATGCACGAAGATTTGTGCAAGAATGGGCCTTCCTTCCCCTGGCTGCCAGCACCACCTCTCTAGCCGGCGGAGCCGCCTTTCCGCCTTCCCATGCTGCCCAGAGGCCGAGAGTGGCTGGGG
>NW_005355951.1:88500-122955 GCF_000412655.1 Myotis brandtii | reverse complement strand
GGTCAGTTTGCATCTTTCTCTTTTATTAGTGAAGATTAGTTTCACGTGTACAGCATAGAGGTTAGACAGCTATGTACTTTACAAAGTAGACCCCTGATATTTCAAATACCCCCCTGGCAGCGTACATAGTTATTATAGTATTATTGACTGTATTCCCTGTGCTGTACGTTACATCCCTGTGACTGTTTTCTAACTGCCAATCTGTACTTCTCAATCCCTTCACCTTTTTCAAGTCCCCTAGCCCCCCTCCCATCTGACAACACTCAGTCTGCCTCTGTATCTGTGAGTCTGTGTTTTATTTGTTCTTTAGTTTTATGTTGTGTTGACATGGAGCCAGAATTTGCTCTGGGGAGAAGATTCCTTTAAGTAAATAACTATAAAAATAAAAGTCTGTAAGCCTTCCAGGTAAGATTTCCTCTAGTGCGTGGGTGTGTCAGTTGATTGTTTTTGCTCTTCATTTTCAAAAGGATTTGAGGTAGCTCACCGATAGGTCTTTTCAGATGCGAAGACCTCAGTGTTACTGACATAATTTTCTCTTAATTGACTGAGATTTCATCCCAGCAAGAAGGATCTAGTAGCCAGTGCCTTGAGAGGGCTTTGGGGGTTTTGTACGGTCTTCCTAATTCTCTGCCCTGCCATGCAGAAGTTAAGAATCAGAGCTACTGACTTCACTGGCAACCTGTGATGTTTACTTCAGCTGTGGAGCCTCCCCTCACGGTGTGGGCAGGTGTGTGAGGTGCAGCTGTGGAGGCTCCCCCCAGGGTGTGGGCAGGTGTGTGATGTGCAGGTGTGGGGGGCTCCCCTCGGGGTATGGGCATGTGTGTGACATGCAGGTGTGAGGGGCTCCCCTCAGGGTGTGGGCATGTGTGTGATATGCAGGTGTGGGGGGCTCCCCCCAGGTGTGGGCAGGTGTGTGAGGTGCAGGTGTGAGGGGCTCCCCTCAGGGTGTGGGCATGTGTGTGACATGCAGGTGTGGGGGGCTCCCCTCTGGGTGTGGGCAGGTGTGTGATGTGCAGGTGTGGGGGGCTCCCCCCAGGGTGTGGGCAGGTGTGTGATGTGCAGGTGTGGGGGGCTCCCCCCAGGGTGTGGGCAGGTGTGTGATGTGCAGGTGTGGGGGGCTCCCCCCAGGGTGTGGGCAGGTGTGTGATGTGCAGGTGTGGGGGGCTCCCCCCAGGGTGTGGGCAGGTGTGTGATGTGCAGGTGTGGGGGGCTCCCCCCAGGGTGTGGGCAGGTGTGTGATGTGCAGGTGTGGGGGGCTCCCCCCAGGGTGTGGGCAGGTGTGTGATGTGCAGGTGTGGGGGGCTCCCCCCAGGGTGTGGGCAGGTGTGTGATGTGCAGGTGTGGGGGGCTCCCCCCAGGGTGTGGGCAGGTGTGTGATGTGCAGGTGTGGGGGGCTCCCCCCAGGGTGTGGGCAGGTGTGTGATGTGCAGGTGTGGGGGGCTCCCCCCAGGGTGTGGGCAGGTGTGTGATGTGCAGGTGTGGGGGGCTCCCCCCAGGGTGTGGGCAGGTGTGTGATGTGCAGGTGTGGGGGGCTCCCCCCAGGGTGTGGGCAGGTGTGTGATGTGCAGGTGTGGGGGGCTCCCCCCAGGGTGTGGGCAGGTGTGTGATGTGCAGGTGTGGGGGGCTCCCCCCAGGGTGTGGGCAGGTGTGTGATGTGCAGGTGTGGGGGGCTCCCCCCAGGGTGTGGGCAGGTGTGTGATGTGCAGGTGTGGGGGGCTCCCCCCAGGGTGTGGGCAGGTGTGTGATGTGCAGGTGTGGGGGGCTCCCCCCAGGGTGTGGGCAGGTGTGTGATGTGCAGGTGTGGGGGGCTCCCCCCAGGGTGTGGGCAGGTGTGTGATGTGCAGGTGTGGGGGGCTCCCCCCAGGGTGTGGGCAGGTGTGTGATGTGCAGGTGTGGGGGGCTCCCCCCAGGGTGTGGGCAGGTGTGTGATGTGCAGGTGTGGGGGGCTCCCCCCAGGGTGTGGGCAGGTGTGTGATGTGCAGGTGTGGGGGGCTCCCCCCAGGGTGTGGGCAGGTGTGTGATGTGCAGGTGTGGGGGGCTCCCCCCAGGGTGTGGGCAGGTGTGTGATGTGCAGGTGTGGGGGGCTCCCCCCAGGGTGTGGGCAGGTGTGTGATGTGCAGGTGTGGGGGGCTCCCCCCAGGGTGTGGGCATCAATGATGAGAGAGAATTGTTGATCGGCTGCCTTCTGCAAGTCCCCCACTGGGGATTGAGCCTGCACCCTGGGCGTGTACCCTTGGCCGGAATGAACCTGGGACCCTTCAGTCCACAAGCTGATGCTCTATCCCCTGAGCCACACTGGCTAGGGCCTGCCTACATTTTTAAATCATACAAGCTAGGGGCAACATTCTCTGTCCCTCCTTCATGTTTGAGCTGTAGTTCCTGGAGGAAGAGAAATGCCTCTATTTGGGCAGGAGGAGAAGGTTTTCAATAAGGTGATCCCTCTGTCTTCCGGAAGTGACTTTTTAACATTATAATTTGAATCATGGATTGTAATATATACAGTGTATTCCCAGCCATCTGCACTTGGTGGGAGTTTACTCAGGTTGAAGGATGAGTCCCCGTCCCTGACCCTGTGCTTTGACAGCTTCCTTGCCTTCGGGTGTGGCGAGGTGCTGCAAGCCCACCTGGCACGTTTCCTGCCCTAGATCTGGTTCCCATGTCGCCAAGGAGCCCTGCGGTTTACAGACCGTAGGCTGGGTGCCGGAGGAGCCTGCTGTCCATTGTTTCTAGAGTAGACAAGTAGACAGAGCTTAGAAGGTGGTTTTTAAAATGTATTTTATTTTATTTTATTGCTTTTAGAGAGAGGAAGGAAGAGAGAAAGAGAGAGAGAAACATCGATGTGAGAGATAAACATCAATGGATTGCCTCCCACGTGTGCCCTGACTGGGAATCGAACTCACCACATTTTGTTGTATGGATGATGCTCCAACCCACTGAGCCACCCGGCCAGCGCAGAAGTCTGCATTGTTTAAAGATGAGATCCAGTATGAGGTCATGTCGATAGAACCAGGTCAGGGCTGCGAGACACTGACCTTATCTACCTGTGTAACTGAATCTCCTTCCAGCCACGCCGAAATCTCCCTAACGGCCACCCAGCACACTGGTTCCTTTGATTTGTCCCACAGCACACAGAACAGAATGATGCTGACACTGCGGCTCCCACATGTGGTTACTGAGAAAAGTCCGATTGTTGGTGGTTCTTTTGTCCTTCGGGTGGTATGGGAGTGTCCGTCACCTTACTGTGTGTTAGGTCATTTGGAGTAATCCCCTTCCATGTGGTTATGCACCACCGGGACATACAGTTAGATTAACTTGTTTCATTTTACTTTTGATTTTTAGAAATTGCTTTATTTCATATTTTGTTATGTAAATATTTAAAGGGTTCCAAGTCAGATCGATACAATAAGGTATATTCAAAGAGCTTATATCCTGACTCCTTCCCCCATAGGTTTTTATGGTGTATCCTTTCATTTTTAAACAAAAATATAAACAAATATGTGACTATTTTTATCTCTTTCTCTCTTGGCTTTTTACAGAACAGTGTGTTAGGAGCCCACTTGGTAGGTTGATGCATGTTCCTCGTTGCTCCTACATGCTGCTCTGGCGTGTGGCAGACCCAGTTGATTCAGTCTGCCCCCTGTTGGTGGGCATTGGGGCTTTCTCCGGTCCTAGGGGATTAACAAGGACTTGCCTTTTTGTACTTCCCCATTGTACCCACGGGAAAGCTTCAGCGGCGGGACTGCTGAGTCAGAGATAGTGCCTGTGCACCGTGCTAGGTGTCGCCATGCGCCTCGTCCGATGGGAACTATCTGTTCTTCCCCTGGGCCATTTATTTTAGTGTCTTTTTAATGAGGGATGTTCCCACTCTTGTAGGTTATAGACAAATTCATCCATATTCTCTGCTCATGATTTTATGGTTTCATTTCTTACAGTAAAGAATATAAGGAATGGATTCATTTTATCCTTTTCTATACTCTGTTCATTATCCCAACAAATTGATTAAAGAGTCCATTTTTCCTCACTGGTTCAGGTGGCTGCCTGCAGCGTCCACTACATTTCCTTCCATCATTGGGTCTGTCTCGATTTCCCATTTTGTTCCATCAGGCTGTCTATTCATGAGCCAATACCTGCTTAGTTATAAAGAATTTACAGTGAAAACATTTGATCGCAATATCTTTTTGCTGGTTTTAGTGTTAGGATTGACGGGAGACGGTAGTTGTTACTTAGAATGCATTTTTCCCCCTCAAGCTTACTTTGTCTCAACTACATAGACATCATGCAAAATTGTTGTTTTGCTTGTAATTGGTACAATTACTAAGTTCAAACAAATCACTATAACGAATGCAAATCCACTTTTAACATTGGAAAGCTATGTATTACATTTGCCTTTCTTTCTGAAGATAACATGTGTCCACTCCTATATCATGAGAAGTTGCTCCTAGCTTTTTTGGTCTTAATTTAAATTTTACTAATTTAAATTAATATTTTAACCAATATTTTGCTGAAAATTTGATGATAAATTGACTTTATTTTTTAAAATGTATTTATTTATTTATTTTTAGAGAGAGGTAGGGAGAAAGAAACATCAATTTGTTGTTCCACTTATTGATGCATTCATTGGTTGATTCTTATATGTGCCCTGACCAGGGATCGAACCTGAAACCTTTGGCATATTGGGATGATGTTCCAATGAACTGAGCTATGTAATCCCAAGGATTCTGCTGAAATAGCTGTGTTCTGTGGAACACAAATCTCAGGGGAATATGGGCAGGGAGACCTCTCCCAGCCCTCACGCTGTGCAGTGTGGAGGCCCTAGCATGAATGTGCTCGAAATGAAAGGGGCAGAAACCAGAGGTGAGTATTAGTTCTATCTTTTGATAATGCCTGTTGAAATGCAAATAAATCCACTAGCCCTCACCTCATGGCTGCCCCCGCAGCGCAGATAAGGGGTCCAGTGATATTTAGAGGGTGCACAAGTGAAAGCAATGGTTTTAAAGAATTTTACACATTTTGCTACACTTGCACTCCTTGAACAATATGGAAACGAGGTTGTCACCTGTTCAGCAAGTATGTAGGTCGTTGGCAGGTGTAACAGCAGTGCTCTCTGTTTCTAAGCGGATCTGTGGCACCTTATGCTTCTGGACCTGGACCCCGATTGCCAGTGACTGCTCTGCCCTTTGACTCTCGTGAACTCTGCTCCTCTGTTTGTGTAGAGGCCTCTGTTCTTTACCTCTGGTGTCTGCCCTTTTCATTTCGAGAATGTTCATGCTCGGGTCTCCCCACTGCACGGCGTGAGGGCTGGGCGAGGTCTCCGTGCCCATATTCCCCTGAGAGCTGTGCTCTACGGAACACAGTTATTTCAGCAGAATCCTTGGGATTACTTACCTCTACCAGATGCCTGGGTGAAGGTGGTAGGCACGGCGCCGGTGCCCGCTGGGCTCTCTGGCGGCTGGTTCTGACCGCGTGGAGAAGTCAAGTTCGTGCGAACCTAATTCGCTCCTCCAAAGCTCAGCCTTACTTCAGGTTCTTAATGCTTCCAGTAGCTTTGCTCCTCGTGCTTCTCTCCTTCAGGATTTTGTAAACCCAGGCTTCCCACTGTAGTTTGACAGTCTGTTCAATGTTGCTCTGCAACTTCAGGTTCTTAATGCTTCCAGTAGCTTTGCGCCTCGTGCTTCTCTCCTTCAGGATTTTGTAAAGCGTTTTGAGTACTTTGGTGATATTAATTCACCCAGTTTGGTTGGGTGTATTCAGACCTGAGTTACACCCTCTCTCCCACTGGGAAACCTTGGGATGCCAAGCCCACCCCCAGCTGTGCGCATCGCGCCCCCCTCTGGAGCCAGCCCAGACCCAGAGCACTGTTTGTTCAATCTTACCTCTGACCTGAGCCATCTCCACGTGTCTTCCGCGTTTCTAGGGAAGTCCTGACTTCTTATCGCTTCGGAAGAAGTGGAAGCAGGAGGCCCTCAGCCACCTCGGAGCAGCCCGTGGTGGTGCCGCACAGAAACATGTCTCCCGTGTGGTCTAGTGTTCTGTCCTCGCGCTTGTCCCCGAGAAAGCACTCAAGCCCCATGCTCTCCCCTCGCAGAAGTCTCTCAAGTTCCACGAAGTGCAAACCTTGCCTGCCAGCTGCCCTGCTCCCGATTCCCATTGTGTTGGCGGCTTAGCCCAGCCGTGTGGTCCTGAGGCTGCCTGCCCCTCTAAGTCAGGCTGCCGTTCCTTGGAAGTCAGCCCTGCTCTTTGCGCACCGGGCCTCCTCCTGTGGCAGGCAGCTGCCTGGCCTGCGTATCTGGGTCTCTCCCTCCTTCGTGCAGCCTCCCCTGCAGGTGGTTTCTCTAAGCCCTGGGATCTGTGCTGATTTCAGGCTGTACTCCTCCACCCCCACCCAAACCTCCCTCTCCCACCCTCTGCACCCCATGAAGGGTTTGCCCTGTTCTGGGAGCCACTCCTGTTAGGGGGACACACTCCCCTCTTCCCTGCCTCCCTATGAGCTCCTGCTGCTTAATGCCAGAGCCCACCCACCCCCTCACCCTCCCTGGGTTCGTCTTCCCTGTGCAGCCTGTCTGACCACAGCTCCACCTGAACTCCACCTCCTTCTCTGCCAGGTTGCTGCCTCTTGTAGTAATTACTTATGTACTTTCCTGAGCCCCTTCAGCGCTGTGAGTCCCTTGGTTGTGTCTCAGTCTGTCCCTCCGTATCTAACTCAGTGCTCGACACACAGCAAGGGCCTAGCAAGTGTTGAATTTAGGTTGATGCTCAACATGCTCATTTATAATTTTTCTGTTTGTAGGTGTTCATTTAATAAATGAGCTTTCCTTTCTGTTCGTGATGAGTTCACCCAGAGCCCTACTGTTTGGTGTATGATACTCAAGTTTATGCTCTTATTAAAAATGGCACAGTGGCCATCCTTGTACTTACTGGTTGGTGATAGATTGAAAAGCAGAATTACTGAACTAATTGTAGGCGTATGTTCAGTTTTGATAGAAAACACCAAATTATTCTCCAAAACGTTTCTTTATGCCATACTAACACAGTCTATAACCTTCGGCCAATGTAATGGGTAAAATTTGCTTTTTTCTTTAAATTTGTGTTCCCCTGGTTACTAATGAACATGGACTCTATTCATGAGTTTATTGGTCATTTGCATTTTGTCTTCTGTGACTTACTGATTCATATCTTTTGTCTGTTTTTCTATTGAGTTTAGTCTTCATAGTGATGGTTAGAGACTTAAAGGGTCAAAGGGAAATACTTAAGGTGAAAGAATGGTTCATGTTAGACAATTGTAACTGTGGTGGGAGATGCACACGTAAGGTGAAAGAATGGTTCATGTTAGACAATTGTAACTGGTGGGAGATGCACACGTTCTCTCTCTCTCTTTCTCCCTCCCTCCCCCTCTCCCTCCCTTCCTCTTTCTCTCTCTCTCTCAAAAAGCTTATTGTTCTGTCATCCTGACAGTTTCAGTTGGTGCTGCTTCACACTCCGAAAGCCAGTGTTGAAAGGGTTGGGCAGGGCCAAGCAAGGGTTCTGGTCACAGGGGAAGGCTTCAGAGTATGTTCGGGAAGAGCAGGGCTTGCTCCCCTGTGAGCCCCAGGGTGCCCAACCTCTTGAACAGCCTCATTGAGCGGGAAAGCGCTATCTCTGTACTTGATTTTCATGATGACACACCATCACACACTTCAAAACCAGTTAAAGACACGTTAAAAGATCTTGCCTGGGAAGTATTAACCCCGCCGTATTCTCTCCAGACCTTGCTCCTTCAGATTACCACTTGTTCCGATCGATGGCACACACACTTTCTGAGCAGCACTTCAAAACGTACGAAGAAATGGTAAATTGGGTCTCTGAATGGTTTGCCTCAAAACAAGAAAAGTTCTATGGGGACTGTATCCACAAATTACCTGAAAGATGGGGGAATGTGTAGCTAGCGATGGACATTACTTTGAATAAAGCATTTTCAATGTTTCTCTTGAAATTATCCTGTTTTCTTTGATTACAAAATCCGCCATTATTAACCGGTACACCTAGTATATCATTGGCTGCTGCTCTGGGGCTTGGACGTCCTTCTGGGTGCCCATTGTTAATCCTTAGCACCGACACACTCCTCTCGCTGCGATTCCAAACATACTGCAGCACGTTGTCGTACGCAGCCCACTTTCCCCGAGGATATTTTTTCATTGATTAAGACACGTTAAAAGATCTTGCCTGGGAAGTATTAACCCACCCGCCGTATTCACCAGACCTTGCTCCTTCAGATTGTTCCGATCGATGGCACACACACTGCTGGTGGAAATGCAGGCTGAAAAACTACCAGATTTAATAAATGAATTAAGCAACATAGCATGATACAAAATTAACACCCATAAATCTATGGCATTTTTAAAATTGGACCTGGACCCCGATTGCCAGTGACTTTCTCCTCATCCTCGCCAGCACTTGCCGTTTGTTGATTTGTTGATGGTAGTCATTCTGACAGGTGTGAGATGGTACTCATTGTCATTTTGATTGGCATCTCTCAATGATTACTGACTTTGAGTATTTTTTCATATGCCTCTTGGCCTTCTGATGTCCACTTTCTAAAAGAGTTTATTTAGGTCCTTTGCCCATTTTTGATTGGATTATCTTCCTTTGGTTACATTATATGAGTTCCCTATAAATTTGGGGGATTAAACTTTTATCAGATGTAACATTGGCAAACATGTTCTTCCATGCAGTAGGCTCTCTTGTTGTTTTGTTGATGGTTTCTTTTGCTGTGTAGAAGCTTTCTATTTTGATGTAGTCCCATTTGTTTATTTTCTTCTAGCCCCAGGGTGCCCAACCTCTTGAACAGCCTCATTGAGCGGGAAAGCGCTATCTCTGTACTTGATTTTCATGATGACACACCATCACACACTTCAAAACCAGTTAAAGACACGTTAAAAGATCTTGCCTGGGAAGTATTAACCCACCCGCCGTATTCACCAGACCTTGCTCCTTCAGATTGTTCCGATCGATGGCACACACACTGCTGGTGGAAATGCAGGCTGAAAAACTACCAGATTTAATAAATGAATTAAGCAACATAGCATGATACAAAATTAACACCCATAAATCTATGGCATTTTTAAAATTGGACCTGGACCCCGATTGCCAGTGACTTTCTCCTCATCCTCGCCAGCACTTGCCGTTTGTTGATTTGTTGATGGTAGTCATTCTGACAGGTGTGAGATGGTACTCATTGTCATTTTGATTGGCATCTCTCAATGATTACTGACTTTGAGTATTTTTTCATATGCCTCTTGGCCTTCTGATGTCCACTTTCTAAAAGAGTTTATTTAGTTCCTTTGCCCATTTTTGATTGGATTATCTTCCTTTGGTTACATTATATGAGTTCCCTATAAATTTGGGGGATTAAACTTTTATCAGATGTAACATTGGCAAACATGTTCTTCCATGCAGTAGGCTCTCTTGTTGTTTTGTTGATGGTTTCTTTTGCTGTGTAGAAGCTTTTTATTTTGATGTAGTCCCATTTGTTTATTTTCTTCTAACTTTCCATTGTCCTAGGAAATGTATCAGTAAAGATATTGCTATCAGAGATGTCTGAGATTTTGCTGCCTATGGATTCTTCTAAGGTTTTTGTGGTTTCCCGTCTTACATTTAAGTCCTTTATCCATTTTGAGTTTATATTTGTGTGTGGTGTAAGTTGGTGGTCTAGTTTCATTTTTTTGCATGTATCTGTCCAATTTTCCTAGCACCATTTATTGAAGAGACTGTCTTGACTCCATTGTATGCTCTTCCCTCCTTTGTCAAATATTAATTGAGTGTAATGGCTTGGGTTAGTTTCTTGGGTCTCTATTCTGTTGCATTGATCTATATGCCTGTTCTTGTGCCAGTACCAGGCTCTTTTGATTACGGTATATTTGTAGTATAACTTGAAATCTGATATTATGATTCCTCCAACTTAGTTCTTCTTTCTCAGGAATCCTGCGGCTATTTAGGGTCTTTTTTTTAGTCCATATAAATTTTTGGAGTTTTTGTTGTAATTCTAGGGATTGCATTGAATCTGTAGATTGCCTTGGGTAGTATGGACATTTTAATGATGTTGATTCTACCAATCCATGAAGACGTTATATTCTTCCACTTGTTTATGTCTTCCTCTATCTCTTTTTTTAACGTCCTGTAGTTTTCCGAGTACAGGTCTATTACCTCCTTGGTTAAGTTTATTCCTAGGTATCTTAATTTTTTTGTTACAACGGTAAATGGGATTGTCTTTTTAGTTTCTCTGTGAGTTCATTATTGGTGTATAAAAATGCCATAGATTTATGGGTGTTAATTTTGTATCATGCTATGTTGCTTAATTCATTTATTAAATCTGGTAGTTTTTTGATGGAGTCTTTAGGGTTTTCTATGTTCAATGTCATGCCATCTGTGAATAATGACAGATTTACTTCTTCTTTTCCAATTTGGATGCCTTTTATTTCTCTTCTTGTCTGATCGCTATGATTAGCACTTCCAATACTATGTTGAACAGGAGTGGTGAAAGTGGGCATTCCTGTCTTGTTCCTGTTCTTAGGGGAAATGCTTTTAGTATTTTCCCATGAGTATGATGTCGGCTGTATGTTTGTCATATATGGCCTTTATCATTTTGAGATATGCTCCCTCTATTCCACTTTGCTGAGAGTGTTGATTAAAAATGGGTGTTGGAATTTTTCAAATGCTTTTTATGTGTCTATTGATATGATCATGTGATTTTTGTCTTTCAGTTTGTTTATGTGATGTATCATGTCTATTGATTTGCAAATATTGTACCAGCCTTGCATCCCTGGAATAAATCCCACTTGGTCATGGTGTATGATCTTTTTAATATATTGCTGGATCCGATTTGCTAATATTTTGTTGAGGATTTTAGCATCTATATTCATCAGGGATATTGGCCTATAATTCTCTTTCTTTGTAGTGTCTTTATCTGGTTCTGGAATTAGGATAATGCTGGCCTCATAAAAAGAGTTTGGAAGTGTTCCTCCCTCTTGGACTTTTTTGGAATAGTTTGAGGAGTGTAGGTGTTAGTTCTCCTTTGAATGTTTGGTCAAACTCCCCTGTGAAGCTGTCTGGACCTGGGCTTTTGTTTGGTGGGGAGTTTTTTGATTACTGCTTTTATTCCCTCAGTTGTAATTGATCTATTCAGGTTTTCTGATTCCTCCTGATTCAGTTTTGGGAGATTGTATTTTTCTAGGAATTTGTAAATTTCATCCACATTGTGCAGCTTGTTGGCATATAGTTGTTTATAATATTTTCTTATAATCCTTTGTATTTCTTTGGTGTCAGTGGTTAATTCTCCACTTTCGTTTCTGATTTTATTTATTTGGGTCCTCTTTCTTTGTTTCTTGATGAGTCTGACTAACACTTTATCAATCTTGTTTATCCTCTCGAAGAACAAGCTCTTGGTTTCATTGAATTTTTTGGTAGTGATTTTTTAAAAAATATATATTTTATTGATTTTTAGAGAGGAAGGGAGAGGGAGAGAGAGATAGAAACATCAATGATGAGAGAGAATCATTGATTGGCTGCCTCCTGCACACCCCCCACTGGGGATCGAGCCCGCAACCCAGGCATGTGCCCTTGGCCGGAATCAAACCTGGGACCCCTCAGTCCGCAGGCTGACGCTCTATCCATTGAGCCAAATCAGCTAGGGCGGTAGTGATCTTTTTAGTCTCTATGTCATTTATTTTTGCTCTAGTCTTTACTATTTCCATTCTTCTATTTACTCTGGGCTTTTCTTGTTGTTCTCTTTCTAGTTCTTTAAGCCGTAAGGTTAAATAGTTTATTGTAGAGTTTTCTTATTTTTTGAGGTGGGCCTGTAGTGCTATGAACTTCCCTCTCAGGACTGCTTTTGCTGTATCCCAGATTTGGGGTTCTTGTGTGTTCGTTTTTATTGGTTTCCAGGAAGTTTTTTATTTCTTTCTTGATCTCATTGGTAAACCATTCATTGTTTAATAACATGCTATTTAGTGTCCATGTGTTTGAATGTTTTGGGGTGTTTTTACTGTAGTTGATTTCTAATTTCATTCCACTGTGATCTGAGAAGATGCTTGATATGATTTCAATCTTCTTGAACTTAGAGGCTTGTTTCGTGTCCTGATATGTGGCCTGTCTTTTTGAATGACCCACGTGCACTTGAGAAGAATTTATATTCTGTAGCTTTGGGGTGAAATGTTCCATAAATGTCAATTAAATTCATTCTGATCCAGTGTGCAATTCAGAGTCACTGTTTTCTTGTTAAGTTTTGGTCTGGAAGATCTATTCAGTGGAGTCAGGGGGGTGTTAAAGTCGCTACTATGACTGTATTTTTGTCAGTCTCTCCCTTAACCATTTGTACGCCATAAGTGTCTATAGACACAAGTGGCAAACCATTTTATTTAAATTCAAAATATTGTGGCAGTTAACTGGTTTTCCATCCCTTCACTCTCATCCTGTGTGAATCTTTTTTTCTGTGCTGGGTCTCTTGTTGACAACATATAGTTGGGTCTTGTTTTTTTATCCATCCAGCTACCCTATGCCTTTTGATTGGAACATTTAACCCATTTATCTTTAAGGTTATTATTGATAAGTACTTATTGATTGCCATTTTAATGCTGTATGGTTAGGTTTCTCTCTTCTTCTCATTACAGCAGTTCCTTTAGCATTTCTTGCAATGCTGGGTGGTGATAATGAATTCCTTTAGCCTTTTTTATTTTTTTTCATTCTTTTTAATTTTTTTTTATTTTTTTGTCTGGGAAGCTCTTTATTTGACTATCTATTTTGAATGATAGCCTTGCTGGATATAGTTATCTTGGTTTCAGATCCTTGCTTTTCATTACCTTGAGTACTTCATGCCATTCTGTTCTGGCCTATAGAATTTCTATTGAGATATCAAGTGTCAGCCTTATGGGAGCTTCTTTGTAAGTAACAGTTTGCTTTTCTCTTGCTGCCTTTCAGATTCTCTCTTTGTCTTATAGTTTTTGGCATTTTAATTATGATGTGTCTGGGTGTGGGCCTATTTGGGTTCTTCTTGGTTGGGACTCTCTATGCCTCCTGAACTTGTATGACCTTCACCAGGTTAGGGAAGTTTTCTGCTATTATTTCTTCAAACATGTTCTCTTTCTCTTGCTCTCTTTCTTCCCCTTCTGGCTCACCTATTATGTGAATATTGTACATTTCATGTTGGCTCCCTTAAGCTGTCTTCCTGTTTTTTAATTGTTTTTTCTTCTTGGTTCTGATTGAGTGATTTTTCTACCCTGTCTTCTAATTCACTGATCTGATCCTCAGCCACTCCTAATCTGCTGTGTATTCCTTCCAATGTGTTCTTTATTTGTGCTATGTCATGCTTTATTTCTGGTTTCATAGTTACTATATCTTTTCTCTTGCTGTTGAGCATCTTTACCATCATTTTTCTGACTCTATATCAGATAAAGTTCTTATCTCCATTTTATTTTTCTCTTCTGGAGAATTCTCTTCTTCTTTTATTTGGGGGTTGTTACTTTGTCTCCTCATTTTGGTTGCCTGTTTGGGTTTGTGACTTTATGTTAGGTAGATCTGCTATACCCCTCAATCTCTAGTGTAGGACAACCTGCAGTAAATCTTTGCTCTGATGGCAAAAGGACCAGCTTCGATATAAAGTGTCTGGTAAACTCGAAGGCAGTGGTTCTCAACCTTCCTAATGCCTCGACCCTTTAATACAGTTCCTCATTTTGTGGTGACCCCCAACCATAAAATTATTTTTGTTGCTACTTCATAACTGTAATTTTGCTACTGTTATGAATCGTAATGTAAATATCTGATATGCAGGATGTATTTTCATTGTTACAAATTGAACATAATTAAAGCATAGTGATTAATCACAAAAACAATATGTAATTATATATGTTTTCCGATGGTCTTAGGCGACCCCTGTGAAAGGGTCGTTTGACCCCCAAAGGGGTCGCAACCCACAGGTTGAGAACCGATGCTATCAAGACTGCCTCTCTTGCACACTGATTGGATTTAGTCTTGACTAGCCCTCAGGCAATCATCTACAGGTATGGCGAGAGTTTATCCCAACAAGGTGGGGCAATTGCTTCTGCTTGGATGCTAATTCTAATTCTCAGTCTCTTAATGGGCCTCAGTAACTCCACACTGTGGAGCAAGGTGCTTTCCAATAGGGTCTGTCAACTGTCTTCCACCCAGGCAAAGCCGCCTGTATAGCAAATAGGGAATTTGCGACCTCCGCAGCATGAGGGAATGACTCAGAACTGGAAACTGGGATGTCTACCTTTTGAGGTATAACTCCAGAGCCCCCAATCCTGACTTCTGCTCACACA
Source organism: Myotis brandtii (assembly GCF_000412655.1). Taxonomy (NCBI): domain Eukaryota; kingdom Metazoa; phylum Chordata; class Mammalia; order Chiroptera; family Vespertilionidae; genus Myotis; species Myotis brandtii. The sequence goes on along the minus strand of NW_005355951.1, from coordinate 108,646 downwards.
GCTCCAGTTCACTGTGTCCTCCCTCTGCTGGAGCACAAGGTGGGTGGCTGCACAGGGAATTTTGTGTGTTGGCCCTTTAAGAGGGTGCCTGCATTTCTAGCTGTCTCTTCCTGGCAGACAGCAACCCTGCTGCTTTTCACAGCCAGATGTTCTGTGGTCACATTTCTCAATTCTGGTGCTTTCTGCTTGGGGTTTAGACCCCAGCGTTCTCAATGGGAACCCCCCGGAGCTGAGATATGCCTCTGGAACCTCAGCTGGTGTCTGTGGCAGCCGGCTAAATCTTTTGCGCCTCCGCCCCTCCTACCAGTCTCTATGCGGTCTTCACTTTCGGTCCTCATTTATCAGGATCCTCTCCAGCGAGTGTTTAGTTGATTATTCAAGAAGTTGTTCTGTGTTTTAGTTGTAATTCCAGTTAGGTCCTGGGAGTGTGTCCATGCAGCATCCACTTACTCCACCACCATTTTTAATCCCCCAGTTTACCTTCATTTTTAGTTGGAAGTAAATATAAGATATACACTCTGGGAAGCTAGTTCTCATGGAAATGAAGTCACGTAGAGTTCTTCACACATGCAGCAAATTATGTTATCTTTCCTATCTGAGATATAAGGAAAGTGAGAGATATTCTGCATCCAGACGCAGGAAAATAACTAGTTATTTAAGGCCTCCTAATCCCTGTTTTTCCAGGCATGTTTGCCACCGTTGCTGGGATTTCTCAGCGGGCTCCTGTGCACTGGTCGGAGAACGTGATCGGGGCGGCTGTCTGCTTCCCCTATGTCCTGGCGCTCGACGACGCCTTCATCACAGTCCACAGCATGCTGGACCAGCAGCAGAAGCAGACCCTGCCCTTCAAGGAAGGCCACATTCTGCAGGACTTCGAAGGTACCAGTTTACGCAGAAATCTTAACAAAATTCTGTGTATTCTTTCCAATGTGACATTTCCTCAGTAAATACTGCTCCGGGCCGTTAGGAACCAGGTTTATGCTGAGCATAGCAGGTACAAGGCGATGGTAACACACATTCCGCACTTCGGGGGCCCCAGGGTCAGTGGGGAGAGAGACATTTAAACAGTAGGTACAGCAGTTGAAGAGCCTGATAGAATGAAGTAAGGATGAGAGCAGAGGAGGAAGTATTTCCTAGAAATATCAGGGAGGGCTTCCTGAAGGAGGTGGTATTTGAGCCAAACCTTTAAGGGTGAGAAGGACTCAGCCAAGCACACGCGCTATGAAAGAACCTTCAGGTAGAGAGCAAGGTGCATGCAAACCTGCACTTCAGGCCCCGGAAGCAATTCAGTGGCTGTGGTGCTCAGCGTGGAAGGAGGATGGTGTCAGATGAGGAGACCAGGGCAGTCAGGGAGGGACTGCCTCTTCTGTGCAGTGGGGAGCCAGGGGCCGGATTTATTTTACTTCTAAACTTTATTAGAACGTTTTTAAATGTACTGAAGAGTTGAGAGAAGACAAAGGAAACCTCTGTGCACCGTCCACTTAGATGTAGCGCCTAACGTTGAAGGGAAGTGGAGGACCACACAGCGTTTAAACCGTAATGCTCCAGCCTGCCTCTCCTCAGAATCAGGGCACTTTCCTCCGTAACCACACCGCCCTTCCGCACCTTAGAGAGTGAGCTCCCATGTCCTGCCTGTGTCAGATTCCCCCAGGGGTCCTAGAATGCCTACTATGATCTTTTCTTTGGGCCAGGAACTAGTCCAGATTCCTGCATTACGTGTATTGTTTACGGATCTTAGCTCACCACACGTTGCCCTTCCTTTTTGAGATGCTGGGGATGTGAACTTCCGAGGACTCACCTGGCATGTTAAGCCCCTCAGCTTCCAGCTGGAGGCCTGGCACAGCCTCAGAGGACACATTTCACAATGGTGTTCAGTGCCGTGTACCTCGGGTGCTGAGGTGGGCAGGGTGGTGCACACCGAGGGGCTGTTGATGTGCCCACCCTAGGTGGAGCAAGGGGGGCTTCCGGGGAACAGGGACTCCAGCACAGAGAGGGGACAGAGTCTCCTGAGGATGAGAAAAGCTAGTTTGGTTGTGAGAACAGAAGACAGATAATCAGACTAGAGAGCAGAGCAGGAAGACCAGGGAGGGAGATGCGGTGATGATCCAGGCCAGGAGACGAGGGCTGGCTGGGCTGCAGTGGGCAGGAGTGCAGGGGAGGCGAGCTGACAGCAGCAAAGGCGTGGCTGACCGGAACTCTCCTTGACGCAGAAAGAGAAGCCGTGCCATTGCTTCCTGTGAACATGTAATAGCTCGCTTAACACGTGTCCCCAGGGCACAGCAGAACTGAACAGCTTTGTACTGGACTCTAGGACATGGGTCACTTAGTTGGTTGTAGCGTCATCCCATGCATCAAAAGGTTGTGGGTTCGATTCCAGGTCAGGGCACATACCTAGTTTACGGGCTCGATCCCTGCTTGGGGCACCTACGGGAGGCGACTGATTGATGTTTCTCTCTCTAGCTCTCTCTTTCTCTCTCTCTAAAAATCAATAAGCATTTCCTCAAGTGAGGATTAAAAAAATAAAGCTTTGTACTAGGACAGTGATGGCGAACCTATGACATGCGTGTCAGAGGTGAACTCATTTTTTTTGGTTGATTTTTCTTTGTTAAATGGCATTTAAATATATAAAATAAATATCAAAAATATAAGTCTTTGTTTTACTATGGTTGCAAATATCAAAAAATTTCTATATGTGACACGGCACCAGAGTTGAGTTAGGGTTTTTCAAAATGCTGACACGCCGAGCTCAAAAGGTTCGCCATCACTGTCCTAGGAGCTGGTCTTGGATTGTAGTTGCACTCCTGGGTGGATGCCTGTGCGAGGTCCCCCAGGTGAAATGGGTGACATTGCTGGCCACGGTCAGGGTGACTCACAGCTGTGTGGGGAGTGAGTAAGGTAGTGCCGAGATGTGGAGGTGTTTGTATGGCAGGTGAGTATGAAATACTGTCTCATCGTTCAGAATGTTGTGTTATAATCTTGTTTCCTGTAAAGTACCTAACACGAACAGAAAATAAAATTTTAAAAGTTTTATATGAGGTACATCATAATTCGGACTGACAATTTTCCATAACTGATCTCTATAACCTCATTGGACTGTATATTGTATATCTACTCAACTGATTGTAAATTTATCAGCACTTTCAAATAAAAACAATGCAAAAAAGGATATTTTATACTTTGGAAATGTAGTGTTAAGAGTTTGGCCTTTGCTGACAGTTGAAAGTATGGGATGAAGAAGAGAGAGGCGTTATCATTTCTAGTTTCTATGGTGATTCTGTGTGGGAGAACGCCGATGAAATTGATCAGCAAGTCAGAGCAGGGTCAGTGTGGGGAGCAGCGTGTTTTCTTGCCGGCAGTATGTCTTCCCCTTTCCAATTGGTTGACTTTCTTCCCAGGAAGAGTGATTGTCGCCACAAGTAAAGGAGTTTACATCTTGGTTCCCTTACCTCTGGAAAAACAAATACAGGATCTTCTAGCAAGCCACAGAGTGGAGGAGGCGTTGGTTTTAGCAAAAGGAGCCCGGAGGAATATTCCAAAGGAAAAATTTCAGGTCTGTAGCTACTGATGGAGGAAGCATGCCTCCGGGGCAGTAAGCAGAAAGCATTCAGGGTTAGCCCAGGGGTGGGCAAACTTTTTGACTCGAGGGCCACAATGGGTTCTTAAACTGGACCGGAGGGCTGGAACAAAAGCATGGATGGACTGTTTGTGTGAACTAATATAAATTCAAAGTAAACATCATTACATAAAAGGGTACGGTCTTTTTTTTTTTTAGTTTTATTCATTTCAAACGGGCCGGATCCAGCCCGCGGGCCGTAGTTTGCCCACGGCTGGTTAGCCCCACACAGGAGCCGTTCCTGTGTGCCAAACCGCTCAGGCGGAGTTCTCTCGGCACATCCCACTGTGCAGGTAGGAAACGGGTGCAGAGCCGCGGCCCGGGCAGCAGCCGCAGGACACGGCCGACAGCCAGGTCAGGCTGGGAGCCTCCGGCTTCTGTGCTTGGTACACAGAGCTGTGTTTCTGATCAACTTCCTTCCTCAGTGGCCTTCAAAGAAGAATCAGGGCATAATTCTGAAAATCAAGAGTAGCAGCAGGTTACTTTGTTTCCTCCTTTAGAATTTGTATTTGTTGGGATGGACTGAATTGTAAAAGTTTAGGTTTCTATTTTCTACAGGTTAACCATACGGATAACTGTCTAATACTGCAGGAATCCACCTAGTTAATTTCCTTAGGAGAAAACTCAATGCACTTAAGAAACACGAGCTTTCGTAGAGTTGGTATGAATAAATGTAATGGATATAATAATCACAAGTTATTCTTATTTCTAATGAAGTCACATTCCCTAACAATTGCTGCTTGATCGGCTGTCAGGTTAGTTCAGGTTACGCTCTAGAGCCGGGAGAAAAAGAAATGTGATGTGGGTGAGTGTACATTCATGTGAATGTCTAAGTCATCATTGAAAGGGCTCATGGACGTAGAGTAACCCTTCACAGTCCATGGCTGTGACTGCTGTGGAATGAGAGGATGCTTTATGCTGAAAAAGGTAGGTTCTGACAGCGAGAGGCAGGAAGTGTACTTAGTGGTTATGGGGTATGAAAGAAGGCATCTTTTCTCTATTTAAATAGTGATGAACTCTCATCCTCCTAATTTTTTAAAGTAAGACCTACCTATTAGCTCTCAGCAGGGGGCAGCAAAAGCAAAAGGAAGAAAGTGCCTGCTCAGGGCCTGCTGTGCTGAGCGCCTGCAGTGCTTTCCTTACACCGCCAGCCAGTGGCCTGGAGTAGCCGAGGAGCCGGTAGCCAGACCTGAGACCCTGCTGGGCCCCTCACTCCTCTCGCCTGTGTATCAGGGACCCCTGAGCTGCCGCCTGCAGACGAGTTGGATGGCTGGACAGGCCGGTCCTGGGGTGCCCTTCCTTGTGTGCGTGCGCACGCGCGCGCACACACACACACACACACGCGCGCGCGCGCGCGCACACACACGCGCATGCACACGCACACGCGCACACTCATGTGCACACTTTAAGTTTGTAACATTTTCTTAAAGAGGCTCTCCTGGTTCTTTGTCTGCTTTTGCCTTTTCTCCTCTCTTCTTGCCACGAGTAGACATATGCAGTGAGTATTAAGAACATTACTAGCCGCCTTGCTCTCTGGTCCGATATCTCAGTCGGCGTGTCCCCTCTCTAACATGCTGTCTGCCTTCTCCCTGTTGCTGCAAACACACACAGCCCTGGGACCCTCAGAAGGACCTCGGGTTCAGCCCTTTCTCCGTGCCCGTCGTTGCAGTTGGTTGGTGTCAGCAGCCTCCTCGGGGTGCCTGCTCCATCCTCCATGCCACCCTGGGGTGATCTTTCTAAACTGCAGACCACATCCTGGCATAAAATGCATCAGTGGGGGCCTCCTGCCTACAGTAAAGTCCACACCCTGCAGGTGCTTCAGATCGGCCCCGCCTGCTTCCCTCCTCTCCTGCCCCCTCTGTCACCCTGTGAAACGTGCCTGAACCACAGTTCACCTCACAGGGTAGAGGACCTGGGGAACAGCAGTTGAGCCCTACAGTGTGAAAGCCCTCTGAGAGGCATTTTAAACATTTCAATCCTCAGAGAAGGTAAAACATAACCAGTACAGTCTGCAGAGACAGGAAGGCACGGCAGCTGGTGAGAGCAGAGCGCTGGGGTCTGTCTCCCCGTGCGGACCTGCCGTGCACCTGCCGCGCACTCGCACACCTCTTCCCCCCTTGCTCTACTGGAGCGACTTCCATATGCTGTAAATTACTGTTTCGATACCTTGTTGAAATATGCCTGTTCTCGAGCCTTCCCGGCTCCTGGGTAGACTCTTATTTCTCGGTTTCCCACCTCTGCTCATTTCTGGGCTGAGCTACAAAGGAATGGGTCCGCGTGAGTCACAGCTGTGGACCGGGCTCCCAACAACCCTGATGGGATGGGTGTGGAGCAGAGGTGGTTGTTTAGGGGTAACTCTCCTGAAGGGGCTGTGTTTTTAGGGTTAGATGTGACCCTTATCATCAGGTACATTCCTTACTTTAACGTTAGGATGCGTGCGACCAAATGCTAGCCCAGGCTTAGAGAAACCGGAAAGGGAGAGGAAGGAGCCAGGCGGTCAGGAGACTGGCATCTCACCGTTCACCCCCTTCTCTTCATTTAAAGCAGGAACTGATCTTGCTCCACTGAGCGCTAGGGAGGGATTATCAGAAGTTTGACTGAGGGGCTGGGAGTAAAGGAGTATTTCTTCTAGAGATCCAAAGAGACAGAGAATGTGGCGCTTTAAGAAAGAGGCATCGAGGAGACAAAGGTGTGTGCCCAACGTTTCCTTGATTTGTGTCGTGTGCTGTGGATGGTATTTCTGTCGAAGCTTCTAAGCGTGGATCTGATAGCTGTCTTTCTTTCAGGGAATGTACAGAAGGATCCTGCAGCAGGCGGGCTTCATACACTTTGCACAACTGCAGTTCCTGGAAGCTAAAGAGCTCTTCAGGTAATTCGAGGTGCTGAGCAGGACTTCCGAGGGTCCCTCTGTGCTCAGGGCTCCATTCCACCTCGATGCTGCGGTGGGAGGTGCTGCCCTGGTTAGATGGTACCCATCCCCTGCACCCTCAGTCTTAGTTTAGCTGTCCTGTATCTTAGAGGGTGGGGCTGATGCGGGCGTACAGGACAGGAGAGGGGAGTTTAAAGAGTGGATTTGATAACGTGGAGGGTTTTTAGGAAAATACTATTGTTCACTTTTCCTTTTCTCCAGAGGTTTCACAGGAAGCTATGAGTTTAGAACAAGAGCAGGCAGTTCTGGGAGGACTTATGAAAACGATTCCCTAAAGACTATAAATGGCCCGTCATAGTTAGCTCGCTCAGGAAGTTGTGTTTCTCCCGGGAGGTTCCCGGCACCATGAGTAACCCTGTCTGTACCAGGGCCATCTGCCCTCACCCCTCGCCTGCTCCCGTCTCACCCGTTCTCCCAGCTGCCCTGCCCTCTCACACTGTGTGCCCAGCATGCTTTGCAGAAGATTAGGTGAAACCTGTACCGTCGTCTGAGTACCCACTAACACATTGCCTATGAGCAGCTTTCAGAATGCGGGGCTGGAGCAGAGCCTGTGGTGGGAGCCGCCATGGGCTGTGCTGGTCTGTGCGGCCTCCAGGGCCTGCGCTCAGGAGGAGCTGCCCCTGCCGCCAGCGCCCAGCGCCACGCACTGGGGCTCTGATCGTGTCCCTGGTCCCGGATTAGTTGCAGAGAACAGACTCTGGCTAAAGAAGGGGTTCCCATGTGAGCCTGGTGCCCGCTAACCTTTTGCCTGCAGAAGTTCTCCGCTGTTGTCATCTGCGCCTGGATGATCACTAGCTTTGGGGTCGGGGAGGAGTCCTGGTCCCTGTGGGCTGACACTCTCACTCACGCCTGTCTTGTCCCCATGGAATTGGCAGCCTCCTCACTGGGGTCTTCCGTCACGTCACGGGTTAATTTAAAATACAGGTGAACGGTCATGGTGCGCTCCTAAAAAAGTTTGCCGATTTTGTCAGAATAAATGTGGGGCCTGTCCATGGTCAACCCGGGCTCCTGTGCTTTCCACGTCAGCCTCTGTATCACTTACCGTTACATCGACTGCTGCTCGCTTTTGTCAGTGAGGCCGGGGAAGCGCAGGTTTGAGGGGGACCCTCCTGGGACAGGCATGATTCTGCCTTCCCTTCCTGTGCCCTCGGCAGACCGTGCTAATAATACTCGTGATTTTTTCCTCACTCATCTGGGGCTGGTCCTCATATTCCTTCTCCATTTGCTGTTAGAAGTTTGGTGCTGCCTCACATGGCCGGCGCCCGCACCTCGCACCCTCCCACCCTCTCACCACACGCGCCGGGCACGGCGGGTATGTCCCACAGGCGGCTCTGCCCCTGGGCCCGGCCTGAGGCTTTGCTGGCATTGCTGCTGTTAGCACTGTGGGCAGAACTGGGGCGGAGGGAGGCGAGGGGAGAGGGAGCGGCGATGCGGTAGCGATGGGCATTCCTGGAGGGCCTCCTGGGCCTTGCGAGGTGAGGACTGCTGGCCGCTTGAGTCCTCAGGAGTCCCTGGAAAGGGCCGCGGTGCCCGTGTCCCGGGTCCCAGGTGCCTGCTGAGGAAGCTGGAAGCTGGGGTCCCGCAGAGCCTGTAGGACGTCCAGCAGCCGGGGAGGAAGCAGTGCAGGACGACCCCATGCTGATGGGTGTTGCCTTTGTGTCTCTTTCTTTGCCCTGGGGCCCCGGGGAGCCACAGCCCGTGGTGTGCGGCTGTGTCGGAGTTTCACTGCAGCACGTGTTGTGCGTCCTCTCTCTGGTCCCCCCCCCTGTGTGAGATCAGGTGGTGGCACTCGGCCCGGGGATGCTGTGCCTCACGTGCGGGTGAAGGCCGTCTCTGCGGTGGTGCGCCGCTCTCCTGCTCCGTGCGCAGCGTGCCCGCCCTCCAGTGCTGTTTGTGTGCCTACGTGCACTCTCTCTCTCTTTTTGCTTCATTTAGTTTGACACTGTAATTGCAGAAGCGGCCAGCTTGACGTCCGGGAGCTGATCTCTCTGTGCCCCTTCCTGTTGCCCACCTCCTCTTCATTCACGCGGTCTCACCCTCCTCTCCACGAGTACGCAGACCTGAACCAGCTGACCCAGGGCGACCAGGAGAAGGCGGCCAAGTGCAAGCGCTTCCTCATGACCTACCTGGAAGAAGTGCGCAGCTCAGAGGTGGTCCACGGCTACAAGGAGGACGTGGACACGGCCCTGCTCAAGCTGTACGCCGAGGCCGGCCACGCCAGCCTGCTGGACCTCCTGGTCACCGAGAACGCCTGCCTGCTGGCCGACAGCGCTGCCTGGCTGGAGAAGCACAAGCGGTGAGTGTGCTCCACGTGCCCGGCTTCCTGCTTGGCCTTCCCTCCCATGGTGAAGCCGATGAAGCCAGTGGGTTTGAGTTGCCGAGGCCCTCAAGGGGCTGCCCTGAAGTCCCAGTGACAGCCAGCGCCCTCCGGTGGCATCTTCCATGTGGAGCTAACCAGCCTGTCGTAAGTGAAATGGTCCTCAGGTTGCTCCTGTTCCAGGTAGGATTCGCCTGCAGAAGACACCAGTGTTTGTTGGCACAGTTAATAGCGCACGTTACCCACTGGTGCCCAGTTTGAATAGATAGACAGACATCTGGATAAATAGATAAGAGGGGGCTTCTTGGTCTCGTGGGTAAGAGGTTATGGCTTAAAACTGTCTTCGTTACGGGCACGCGTTAGTAGGCGGCCACCCCCTCGCCCCTCTCACGAGGGCAGTTAATCCGAGGACATGGATTGGGTGCAGGTGGCAGCTTCCTCCTCCTGCGATGTCACGTGGTCGAATCTTCTGGGCCTCACGAGTTTTTTCTTTAAAAGTGTTGGGTGACCCCCACGCTCCACTTGGCAATAAGGTTCTTAGTCTGTGGTTTTTGTTATGTATTTGAAATGACAACCACCCTGGTGAAATCTCACGGGGACTGAGTGGGTCCAGTGCTTGACCCTGTTCAGAGGCCAAGACAAGAGTCTGGTGGCTGGTCTCCACGTGGCACTGCTCCTCCAGCTGTCCCTCCGATTCCTGAACACGTGTGGAGTGGAGTCATCTTGTTTAGGACCAGAAAATACGCTGACACCTCGCGGTAGTGATGGGATGACAGGGTCCGGAGAGTCAGCCATATCCTGGGAGTTTGCTCTGTGTGGGAAGAAATCTGACACCTCCTGGGTCCCTTGCTCCAGTCCCCTACTGGGGAGGAGGGGACCAGGAGCAAGACACACTTGCAGAACTTGGAAGGGTGGCTGTGGCTCACTGCCCAGGCAATGCCAATGTCATTGCTAATCCTTTCTACTTGCTCAAGGTCACACAGTCATAAGTAATGCAGCCTGAATAGAAACTCATGTCCTTGAACTCTGGTGGCCTCCCCCAGGACTTTCCCTGATGTTCCATTCTCTGTGATGCCTGGATCCTGTTGGTCTTTACTGCTGTTCATGTTCAACTCCTTACTCCTTCTTGCAATAATAGTTCAGGTAGCAAACCTTCCAAATAGTTCTTTAGTATTAGGTTAAAGTGGCTAACTGAAGATATATGAAATTATAGTAATATTTGAAGCAAATTGTAAAGAAATTTCAAACGTGATTTTTCATAGTAAAGTCATTGTTTTATTGGTCAGCTTATCTTAGACTTGAATGTGTTTTTTTTGGAAATTGATAGGGCATAAATTTTTTCATTTGAATCCTCACCTGATAATATGCTTAGAGAGAGAGAGACAGAAAGATTGATGTCAGAGAGAAACATTGATTGGTTGCCTCCTGTACATGCCCCAACCAGGGATGGAACCCACAGCCTGGGGATGTGCTCCAACCAGGAGTCGAACCTGCCGCCTTTTGGTGCCCGGGAGGACACACCAACTATCTGCCACCAGCCAGGGTGCTGGGTGTGCATTTAACACCATAAGTAAATAAGCAGAAACGAGGACCTTGTTGTTGCTGAACTCTGAGGGGGGAGAAGGCAGGGTGGGGTGTCACTGTGCGGGTGCCCCACAGAAGGTGGGAGGGGCACTCACCACGTTGTTTTCCTGCAGGTATTTTGCACTGGGACTGCTCTACCACCATAATAACCAGGACGCGGCTGCAGTTCAGGTTAGTTCAAAAGCACGTTGGCATTATTGGGAAACCAGTCCGTGTGCCTTAGTGTTGCTTAAAAGTCATCACAAGTTGAGAGAGACCACTTTCCCCTGATCTATAAGCTTTTTTAAACAACAAGATGACTACTGTTTTTAGAAAGTGAATGTCTTGAGAATGTGGGCCAAGAATTTTTCCTTTGTCTTTACATCTCTTCATAAGAACATTATGAAGGCTGAGTTTTTTGAAATATTAAGAAATAAAAATATGCTTTCTTATTGAGGCTTCAGACATTTGCCTTCACTGCCTTATTAGAAAATTAACACTGGGAATAAGTTTGTTTTATAATTCCCTGCTAATGTTAGCGAATTTATGATATTAATAACTGTTAATGACAGTAACGATTGCCAGAGAGCTGGGTAAATTATTATCCCTGTGTCATCTGTGACAAAACTAAAGCTGGTTGCCTGCCGGCCAGTGGTAGGGCGTCGACCTATGGACTGGGCGGTCATGTTTGGCTTCCCAGTTGGGGTACATGCTCGGGTTGCCGGCTCCATCCCCAGTGTGGGGTGTGCAGGAGGCAGCTGAACAATGATTCTCTCTCATCGTTGATGTTTCTATTTCTCTGTTCCTCTTCCTTCTCTCTGAAATTGCAAAAATATTTAAAAACACACAAAACTGAAGATGGTCAAGGCAGGTTCAAACCACGGACCAGCGGTAGAGCTGGGGTGGAACCAGAACTGGCCGGATGCGGAGCCTGAATCAAGTGACCAAGTGTTAGTCTTGCATCCGGCAGCATCTGACTGACCGCTCTCACGCTCTTGGGAGACCGTTCCCCTGTGGTAGTTGCCATCCACTGGGATTGCTGTGGTTTTTATTGAAAGGAAAGTCTTTTTTTTTTCAATTATAGTTTACATTTAATATTGTTTTGTATTAGTTTTAGGTGTACAGCATAGTGGTTAGACAATCCATATACTTTTTAAAAAATTTTTAGTGTTGAAAGTATTACATATGTCCCCTTTTTCCCCCATTGACCTCTCCCAGCCTGTCCCTGTCCCCCCAGCCCAGGCCTTCACCCCCCTATTATCTGTGTCCATTGGTTATGCTAATATGCATGCAAGTTTTTTGGTTGGTCTCTTACCCTCTGCCCCCCGCCTTCCCTCTAAGGCAGTGGTTCTCAACCTTCTGGCCCTTTAAATACAGTTCCTCATGTTGTGACCCAACCATAAAATTATTATTTTCGTTGCTACTTCATAACTGTAATGTTGCTACTGTTATGAATCGTAATGTAAATATCTGATATGCAGGATGGTCTTAGGCGACCCCTGTGAAAGGGTCGTTCGACCGCCAAAGGGGGCGCGACCCACAGGTTGAGAACCGCTGCTCTAAGGTTTGATGGCTGTTTAATGCTTCTATGTCTCTGGATCTGTTTTTGTTCATCAGTTTATGTTATTATATTCCACAAATGAGTGAGATCATGTGATACATATCTTTCTCTGACTGGCTTATTTCACTTAGCATAATGCTCTCCAGTTCCATCCATGCTATTAGAAATGGTAGGAGTTCCTTCCTTTTTACAGTAGCATAGTATTCCATTGTGTAGATGTACCACAGTTTTCTAATCCATTTGTCTGCTGATGGGCATTTAGGCTGTTTTTAAATCTTAGCTATGGTGAATTGTGCTGCTATGAACAGAGGGGTGCACCTGTTCTGATTGGTGTTTCTGGTTTCTTGGGATATATGCCTAGAAGTGGGATCATGGATCAAATGGGAGTTCCATTTTTAGTTTTTTGAGGGCCCTCCATACTGTCTTCCACAGAGGCTGCACCGGTCTCAGTCCCATGGGTTGCTTTGTGCCACAGTTTCCCCGTGGGCCTTCTTTTCTGTGCTTTGTGAGCAGCCACGACCACCAGCACCACTCAGCAAGCTGAGGCAGCTTCCTGACTTTGGCAGAGGCACACTCACATTTGCTTAAACTATTGTGGCAACATCATTGCAGAACAGGCTGAGAGAGAAAAATGGTTCCCGCCAGCAGGCACCCCACGGCTGAGAGTAGATTTGAGTGTCAAAGATAAATTTTTATTTTTTACATCACATAATTACATAAGAATCATAGCTTGCCCTAATCGGTTTGGCTCAGTGGATAGAGCGTCGGCCTGCGGACTGAAGGGTCCCAGGTTCGATTATGGTCAGGGGCATGTACCGTGGTTGTGGACACATCCCCAGTAGGGTGTGTGCAAGAGGCAGCTGATCGATGTTTCTCCCTCATCGATGTTTCTAACACTCTATCCCTCTCCCTTCCTTTCTGTAAAAAATCAATAAAATATATTTAAAAAAAAGAATTATAGCTTGATATACATGTAATAATATTAGCAGAGGTATATATAGAGATTTACAAAATTGAAATAATATGAAAAAATCTCACTTTATGACAGACAACCACTATGTTTTTAAAGTGACACATTTTAGTGTGTGTGTGATCAGATTATTTGTTTTAGGGAACTCAGTGTTGAAGAAACTAGTGCCATAAAATATGTTGGCGTGCAGATCATTGGACTCAGCCGCTGCTGCCTGCCCGTTTCTGGGGCTTCTGGCTGGTGGCGTGGCCCGAAGTGCAGCGCGGAGGAGGGCGCGGAGGCACCTCGGGCAGCGGCCCCTCTGCCCTGACGCTGCCCCTGCTGGGCTCGAAGGCAAGCTTCACTTCACGGCAGGAAGTTCTGCAAGAAATGGCAGAGGCCTCTCATTACAATCTATCCTGGGGCCTTGTGCAAAGGCTGTTGGACACTTGGGGACAGAATCAGAGCGTTTGAAAGGACAGTGTCTATCACAGTAGGAAAAAGACTTTAGGTGAGGAATTCCTGGAATGGAGAAGTGGAGACAGCCTGGCCAGCAGTCCTGGGTGACTTCGGTGCTGAGCTGTCAGTGACCGCATTGCTTTTGTGCAGAAACTTGCTGGACACACCCACCTCTCCCACACAGGGAGAACGTGTAGACGCCATTCCTGTAGCTGTTACGCGAGTGTAGCTTGACTTAAGGGATTTGGGGGGACCACTTAACTTAATGATTGCTAGTTTGGAATGTCTTTGTAAGTGGGGGTGGCACAGATGGAACAAGGTGGAAGGCCTAGGCGACGGGGTCACACTTACGTGTTCCTATGGAAACTATTTGAATATTTGTTTTATATGGATTTTTATTCAATTCTCAAACATGCTACCGCAGAGCGCCCCTCAGCTGCCAGGCAAGCATTTGTAGCTTGTGTGTTGGCAGAACCAGCCCGAGGCTTAGTGTTGTGACCTGTTTTAACAATAAAGTACCTTGGAAATTAAAAAAAAAAAAAAAAGGTCATACAGGGCGTGTGTGACCTGTGTCACTGACGTCACTAAAGAGGGGGGAATAGGACAGGTTTTCTTGATTTTCTGAGCCATGTCTTCTACATTTCTTTATTTCTCTGAGAAAAAGTTAAATTTGACTTAAGCACTTAAAATTTGTCCGACTGCTTTTAAGTATTAAAAGGCCAAATAAGTAAGTGTGTGCCCTTTCTCAGCCGCTTCTAGCAGGTACGTAAGCTTTTGTTTCTTCTCGTTGCTCCTGCCAGTTGTGGGTGAACATCGTGAACGGGGAAATTGACGACCCCACGCGCGCAGACCTGTACGACTACGTGGTGGACTTCCTCACCCACAGCCCGGACCACGCGCTGGTGTGGAAGCACGCCGACTGGGCCTTGCAGAAAAGTGAGGAGGTTTGTGCTTCGTAAATGCATTCGGGGGGGTGGGGCTGGGGTGGTAAAAACAGACAAAGCCTTGATTTGGGTGGGTAAGCAAGCTTCGCTTTGAGCTGTGTCCACGTCCTTTGCTCCCCTTTACAAGCCCCTGCGCACCTGGCGTCCCAGCGTTTCAGTGCTTTTGGAGACGCGCCGTTCAGCACCCTGTCTGGGGCGGGCCACATTAGAGACACGGCAGCATAGCCAGCCCCATTCTTAGCATCTTCTGCAAAACCTCACCTGAGGCTGGCAGCCGTGTGGTCCGTGGACAGGAGCAGGATCCGAAGGCTGCTCTGCAGGCTGGGTGCCCGGCCTGGGCCACGCCAGGCGAACCGCTGCCCTGTCTCCGCTCCCACCCTGTGATGCGGGGTCGTGGGTCTGGAGGAAGGAGGGCAGCCGTGAGCAGGACTGGCCCATCTCGGAGGCTGAGCAAGGATGTCAGTGGTCAGTGAGAGAGCACTGGGGCCCCAGAGGGGACAGCGTGCTCGGGGCAGGGCCAGAATCCCGAGGACAGGCCCAAGATGCCTGGGGAAGCATTCAGTTCTCGCCGCTGAGAACGCCTGCGCGGCCTCGCTCCCTCTGGAGACACAGCGGTAGCTTTCTGATGCAGGCAGGGCCTTGGCCACAGGTGCCCTTCTGAAATGTGGGTCGCCCGTGTCCTCCCTGGTGCTGTCGTAACTGGAGTTGGCCGTGTGCTCCGTGTACGTTTCCCACCCTCTGTACTCTGCGCTGGCACACGCACCACCACGCGCCGACCTGCTCACGCCTGCTGACAGCCTAGTGCCGCTGCAGTGGGGACTCTCCCGCTGCTAAGAGCTGGTCACGGCGCTTGGGCTCTGGGTGCTCCCCGACCCTGCACCGGTCCCTCACATGTGTCACCTTTTAAACAAGGAGACGGACCCAGTGGGCGCCTCAGGATGGGAGCTCGGGCTCCGAGAGCTCTGAACGTCCCCGAGGCGCTGCAGTTGGCAGAGCCGAGCTGTGCTGTTCCGCTGATGGGCTTTGTGGCGTGCGAGCGTGTGCGTAAGAGTGCACACAGTGCCCGGGGCAGGTGCAGTCTGGGTTTGCTTCCCTGCGTGCCATCAGCACGTCCTCAGAGCACAGAATTGCACCGTGGGCCCCGGGAGACAGGCTGGAGGCAGCCTGGACACTGGGTGCTCCACCAAGCGGTGTCAGCGTCAGGAGAATGGGCCGCTGGGTGGGCAGAACTTCAGATCCTTCACTTCCTAGTCAGCCAGTGACCGTCCTGGTTTGGGATGATCTTAATATTACAAAGTTTTGCTTTATGGGTTGTTTCCAATAAATGTTTCGTTCTTTAACTTCTGGCCCTTTGAAGGGAATGGCCAGGCTGTGAGGAGGGCCGGGCCAGCAGCCTCTGCTCCGTCTGCGAGCTTCCTGTGCACTGCTCCCAGAGCCTGCGGCTTCGCCCAGAGCGCGGACCGCGGTGCTCGGGACACGGTGAGAGGGGCCTGTGCACAGCAGGCACTCAGCGCGCTCTCCCCGCAGGTTGGAGTTCAGGTTTTCACCAAGAGGCCTTCGGAGGAGCAGCAGGACGGTTTCAATCCAGACGATGTGCTCACTCGCCTTAAGAAATACCCCAACGCCCTTGTGCGGTACCTGGAACACCTGGTTATGGACAGGAACCTGCAGGTGAGCCCCGCGAAGTGGATCAGGTGTGCCGGTGGCAGCATCCCGCTCTAAGCGACGGGATTCCACACTAAGACTTGGTGGCAGGTGGTCCTCGTGTAGCGTTTTCTGTGCCCTGGCTGCCCAGCTGTGCTGCTGGTGGTCTGCAGGAGCTGGCGGTTGTGAAAGAGGCGGGAGGAGTAAGTAGCTTCTTACCCTCATCTCATGTCCATCTTGCTCGTACTTTCCTTCTCTACTCCTTCCTTGTTGATTTTCTTAAAGGAAATGAGAGAAGCTGTACCTCTTTGGAGAATCCTGTGGCCCTTCTCAAAATGAGAAGTAGCCCTTTTATAGTTTCCCTGTAAGTTTTTTATTTATTTATTTTTATTGATTTCAGAGAGGAAGGAACAGGGAGAGAGAGATAGAAATATCAATGATGAGAGAGAATCACTGATCGGCTGCCTCCTGCACATCACCCACTGGGGATTGAGTCCGCAACCCGGGCATGTGCCCCTGACTGGAACCGAACCTGGGACGTTTCAGTCTGCAGGCCGAGGCTCTACCCACCGAGCCAAACCAGCTAGGGCCCCGTGGATTTTAAATCCGCCTTCTCTGCGTTGTGTTTCTGAGAGGGTTTTGACCAGCCAGCGTGTTGTGCATTGTCCTTGCGAATCCGCCAGGTCCCCTCGGCACTGCGGGCCGGGCACCCAGTCTCCCCCTCATGAACGCATTTTCTTGGCCCGTTTCCTGCAGAGGGAAGAGTACCACACGCGCTTGGCCCTCCTCTACCTGGACGCGGTGCTGCAGCGGACGCCCGGCGCCAGCGGCTCGGGGGCCGAGGTGACGGAGACCCAGGCGAAGTTGCGACGCCTGCTGCAGAAGTCCGACTTGTACCGAGTGCACTTCCTGATGGGTGAGGCGAGCTCGTGGTCGCTCCATGGTAACCCTGCGGGTGGCGGGAGCAGGGCAAGGCTTCGGCATCGCTCCTGTGGTTTCGTGGGCGATCCCTGGAGCCTTTCAGGCACAAAGCCAGCCCCGCTGGAGGGGGGCTGTAGTCTCCACAGACAACTAGTGAGGACCCTGCTGTGCTCGGGAGACCGGGCCAGGTCCCTGCGCACTCTGATCCCTAGCTCTCCCTCGGCCGGTCCGTGCAGAGCGTGTTTGATGCCTCTGTGTAAAGACTCTCATGTAGTATCAGCTGATTCGTGAACACTGTCTCACAGCAGCAGCGCCGAGTCAGCCCCCCCGAGGCTCAGCGGACACACCGCTCCTGGGAGGCACCAGCCCTCCTGTGCTGCCAGCGTAGCCGCGTCCAGCCCTGAGCTTGGGCCGTTGTAAATGCTGAACCACCTACAGAAGCACAGCAGTGCTGCCCCGGGACCTGAGGACCGTGATAAGCACACGTGTGCCCAGTGAGAGCCGAGCGTCGCTTTGCTTCACCGGTCGCTGGCTCACCCGTTTGGCCACGCGGGTGAGGCCACAGGTGCCTCAGAAGCACCACAAGTATTGCTTTTGGAGTTACAGAGAGATGCTGGCGAGGAGGCACATACAGAATCTGCAAACACTGGGGACTGACTATGTGTATCCCAGGCATAGGTCACAACGCTCAGCATGCAGTGTGATGCTTATTTGCTGACCTTTGTAGCAGAGGAATGAGGAGCTCAGAGCAGGTGCCCAGCGGGCCCAGCTCGCCAGCCCCACAGCAGGCGTTCTGAGCAGGTGCAGAGGCCAACACTGGCCCCAGCCCGCACTTGACGTTCAGACGGTCGCCCACAGCCACCGCCCGTTATGATGGGTCAGTGCCCGTGCGGTCATGCTTGTTCAGCATTTTCACTGCCCCTGACTTACGTCCTACTTTATGCTGTACAGATCCCTTCATAACAACTTCATGCTACTCAGTTTGTCGATGGCTGTTCTTATCCCGCCACCTTTGTGGAGCATGCGTAGTGTCAGACATGCACAGAGGGTGGAGAGTGGTGTGGCTGGAATCCTGTCCTCGTAACCGAGGGTCAGGTGAGGCCGTGGAAGCTCCGCGTGGGGCCCAGGGAGTAGCAGGCCAGGCCTCGGGTGGATGGGCCGGGGAGCCGCCCCGAGGCGGCCCTGTTCTGGCAGTCAGAAAGTAAGCCTGGGAGCTTGCAGGAAGTGGGTGTCCCCAAGACTGGAACAGCACTGCAACTCAGACGACCGCTGCCCCCTGGGAGTCAGGTGACTCGGGGTGTCACTGGGGCATGTGGCATAGTAGTTCCTGCCAAGCCCACCCATGGGGGCGAGAGTCAAGCATGAATGAGACGGCAGATGTGAAGGTGTAGGTCGCTGCCAGACCTTTTCGTCACCGTCTTTGTGCCTCTCCTGTCCCTTACGGGTGGCGTCCACTTAGGAGTGATGTGTTCAGGGTCTGTGAGGACAGCTGGTGCCTGTGCAGCCTGTGTCTGGTGCCGTCGGTGGCCTGTGGATGAGCCAGCCCTTTGCTACAGGACTGGTGGTGTCTGCCTTGTGCATCAGGCCTGGGTGTGGCCAAACTTCAAATGCAAAAGGCCTGTAATTGGAATAATCCTTGGTCCCTGGAGAGGTGGTCCTCGGAACACCCCTGCCCAGTGGGAGAGACCTTACGTTATCGTCCTGGCTGGCAGGGGAGTGGGCAGCAAAGGGACGTCACTGAGGAGACGCAGCCCACCAAGGGCAGCTGGCCCCTGTGCTCCTCTGCTGGTGCCGTTTACTTATCACCTGGACATTTACATTGTGAGACAAACAGGAAAAATCTTTAGGCCGAGCATGTCAAACTCAAAGGCTAACACGGGCCAAATAAACAAGGCTTAAGTGTATGTGGGCCGCAAAAAACAAAAGCTTCAATTTTCATAGAAACATAGGTTTATTTCGATAGAGACATGCTGAATACAAAGGGCTGAAATAAACGAGTCATCATTAACAAAATAATAGAACATTTTAATAAAAATTAATATTTTTTCTTGCACATTAACTTACCAAACTGAATAACTGCACGAATTAATAAGCGTAACGCAAATAAACCTATTTTTCTTGTTCTCCGAAAGCGAAATATTTCCTATTGAGCACACCAAACAAGTCAGTACAAGACTAATGATGTGGCCATCAGCTGCTAAAATATTCACTGCTAGTATTAGTGGAGAGAAATGATGCGCCTGTGCATAAAGTGCTTAAGGGAAATGAATGCAACACGATTATAGTCATCAGTCATTAGCGAACGTTGTAGTTTGTTATTAATAATTATGTGTAACAGGATATTGTAAAAATTAAGTTACGAGTTTTTTATTAAAACTTTTCTTACATACCGTTATATTGGCTAGGCCACATGCGGCCCGTGGGCTACAAGTTTGACATGCTTGCTTTAGGCCCGTGGTTGGCAAACCGCGGCTCGCGAGCCACATGCAGCTCTTTGGCCCCTTGAGTGTGGCTCTTCCACAAAATACCACATGTGGGCGCGCACATACAGTGCGATTAAAACTTTGTGGCCCATGAGCAGAAGTCGGTATTTTGTGGAAGAGCCACACCCAAGGGGCCAAAGAGCCACATGTGGCCCGCGAGCCGCAGTTTGCCGACCACTGCTTTAGGCTGATGTAGACATGGATTTTAGCAATGTGAACCCATATGCCTTTGCATGGACTAGAGTTCAAATTAGAATAAAGGGGTTTGGCCAACTGTATGGTGAGAGGTGACGTTATCTGTGATGCTTTTCTGCGTTAGTCAAGAGGCCCTCACTGGACGGGGTCCTGTGGGCTGGTTGGAGGCCCCAGGCTGGCACGCAGGTCTCCCGGGCCTTCTGAGACCAGGGTCATGTGTTTCGTTCATTCTCTAAACTCTGAGCAAAGCTGTATTCTGTGACCTGCCTGTCCTTAGAGAGAGGTAGCACGTGTCTTTGGCGTTGTGACACCAGATGCAAAGCGTGGACACGGACGCCGCTCCACATGGTCTGGGGCTGGGCGTAGGAGCGGCCAGGCGCCAGCTTGGCCTCACGCTGTTCTGACCCGTGGTTCTGCCCACAGAGAGAGTGCGGGACGCCGGCCTGCCCATGGAGAGGGCCATCCTGCACGGGAAGCTGGAGGAGCACGAGCAGGCCCTGCGCACCCTGGCGCTCGAGCTGGGGGACTTCCCTGCGGCCGAGGACTACTGTGCCTGGAGCTCAGTGGG
>NW_005355951.1:76134-88339 GCF_000412655.1 Myotis brandtii | reverse complement strand
ACGCCGCGGAGTTTGACGCCGCCCAGGTTCTGCAGCTACTGCCGGGCACCTGGTCGGTGCAGCTGCTCTGCCCGTTCCTGACGGGCGCCGTGCGGGACAGCACCCACACCAGGAGGACTGCACAGGTGGCGCTCGGCCTGGCCACGTCGGAGAACCTGATCTATAAGCACGACCAGGTGAGAGCCAGGCGCCTCCGGACGCGGGTGTTCTGTGTGGCGTGTGTTTTGCCTGGGGAATATTCTGTCAGTGTTTCCTCTGCAGCGTCAGGCTACGTTCCGCTCGGAGACGCCTGTGCGGAGCGTGTTCTCCCCTCTCCAAGACCATGGTCAGGAAGGCAGGTGCACGTTGTGCTCCTGGTGCTTTGCCGCACTTGTCATCGTGACATCACTTCCTCGTCACAGCATTTGAATGCAGTACTACTATTGTCTCCGTTTCACAGGAGGGGAAACTGAGGCACAGAGCAGTCACGTCAATGGAAGAGCCAGGCGTGCATCCCAGCCCCTCGGAGCGCCACATCTTGTCCCTCTGTCACTTAACTCGGGCTGCCCTAGCAAATGTCCCCTCAGGTTAGACAGCAGCGCTTGTTTCTCACGTTACAGGGGCTGGGAGTTGAAGATGTGTGGCCGGCAGAGTCCCTGCCTGGTGCGGACTCCCTGGCGCGCCCTGTGTCCTCTCGCAGCAGAGCAGCCTGGCCTCTCCCTCTTCTGACGGCCCTACTCCCATCCTGGGCGCCCACCATGGCCTCGTCTGACCTTAGCACCTGCCACAGGCCCCACCCCCAAGTACCATCACATTAGGAATTAGGGCTCCAACGTATGAATTGGGGGGCACAATTTAGTCTGCAACAGCCCCCCACCTTTCCTCCCTTTGGAGACCCCTCCGTGGGAGGAGCAGTCTCCCCAGAGCAGGAGCCAGCCTGTCCCCCTTGGAAGCGTCATTGGCTCCCGGAAGAGGTCGATGCCTGGACGATTCCATCTCACCTCTTCGGCCGTCATGGCTTGCCAGGACGTGTGACACCCCCCAGGGTGACACGCTCTCCACATGTATGGCCTTCGTTCCCACCGTTCTCTCTGCCGGGGTGATCTCACCTGTCCCTTCGTATCTGGGGACCACCTGCAGGAAACCCGGCCAGGTGCTGCCCTGGTGGAACCTTCACACCCCTCAGCCGGTTAACCATTCTGAGCATGCCTTTCATAATTGCTTGGTTCCTTGAGAGCAGGAAGTGTCATTTATGATCTCTAGAGCCAAGCCAGGCGTCCCGAGGGCACTGAATAAATGTCGGAGTACTGATGACACTAATGTGTCTAAGGTGAACTCACCAAGTTGCTGCTCAACCTCCAACCAGCTGCCGTGTGGGCCGCAGGGAATTGTGCAGAAAGGCTCTTAGCTGGCGATGGAGTCACAGCTCAGGCTTGTTAGTACCTTAAGGAAAGAAAATTGTCCTAGGACGTCAGGAATGTGCCACTAACCAGCCCTGTGGCTTTGACCAGGTGCCTTGTTTGCGCCTTCCTCTGCTTGTGTGTCGGTGAGCGGCCCCGGGAAGCGAGGGTGGGGCGGCCTCATCCAGCTCTAAGGGCACCACGGTCAGCAGGCCTCGCCGGAGTGCGCCCGGGCTCGCAGAGCGTCCGAGGGGCCATCTCGGTGGGATGCCTCCGCCAGACAAGCACCAATGATGTTTGTAAAATAAGAAAGGGGTTTGTTTCGAGGCTCTTTGTGCTTCCCCAGTTACTAAGGCTGTGTTTGTTATTTTCACTTCAATACTGTGTTTCAGGAAGTTGATATTAAAGCAGTGCTCATCAGTAACAGTGGTCCCTGGGGTCAGGCGTGTCTGAAAGACTGCACAGCAACATGTGAGAACCTGTCTTTATTTTCGCAGATGAAGCTGAAAAGAAGCTCCTTCCGGCTCTCAGACAAACAGCTGTGCCAGGTGTGCCACAGTCCCTTCTGCGAGCCAGTGTTTGTTAGATACCCAACCGGTGACCTCGTCCACACCCACTGTGCTGCCAGCAGACACACGAACCCCAGCGCCCCCCGCCCCGGCGCTCGGACTTGAAGGGGCCGCCTGGGCGCCAGGGGGACCTCGAGTTCTTCGCACACCAAGCCTGCCCAGTGCAAGGAGCAGAACGCGGCGGCGCTGTGCCAGCCAAGACAGAGGCGACGTCTCGGTGCCCGGGAGGCTCCGTCTGTGTGAAACAAGTCCTCTTCCCTGCTGACCAGTCGGCATTGAATGTAAACAGGAAACCCAAAAGGAGAGACGTGCTCGTTCGCCCGCCTAGACACACGGTTGTCCACTTGGACGGATAAGTGAGCCTTCCGGGTGCACCCCCACAGGCTGGCGCCCACACCACGTCAGGCACACACTTGCCGGGACAGTGGCTTCAGGTGGCAGCAGGTGACCCTCTCCCGCCCGGCGAGTGGCCAGGGCAGGGTCCTGTGTGGGCAGATTTCACGTCGCACTTCTCCCGCGTGGTGCGTGCTCCGTCCATGGCACAGTGGCTGCTTCCCGATGACCTCGGGCCTCTGCTCTTGCCCTTGGCTGGCCTGGGAGGTGTGTCCGTTCCCTCCTGCTTCCCTTCTGGCTTCTAGCAAGTGAACACCACTACGAAACTGATGACGGCCGAGAGAGGGGCTGCCTGCCCGTCTGGACGACGGCAGAGACAGGGAACTGTGGGGACAGGGCCCATGCGTGCGCCCCTCACTGCCGGCGTCTGCTGGCCTGAAACTCCACGGTCAATGTGCTTGACTAAACATTTTTATTTGAAGTTATATTGTCTTTGTAATATTTCTCTTATTTAGAAAATCATCTGTCGTATTTGTTAGGGATGTTTTTCTTGTTAAATGTACCTCCTATTGAATACTTGGGAAGTTAAAAGGGAAACAATGAGCACAAACCGAGCGTATGTTCAGGCGAGGCCGGCTTCCCCTCGTGCTCAGCTGGGCAGGCATGGGCGCTGCCGCTGCACGTGGGGAAGTGGCGCCCTCCCTGCAGGTCATGCCACACCCTTAGAGGAAGCCCAGCCCGCTGCCTTACCTCCAGCACTTTACATGCCTGCTCTGAGGTTTCCTGCTCACAGGGAAATGAATGCTGTCGGTCCCAGACTGCAGATTCGTTCTGTGGTTACTGCACTGCCCTCTCGGATTTCTTCATTTTGATGACTGATTCTGTTAGGAATGAACAATAAAGACACTGTACCCCATGCAAGGCTTGCAAGCAAGCATCAGCGTCTGTGAGAAGAGAACCTGGAACACGCCCTCCCTCAGCCTCAGCCTTACGGAGGGGGATGAAGAGCCCACTCCAGTCTTTAAAAACGTCTTCTGCACTAGCAGTGGTCAGCGTTCCTTTTCCTTCGTGATGCCAACTGGGCCAAGAAGGCAAAGGCATCCACGCTTTCTTTCCTAACTAAGTCTCGGTGAGCTCAACAGGAGATAATGAAGGAATTCTGCCTGCAACGCGGCCATGTGCTGTTACTCGGGGTGGACACAAAGCCCGGCCAGGAGCTGCCTGCGGATGGCTTGCAGAATCACCATATTACTGTGCATATCACCGTTCAACTTGTGTGCTTGGATTTACTCCTCGAAGAACGGACGGCTAGTCCATGCAATATGCACTTTGCAAAGCACTGTTTCTACTCAGAATGGGTAAAATCTTGAAAACGTCTTGTGATTGCTCATTTCTAACTTGGGGCCACTCGTCTCTTTTTTCCCTGCACATTGATCAATACTTGGAAATGTTTTTTTTTCCTTTAGAATAATGGGAATTGGAGTTGAACAGTTTTCCAGCTCTCCCAGATCCTCGAAGACAGGCAGAATTCTGTGACACTGCAGAATTGTCTCCTGTGTTCAAAACCTTTCTCTAATCTTTCTCGAACTCCCACAAGGCTCTTTCCTCAAATCATATTTTGAAAAGAAATACATGTTCTTTCGACAGGCCTGCTGCGTTGTGACCGTGCTGTTGGACAGAGCAATTGGAAGCACCACTCAGCCCCCTTTCCCTCCAGGTTCTGTGTAACCATTCTAGTTAAAACAGCATGAACTGAACTCGGTTGTCATTTTATGTTCTGTGGGCAAGACTGTCTAATTTTATGGCCTGTGTATCTGCTGTTGCCTGTCGAGAATTAACAGGGGGTGTGTAGGCTGTGTGGCACGGGCCTGGCTCAGCCCTGGGAAGCTGTGCTGGAGGGAGGGGCCTCGGCCACACCATCGAGCGATGCCTGTCCACACAGCTGGGGTAGCCCTTGCTTTCTGCTCACTCTCCTATGGAAACCATTGTCCTTGCAACTCTATCCTTTGCCCCTGGTTGGGTCCCAAATACACAAGATGTACAAATGTAAACTTGATTTTATTAAAATTCTTTTAATTCTTTGTCCTTTCTGTAGTTATTTTTTAAAAAAATAAAATTCTCTTGATAAAGGGAGGGTGTCCACTCTCCCGGTGGTGCCTAGCCTACGAAGTTCCAGAGCTCACGCCTCCATGCCTGGGGCTCCTCCCGGCACCGACAGGATTTTCACGGC
Organism: Myotis brandtii; assembly: GCF_000412655.1. Classification (NCBI taxonomy): domain Eukaryota; kingdom Metazoa; phylum Chordata; class Mammalia; order Chiroptera; family Vespertilionidae; genus Myotis; species Myotis brandtii. Next base: position 83,828 of record NW_005355951.1, on the reverse strand, counting down.
ACCCCTTAAGGGTTTTGTTACTTTACCAAATTTTAAATGACCCACTTCTCAGTTTATCTCCTGCACACTCTTAGGTTGCTCCTTGAAAACCCCTTCAGATACATTGTGCCCTGAGGGGTGAATGGAGGTTTCTGGTTACTTCCGACATACTTTACCTTTTAGCTAAACACTCTTAAGTAAGCCTCCTGCCCTTGCATTTCTAATCCTCAATGTATTCAAGGAATAGAACCTTTAAAAAATTTCACCTTTTAAATGTTGATTTCCCTCTTAGAACCCTGTTCATAGAAGGTCTGGGAAGTTCTGTGGAGTGACTTTGCTGGGCACCCTCTCTCACCCAGGCCTGGCCCCTCCCAGCAGTGTCGAAGGTCTGGGAAGTTCTGTGGAGTGACTTTGCTGGGCTCTCTCTCTCTCTCTCAATCCCTCATCCAGGCCTGGCCCCACCCAGCACTGTCCTGGGCTCTCTCTCTCTCATCCAGGCCTGGCCCTGCCCCGAGCACAGGGTGAGCTGACATAGGCCAACTGTTCTGTGCTCGGGCTGGTAGGGGGAGGTGCACGAGTCATCCATATTTCAAGGTGAAGAAACTGCGGCAGGGTGTTGGGTGGTTGTCTTATGGCTGAGGCACACCAAGCCAGAGCTCTGCCCCACGGGCGGTTCCCTGCCTGCTGCTGCACCAACCACAAACAGAAGCAAAACCAGGAACCAGCCCAGGGTTGACTGTTCCTGCAGAAAACCCTGGGGCAGAAACGTGGCTGCTCTTTTTACATTTCAACGTCATTGGTATTGGGTGGTTCATTCGCATGTTAGGGATGAAGAGGGGGCGCATAGGCTTACACACACCTGACCAGACTGGAGAGGTTGTGGACTCACACTGCCTGTCCCGGTGGCTGAGTGAGAGAGTGAATTGATGGACGGAGAGATGCGCCGACGCAGTTAAATGGGCCGCAGCAAGAAGGGGTTACAAAGCAACACACGGCTCAACAGGCCAGCGGAGGCTTGAGAAGTAACATGTTATCACGAGGTTTCGGGGAACCTGGTCTCTGGCTCCACCAGCCACTGTGGTCCTGGGAAAGTCACACCTCAGAGGTAGAGCAGGTGGTGTCTGAGGACCCTTCAGGCCAGCCTTTGACACCAAACGCTGCCCCACAGGTTCTTGGGGCTCTCCGGGCAGCACCCAGCTCAGAAACTGGGCTGCAGGGTCCCCCTGGCTGTGTCTGAGCTCTTGGATCTCAACCCCCAGATCTCAACCCCCGGAGTCCAACACCCAGATCTCAACCCCCAGATCTCAACTCCTAGGTCTCAACCCCCAGAGTCCAACCCCCAGATCTCAACCCCCCAGATCTCAACCTCCAGATCTCAACCCCCGGAGTCCAACACCCAGATCTCAACCCCCAGATCTCAACCCACAGATCTCAACCCCCTAGATCTCAACCTCCAGATCTCAACCCCCGGAGTCCAACCCCCAGATCTCAACCCACAGATCTCAACCCCCAGAGTCCAACCCCCCACGTCTCAACCCTCAGGTCTCAACCCCCAGATCTCAATCCCTGGATCTCAACCCCTGGAGTCTTGCTGTATTGCAGAGACTAGGAAAGTGCCTCTGTGGCCACCACCTGCCGGTTTCAGAGTTGCCATCTGCAGCTGCGAGAGGAGCTGGTCTGTCTGAGCCTTTCCAATAGCTGGCTTTCAGGCACCCCTCTGCCAGCATTTTCCAGTCTTGGCTACACGAATCCCTTTGCCTTTCCTCATGGCTCCCACAGTCCCTCACCATTATGGCCATCTTTCCCCAGAGAACGTTTTCTGTTCGCTTCACTTGAAATGCTAGTTTTTCCCTTTCAGCTTCCATTGGTGTTGACTGGGCTGGGGAGGCGGATTCCCAGTGTGAGCGGGGCCACAGAGCATGCGCACATCGCTGCCCTCAGCTGGCTCTTGCAGCCCCGTGAGTTTATGACCCAGCCAGAGCAACAGGTGCACCCAGTGGGCTGGGGTGGGCTGTCGCCCCCACTTCCGCAGCCCGCACATTACAGTAAGACCCCAAACTCGTTCTAAACTGCTCTTCAATACATTGCTGACCTGCAGTAACTGTTGACTTCAGCTCAGAAATAAATATAACGGAAATGCTAAACTCTGCTTTCTCGAGAGTTAGAGTGACAGAAGCATGGCTGCGGTTGAGGTTTACACTGCTAACGGCATTTGATTTCACTTTGATTTCAGTGGTTCTCAACCTGTGGGTCGCGACCATCGGATAACACATATAGCATATCAGATATGTACATTACGATTCATAACAGTAGCAAAATTACAGTTATGAAGTAGCAACGAAAATAATTTTATGGTTGGGGGTCACCACAACATGAGGAACTGTATTAAAGGGTCACGGCATTAGGAAGGTTGAGAACCACTGTTTTAGAGAAACAATAAAATGTTACAGATGAAATATGTTATATTGGGAATTTGCTTCAAAATAATCAGGGAAAGGAAAATGGACAGTGGATTGGATGAAAGAAGATGGACCATTATCAATACAGATTAACCATGTATTGATAGTTTTTAAACTGGTTCATTATTATTATTTACTAGTGTCCTGGTGCACAGATTCGTGCACATTGAAAGGAAATTAATTAGAAGAAATATTTTAATATCGCTATTCGCGTTTTGCTAATGCAAAGAAAATAGGATCCTTTTTAAAAAAATATATTTTATTGGTTTTTTACAGAGAGGAAGGGAGAGGGATAGAGAGTTAGAAACATCGATCAGCTGCCTCCTGCACACCCCCTACTGGGGATATGCCCACAACCAAGGTACATGCCCTTGACCGGAATCGAACCTGGGACCCTTCAGTTTGCAGGCCGACGCTCTATCCACTGAGCCAAACCGGTTAGGGCAGAAAATAGGATTCTACTAAGTCTCCTATCTACCTACTCCAGAACTTCTGTGAGGATCAAATGAGATGAGGCATGGGAAGACGTTTCATAAACATTTGGTTAAACTGTAGAATGTTTGTACCTGGCTATAAAGCAAGTTGGGTTCCTGGGCTGAAGAAACTCCAAGGAGGCTAGTCACTAGGGAGAGAAAGCTGGGTGTTGCTACGTGATTACCCGGTGCCCACAGCCACCATTTCCGGGCTGGGCTGGGCTGTGGGCCATATTTTGCGCCATGAGGTCTTGGCAGCATTGGCTGTGATTTGGTGGGGTGTCGCTCCAGGGTGGTGGTGGGGCTTGTGTCCCACTTGGGGGAAGCCAAGTGTTGGTTTGTTGACAACAGGTCCACGGTGCCATTTATTTTTTTAAACTGCCAGTGTGTGTCATGGCTGCTCCTGTGTTGAGCATCTGCCTCCCTGGTGGTCAGTGTGCATCATAGCTACCGGTTGGATGGATGAACACTTAGTCCTTTATATATATAGATTGTACTTTTCTCTTTACATTGGTAAAAATTGATCCATAATATATTTCCTCAAAAACATATTTATATTTTAAAATTTATTTAACCTTGCTTTTCACTCCTCTATGAAGAATTCATTGTTGCCCTACTCAGTTTGGCTCAGTGGATAGAGTGTTGGCCTGGGGACTGAAGGGTCCCAGGTTTGAGTCAAGGGCACACACCTGGGTTGTGGGCTCAATCCCCAGCAGGGGGCTTGCAGGAAGCAGCCAGTCAGTGATTCTCTCTCAAAAACTGATGTTTCTATCTCTCTCTCCCTCTCCTTTCCTCTCTGAACTCAATCTATATATATTTTTTAAGTTTAGTATTGAAAACAAAAATTAAAAAGAGTTCATTGTTAATCATTCTAATATGCAAGTATTCAATATATTACATTTTGTCTAATGGTCAGTAACTGAATCAGAAGTTTTAGAAGTTCCCAACAGTGTTTCAGAAAATACATGTTGTAACATTGTAGTTCTGATTCTATAGTCTCTATTCTTTTCATGCACCTTTTAAACTTACATTATCAATAATTAGTATGCTGGAGCCAGCTCATACTTGATCCTTCCTTACAAGAGTCAATTGTGCCCATCTGTTCTCAACTTCAAGTTCAGTGATGTCATATTGGTAACTTTAAATTTCCATGGTAGGAATATTTTACACCATGGAAATTGGCAAATGTTACAAATTAAGGGCTACTCCCCTTACCCTCATCCCTAGAAATTTATTAAATATTTACCATGACAACACTGCCAAAAAGTTCCTTTTTGTCATATGAAGTAGATATTTGTTAGGCATTCATGGTGCCATTCATACAAAGGTGCCCTGCTTGAAGGAAGTTTCATATACTAAAAACTAAATGTTGCCCTAGCCGGTGTGGCTCAATTGGTTGAAGTGTCATCTGTATTCAGAAAGGTGGCGGGAGTCTCTCTCATCCATTGATGTTTCTAACTCCCTCTCCCTTCCTCTCTCTGAAATCAATAAAAACACATTAAATAATATAGGGGAAAAAAGAAGAAAAAAGAAAGGTGGCGGGTTCAATTTCCAGTCAGGGATATACCAGGTTTCAGGTTTGATCCCAGGTCAGAACGCAAACAGAAGGCAACTGGTTGATGTTTCTCTCTCTCTCCCTCTCCCTATCCTTCTCCATTTCTGAAATCAATAACAACTTCAGGTTACATTTGTTCCTTTTTTTTTCCCCCCCCTAACTCCCCTCCTCCCAGTTCCCGCCCCACCCTCCGCCCTCACTCCCCACCCTCTGTCCTCATCCATAGGTGCACGATTTTTGTCCAGTTTCTTCCCGCATCTCCCATTCCCCTTTCCCCGCCAAGAATAGTCAGTCCATTCCCTTTCTATGTCCCTGATTCATTATAATCACCAGTTCATTCTGTACATCAGATTATTTATTCACTTGATTCTTAGATTCACTTGTTGATAGATGCATGTTTGTTGTTCACAATTTGTATCTTTACCTTTTTCTTCTTCCTCTTCTTAAAGGATACCTTTCAGCATTTCGTATAATACTGGTTTAGTGGTGATGAACTCCTTTAGCTTTTCCTTATCTGTGAAGCTCTTTATCTGACCTTCAATTCTGAATGATAGCTTTGCTGGATAAAGTATTCTTGGTTGTAGGTTCTTGGTATTCAGCACTTTGAATATTTCTTGCCATTCCCTTCTGGCCTGCCAAGTTTCTGTTGAGAAATCAGCTGACAGTCGTATGGGTATTCCCTTGTAGGTAATTGAGTCTCTTTCTCTTGCTGCTTTTAAGATTCTCTCTTTGTCTTTTGCTCTTGGCATTTTAATTATGATGTGTCTTGGTGTGGTCCTCTTTGGATTCCTTTTGTTTGGGGTTCTCTGCGCTTCTTGGACCTGTAAGTCCATTTCTTTCACCAGGTGGGGGAAGTTTTCTGCCATTATTTCTTCAAATAGGTTTTCAATATCTTGCTGTCTCTCATCTTCTGGCACCCCAATTATTCTGATGTTTGTACGCTTGAAGCTGTCCCAGAGGCTCCTTACACTATCTTCGTATTTTCGGATTCTTTTTTCATTTTGCTTTTCCGGTTGGGTGTTTTTTGCTTCTTCGCATTTCAAATCTTTGGCTTGATTCTTGCGCTCCTCTGGTCTGCTATTGGGTGTCTGTATAATATTCTTTATTTCAGTCCGTGTATGCTTAATTTCTAGTTGGTTCTTTATCATAGCATCGAGGGTCTCATTAGTTTTCGTGACTCTCTCCTCAAGTTTATTGACAGCTTCTAGCACATTTTTGCAAGCCCTCAAAATTGCGATTTTTAGCTCTATATCCTCCATTTCTGTCATGTTTTTTTGTCTCCGCATTTTTTATGCTTTCTTGGTGCACCCCCTAGTGGTCTTTGTGCGCAGTCTTGTTCTAGTTGAGCCTTGATTGTTGTAGTTAATACTAGAGGGATTTGACCACCAGGCCGACTGGCTGTGTGAATCAGCTGTGTCTGCCGCGGAAAACTTCTGTCCTCTGGGGAGGTGCTAATCTAGCCTTTGCCTGAGGCGATCTGGCAAATGGCTCTGCGCAGGGCTTGGGCGGGGCGGGCTCAACAGGGCGGGCGGAGGGAGCCGTTATGGTGCCCTCAGTCCTGTTCCCAGAGGCTCTGCTTCTCAGAACCCCCGGAACCGCTGCAAACCTCGGAGGGAAAGCTGCCTTCCAACTGATGCCAGACACTCCCGCTTCTCCCGTTTGGGTCCGAGTCCCCAGCGATTCGCCCGTATCTGGAGCTCAGAGTCTGAGACTCCCCCCTGACCGAAAACGACAACCGCGCTCTCAGCCACCAGCCCGCTTTGCGCGCGCACCTCCGCACCTGAGTATTTTCCACACTGCGCCTCCTCTGAGCCTCGGTGTGCTGTTATTTTTCCTTCTAGTTGAAGAATCTCTCCTCAGCCAGCCTTCCTGTGGTTCTGGGTGATGTCCGTTCCGTCTTTTAGTTGTATTTTTGAAGTGGTTGTTTTCGGCAGCAATCTCTGGTGTTTACCTATGCCGCCATCTTGGTTTCCCTCCATTTCATGGTTTTTAAAACAGTGTATTTAGTTACCCAAAGCGTGTACACATATACTATTTGCTTGTGTTTTATGTAAAATTAGCATTGATATCTATAATAATAAAAGCGTAATATACTAATTAGACCAGACAGCCGAATGACCTTCTGGATGTCCTTCCAGACAACCGTCCAGATGAAGCTGGGGCTGTGAGGGCCAAGCCCCTTGCACAGATTTCGTGCATCGGGCCTCTAGTTCTATATATTCTTATTAACATATAGAATATAACCCTGCATTAGCCATCTAGCAGTCATCATTTATTGTCCTAATTCCTTCCATTGGGTTAAAACAGAGCAACAAACAAAGCTCCCAAATGGCCCAATGCAGGCCCTTGAAGTGTTTCAGAATCAGTCGGCATTAGGAAGGTTGAGAACCACTAATTTATAAGAATGTATCCACTTTATAGGAGTAAACAGTCAGAAATTCAATATTCTGTCCAAAAAAAAAAAGACAGTTTACAACATTCTAATATGGCTATATAATTTTTTTTGTGTGGACTCATTCAAACATTTATTAAAAAAGCAAAATGGATGTTCACCTCAAAAGGAACCATTAAAAACGAGAAAGCAATACAAAGGTCGTCTCTAGCAGCCTCCGGTGGTTAGCCTGCGGCCTGGTCTCTGTCCAGCCGGGCAAGCCCAGCGCCTCGGAGCTGGCGGCCTCCCACACGCCCTCTCAGGGCGTGGGCCACACCGTGTCCATAAAATTAACAACTTCAGGTTAAATAAGCTTAAATAAGGTGTTAAATACAGCACACTTCATCGAAGCCTCTGTACAAAGACGATTTGGCCTTGTCCACGTGACCGCCAGCCCAGCGTGCGGGAGGTTCTGGCACGTGAGCAGGCGACCCTCGTCTGACAGTGTCCACTACACACTAGTGATCTAAGGTCAGGGTGACCACTGAGTGAGCCACTTACAAGGCGGCCGCCTCTTTTTTAAAAAAAATCAGAACCCTGTCAAGATTCAGGCACCATTTGCTCCTGCAAATAAATTAGCCTTAGTAACTGTGTCCAAGCGAGTGTTAAGCATCAAGCACGCCTTCCCTCCCCACGCCTGGCCACGCCTGTCTTATGGCTATGATAGTGGCTGTTAATATGGCTATATTTAAATACATGTTCTGTGTGTGTGAGTTTGCTTGCCGTTTTTATGAATTTTTTAAATTGAGGTAAAATGTACATCACGTGAATGTACCGTGTTAATCATTTTCAGTGCA